>NC_133654.1:147120283-147448015 GCF_009905375.1 Apium graveolens | reverse complement strand
AGTGATCATCATAAAATAAAGATTCATGGATGAACTAATACACCCCTTACAAGGGAAAAAAGGCCTCGCAGCAATAGATACCCTTCTCCGAAAAAAATAAAAAGGAAGTTTTAAATATAGGAGGAAGGAAAAAGAACTTGAAGACAATGATCGCATGAGCAACAGCTAGGGAAGTAGAAGCGATACTCGAGGATTCACATATCGACAACAATGGAAAAGTAGTGATCTATGCACCTCAGTCCATAATGGTGGAAGGAGGAAACAAGGATAATATAAATGGTCAGAAAATTGACACAAGGTCAATACTTGGAATGCTACATTACCACAATCACAAGTTGTTGTTCCAAAGCAATCGTGAGGAGTCAAGCCTCAACCACAAGCTGCTGCGCCAACACAACCGCAAGGAGTCACGCCTTAATCACAAGTTACACCAACACAACCATAATGAGTCGTGATTCAACCACAACTTATTGGCGCCACCACAACCGCATGATATGATGTAAACTCAAGGTCAAGTAGCGGTAATATATGCTGTCTTACCATAGCCTAATATTCAAAAATACCCGGAGTAGGAAAAGGTCAATATAGATTATCTAAAGAAGTTACTATCACACTTGGAAAGTGGGAATGTCATGGCATACGCACAAACTAAATAACCATTCACTTTGGTGGTTAGGAAGCACCTTTACCCACATAATATAAAAATACCACTCATGACTTACGCTTTCACAGAAATTATGATCTAGTGGAGGTTCTCGGGACGGTTTAACATTGAGATGGATGTGTACCAGGTGCAAGATTCGGAAGATGTAGGCTATTGGCGGCAACCTTCAGGGATAGTGCTAACTATTGGTTCCAAAAGTTGGGACCGGAGATAATTTCATCATGGGAACAAATGAAAGTGATGTTCCTCACTCAATTCCAATCTGCGGTGAAGTATACACCACCGGTGACGGTCTTGGAGAATGTAAGACAAAAAAAAGAGAGAATTTGCAAGCTTATTTTAAGAGATTCAACGCTGACGTGTTAGGAGTAAGCTGGTGCCACTGATGAAACATTGAATTTTTTTTGATGTCCGAGTTATGCATATGAACGAAGTTCTGGAAACACATTCAAGGGAGAAAGTCCAAACCACCCTGGAGAATTCTATGAACAATAGAAGTCTTTTAAGTTTGTTAAAGAATCACTAATCGACAACAAAAAAGGAGTCTCGTGGAGCCACAAAGGTGAAGAATGGGAAAAGAAGAGATAGATCTCCTAGTCAATTATCGAAGGGCGAAAAGTACATCAAGTCGAAGGAAGGGAATTGCGTCCCCGAATAACTATGAAAAGGATTCCACTATTTATACTCCTTTGGCGGGCATCCAAAGAGCATATATAAGAGAAAAGGTATCTTTCGTAGATCGGCTCCCTAACCACATGGAAAACCCAAAGATAAGAAGTACTGTGAGTACCTTGAATCCGTCGGGCATAACACCCATGAGTGTTGACACTTAAAAGATGAAATAGAAGAGCTTATCAAGGAAGGACAACTTGGAGATTAGATTGTGAAATAAGTACGGAAGTATCAAGGTGAACGCCCAAGTAACCGGGAGGCCTACGGCGCGCCGAGAAAGGGAAGAAGAGAAGGAGAAATCTGATGATGTTAAGTTCGTTTAAGTCAGAAAGCATTCACACTATCTTTGGAGGACCTATTATGTAAGAGAAGCGAATAGAGTGATGAACTGATATGCTAGAGAAGCATGAGGACCTATACTCATCGACGTTAATTGTCTCAAAGAGAGACCTCCTAAAATATTCTGAGGAGGGAAAAAGGGACATTACTTTTACGGAGGAAGATGCCAAATGGTTTCATCATCCTTATAATGATTAATTTATTGTGATGGTCTGCATTGGATCGATGAATTTCCATCGCGTGTTCATCGACAATGGAAGCTCAGTTACTATCCTTTTATTATGACATTTACAAAAGGATGGGTTTTCTTGAAAAAGATATGGAATATGAAAACATATACATCTTTGGCTTTTGAGGGGAAGTGGTAAAGTTAAAGGGACAGTAAGACTCCCTGTCACTATTGGAGAAGATCCGCTCTCGATAATACAGATCTTCTAATTCATGATGGTGGATCATGAGTCATCTCAAAATGCTCTTCTTAGATGAACATTTCTGAAGGATATGTGAGTCGTCACCTCCATTCATCACTTATCCATGAAGTTTCCAACACATAACCTATCCGAGCTGCCGAGCGAATTCAAGAGAATGTTACAATAAATCTGTGAGAGAATTCCGTAAAAAGAGTTCTAACCAGAATGAAAGGATCAACATGTTATATTATTTTAACGAATCATAGAAAGAGAATCTGGAAGCTGAGGATGTTAAAAATTGAAGACGAAATAGAGGATGATGAAACTTTGGTCGTAAAGGATGTCATTTGGAAGATCCTCCAAAAGAGGACGTACAAGTTAAAAAGCAAATGGAGGATTCAATGCAAGAGTTTGAAAATAAAGAGATGAATGAAGAGTTTGATTCCAGCTTGTGTATTCCATTTGGTTTATACAATACTGGAGCTATGAATCAAAAATGGGGATTCCTCATATAAGATGCGGCTTCGGCCCCTTACTCACTTATATATATAGTTGATTTAAGTAGGGCTTAGCCGAATAATAGACTAGCAGCAATAAAATTCCTCCTATCCTGGGAGATAGTGCATGTATGATCTCACTTAGTGTTAGTTATAGGATGTTTACTTTCGTTTATTTCTTCTATTCCCCAACCAAAAATAGCGTCGCTTGGGACTAGTGTGATTTTTTGCACCAAAGTGCCTTGTTAATATAATTTTGACATTTTTTTATTTCAAAGTTTCTATCTTGAAGATATGGAGAACAACTCTTCAGCCGGTGCTAAGTTAGCTCTAACTCTCGCACTATCTCTGTTAGCTGGTGCTAAATCCTTTCAGGAAGATAACTCATCATCTCTAAGGAATTGAGTGACTAAGAACCCAATTAAGATTCCATTTGGGAAAGAGAAGAAAAATCCTCCACCTTCTTTGAAGTATCAACACTCGTGCTAGCTCTAGTCAACTTCAACAAAGGGAATAGAAGTGCATGAACAACCTCCACGGGAGGAGAACTAGGGCGCAGCTCACGCCGAGAAGAAGGCTTAACAACATTCCCCTAAAGAATTACCTTCTTAGAAGTCAAGTTAAAACTGAAGCACTTTGGAACCTTAGGAGCCATACATGAAAGATATAAATGAAACAGCTTAGCATGATGTACGTAAGTAAGGCATGACATGTATGAAAATGTGGAAAGATGAGATGTGTGCATAAAAGATATATATGAAGCAAGTATAACAATGATACATATGCAAATATATAAGTGCATGCAAGAAGTGGTATACAAGATGTGAAAAATATACTAAGGCAAAAATTAAGGAAAACTACTACTACTACTCTTTAGGTCGCGCCCTAAAGGTATGCTACATAAAGTAGGGGCACCCTCATATCATCTATTTAAAGAAGCGAGGGATAACGTCACAAAATAAGAAAAGGTGCAAGAACATGAATGAATGAGTGAATAAAGAATAAGTTAGAAAGACTCATAAGCATCCCCATTAAAAATCGTGGGAACTCTCTCAACATCATACAAGTAGAAGAAGGTGTACGTAGCCCTTTTATCGTTGTTTTTCTTCTTTTTCCGGAGAACCCAGACAAGTCATGGCATGAATGGACAACCAAGTAGTAGAATCCCTTGACACCCTGAAAAAGGCCAAGAAAGTAAGCAACCTTCCTCGCAGTAGGCATATCAAAGCCATGACGATCATACAACACAAACATAACCAATGCCAACTTCCAACTATTGGGAGATAATTGAAGAGGAGCTATGTTATACCATTCCAAGATAGACTGGAAGAAAGGATAAAGAGGTGCGCCGATGCCAAGCTCAATCAAACTCAAGGAAGTGACCATCCGAGGAGTCCTAAAGTTTTATGTATAGTTAAAAAGATGGCATCTCATAAAAGATAATATGCCCTCATTATATAATACTCCATAAAAAACTCAATCTTGGCATCCGATGCTCGTGATGCCGTACCAACACAAGCCCATATGTCATGAAGCTTCTGAAGATCATCCATCTGCTTCAGATTAAGTTCCTCCTTCTGATCAACCGTCCAATCCAAATCCAACTTGTACTCCTTAATCTTCGGGTGAAGATAAAGAATGGGAGACTCAGGAGTAATAACATACTCAATAGTCGGTGGAAAAAAGAACTCTGCCTCATCTCCAAGCACATCCTGAGTAGTAGGCTCATGTACAGGAGACTTACTCTCCTCATCAACAATCATTGCCTTGCCTTTCCTCTTGCCGCTCATCTCTAAGTCTAAAATGTCATACTCAGACCAATCTTCCTGTTGTGCAAGACATGCATGTACATAACAAGACTAAGTAACTATGACAACCCTAAGAATCAGGTGTATGATAATCCTATTATATTCTGTAATTATATTTCTTGAGTCCGTAAAATGGTAAGAAGATTAGGCTGAAGGATTTTTCTATAAAAAACCATCAAGCTAAGGAATAAACTATGGAAGAAGATCAATCTTGATCATGCCTTAGAAGTGTAGAAGCTTGGATTTGAATAATGTTGTTTTTGGAAAAATGTTCTAAATCAGATGTCGACAAGTCACATATCAAGAAGTCAAAATGACTTGTAGAGAAGTCCCAAGAGATATCGACAAGCCAATCTGCTTGTAGAGGAGTCAAGATATTGACAAGTCAAAAAGACTATGTAGAGAACTAGAGATATCGACAAGTCAAAATCTACTTGTAGAGAACTTGAGATATCCATAAGTCAAAGTCTACTTGTAGAGAACTGGAGATATCGACAAGTCAAAAGCTTATATGGAAAATTGGAGATATCGATAAGACAATCTACCTGTAGAGAATTGGAGACCTCGAGAAGCCATAATACTTATAGAGAAGTAAAGATATTGATAAGTCCTTTTACTTATTGATATGTGACATCTATACACAGTAAAAGAGATCTCGACAACAGCCTCAAAATTCAGAATACATACAACTTAAAGATCTAAGATTATTTGTCAACAAACAATTCTATCACTGAATTGGAAAGACTACAAATGCAGTTGGAAGAATACAAGATCAAGGGCCAAGATGAACTGAACAGAGGAAGGTCATAGACCTAGTCGATACTACACAGGCATGCTGCACTAAAAATAGAAACAGACGAGCTTTACAAATTGTATTAGTCTATTCTAGTGTAAGTTTTATAAATTGTGCATGTTGCTCTATTAAACATGTAACATGTCCTTTATTTAGTAGAACGAAAAATAGATCTAGGAAATCTTGTATTCTCTCAAGAGAAGTAGTTGAGTTTTTATTTTTAGGAACACAGATTTGGAGCACAAACAAATTTGATATAATATAAACCAAGTGAGTTTTTGATAAGTTACTTGTGTCTTTACATTAAGCATTTTATCACTGTAAATTCGATTCTAGATGTTAAGTTCCAAAAGACAAAAACACTTTCAAATAATCAAGAAAACAAAGAAAATACATTCACCCCCTCTGTGTTACACTTCATACCTAACACCTCCAGCATAGAACGACAACTCTGTTGTAAAAGACATGTATGTACTTTAACAAGACTAAGGCATTTTGTCAACCCTAAGTAAGTTGTATTGTTATCTAAATTTGTATTTTGTACTTGTAACATTTAAAGTCTGTAAAAATGTCAAAGGAGCAGACTGGAGCCTTTTTCTATAAACAGTGTCAAGCCTAAGAATTCTATCTGAAAGAAGATCAAGAAGATCATGCCTTAGAAGAATTGTGAAAAATCTTAGAGTTGAATAAATCTGTTTTAGGAGAAATACTCTAAGTCAAGATCTCTACAAGTCACAGATTTAATGTTATAGAGAAGTCATTCGAGAACTCCAGAATGGCTTATCGAGAAGTCAGGAAAGCTATTAGAGAACTCAGTGAGATATCGACAAGTCAAGAAGACATGAAGGTTAGAGATATCGACAAGTCATTTCTTCACTAGAGAACTCAGAGTTATCGACAAGTCTACATTCATTAGAGAACTCTGAGTTATCGATAAGTCAAGTTCCACTAGAGAACTCAGAGATATCGATAAGTCAAAATTCACTAGAAAACTCAGAGATATCGACAAGTTAAAATTCTCTAGAGGACACTAAGATATCGACAAGTTAAATTTGACTAGAGAACTCTGAGATATCGACAAGTCAAGAAGCTACCAGAGAATTAAGAGTTATCGATAAGTCAAAGTGAAGATGTGAAGACTAGAGATCTCGACAAGCCCAAAATTCTCTTATAGAGAACTGAAGACCTCTACAAGCCAAACTAAATATAGAGTACTAGAGATCTCGATAAGACAATATACTTATCAAGATGTCAAGTGTTCTATAGACTTAAACTGGAGATCTCGAGGTACAATCTCAAAATAGAAATTTGCAAATCAGTTCAATATCCAAGATAAATAATCAACAAACAATCCAAACATCTGGATTGACAAGTCTACAAAAAGTAGCTTGAAGAATGTGCAAGATCAATGGTAAAGATTAACTGACAGAGGAAGATCAAAGTGAACACGAGATGCTAAAGATATGCTAAGCCAGAAATGGAAGATCTACTTTTCTTTAAATAGAAATGACAAGTGATAGTTTAGAAAAGCTAATAGCATGTCTTATTACACACTATGTAAACCAGCAGTTAACTAAGTTATAAAGTTAACACTGGTCCTTAGTCTGTGGTAACAATTTAGTTCAAATTTCCTGTAACATTCTCAAGGAGAAGCTAAGCTCTTTATCAACAAAGAGCCTAGAAATTTTATAGCAAAATAGTCTTAATTTTAATATAAAATTAAGTGAGTTTTGAAGATCTGTGTTCTTTATTTTCTGCAAGCTTAAATTCTGCATGAACACATTTCATTACAAGATTTAGTTTACTTTGTTCAACCATAAATATTCAAGAATAGCACAAAAACAGTAAAACACATTCACCCCCCTCTGTGTGTTATTCATTTCCTAACAAGTGGTGTCAGAGCAAAATCTGAAAGTAAACAGATTCAAGATCTTGGAAGAATGAATACACAAAAAAATCAGTAGCATCAAAATTCCTACCTTTGACAAAGCTAACTACACTCTTTGGAAAAAGCAAATGATGTTGTTCATCAGGATGGCCAATCCACTCTACATTCAGATCCTCAAGAATGGACCCTTCATTCCTATGGTTAGAGTTGATGAATCTACAGATGGAGACATGGTCATCCCAGCTCATTTTTCTCCAAAAGATCCTTCTGAGTATTCTTACCCTGAAAAGGAGAAAGTCTCCCTGGATAGTAGCTTGCAATTAATATTGATTGAGTCACTTGATAATGTGATGTACAACAACATTGTTAACTGTGACACTGCCAAGCAAATATGGGAAAAGATTGAGATACTCTGTGAAGGAACTGAAGAAGTTAGGTTAAACCAAAGAAGATTACTGATTTCACAGTATGAGTGTTTTATGGCAAAGCCAAAGGAAAGTATTGCTGATGTGTTTGAAAGGTTTAACAAGCTGATAAATAATTTGCAGCTTCATGACAAATATTATGAAGCTGAAGAAGTGAACCTGAAGTTCTTTCTTACTCTCCCTGATCATTTGGAACAGAAAATCTCAGCAATCAAGGAAGGAAGAGACTTAAGTAGGATAACACTGCAAGTTCTATATGGAATTCTCAAAACATATGAACTTGAAATGATTCAGATAAAATCATTAAGATCTGACCAAGGACATGTTGTAGATGGTTCAAGTGATTTAATTGTCAATGAAAGCCAAACATCGACTGATGAGTCGAGATCTCAAATACCAATTGCCTCAACAAGTGAGCAAAGAACAAATGATTCATAGGAACAAGTCATTCTGGAATTAGAAAAAGATGAGTTCTATACTCTTGAAGAACTGGATGAGCTAGATCAGTCAATGGCCTATTTGGCTAGAAAATTCTTTAATATTAGAGTAAAGAAGCCAATATACTTCAGGAGTAAAGAACGGACTTTCAATAAAGACAGCAGATGGAAAGAAAGAGGGAAGTAAAATTCTAATAGTAAGGATGGCTACAAAACTGGATCTGTTGACAAATCTAATATAAGGTGCTCCAATTGTGATGAACTAGGCCACTTTGCTACAGAATGCAGGAAACCCAAGAAGGCAAAGAAAGAAAAAGCTTATCTTGAACTGGAAGCAAAGTATGAAGCTCTTCTGAAAAAGCAGCAAATCAAAGCTTACATTGCAGAGGGAAAGAGTTGGGATAATTCAGATAATGATGAAGATGAGGAAGTTAGAAACTATGCTCTAATGGCTTTGGAGCAAGGTGAATCATCCTCATCAAAAGCACAGATACCAACTCTTACCACTATTGATTTAAATATGAATCAATATAAGGAAACTGTTGAAAAGATGAGCACATAAATGTTTCACATTCACACAAGCATGGTTGCTGCTAATGAAGAAGTTAGCAGATTAACAAAGATAAATGAGAAGCTTGAAAGTGAGAAGCAAGAAACTGAATTGTTGTTGGTGGAGCTTGAAGATTTAAAACAAGAAAATGCTTATCTAAAGAACAAGCTCAAGTGTGTAAATGAAATTGAAGCAGTGCTAAGGGAGAAGCTGGAAAAGAATGAAGTGAAGATGGAATCTTTCAGAAATGCATCTGAACTGGTCGGACAGTATCATGAGAAGAATAAGCCATGTGCAAACATTGCTATTGTCCTTGACTATGATGCCATGAATGATAAAAAGAAGACCGTAGATGACAAATGGAAAGCAAAGAGAACTGAGAATGCTCCAACCTTTTTGAAAGAGGTTAATGCACCTATATTCAAAGCATGTGAAGTCAACTTCAGTGAAGAAGAATTGATTATCAAGCAAGAAATTACTGATGAAGATAAAGAGAAGAAAACTGAATAATCAGTTCAGTCTTCCAATACTGAAGAGAAGCTTATGAACAAACAAAGTCCCAAGGCTCCTATTCCAGAAACCAAAACTGAAGATGCAAGAAGAAAAAGAAAAATATAAATGGGAAAATAGGGATAAACAAAAGCAATAATTTTGCTTATGTTGCAAATGCTCCTAGAAAGATGTGTGAAAAATGTGGCTCTGCAAATCATCTAACTCACCTTTGTAAAAAGGTTGTTAGCAAGCCAGCTGAAGGAACTTGCAAATATAATGAAGAAGATTCAAATGATCCCTATTCATTCTGTGACAAGTTTGACTGCATTCCTTGCAACTTTAAAGTAATGAAGAGTTGCCACAAACTGAGAGTAGACCTTAAAGAAACAAGAAATGAGTCCACATCTATCAGAAGGAAAACATGCACAACAGTCACTAAATTCTATTTTTTCTAAAATAAATCATTCTACTTCTGCTGAACAAGTTACCAAGAAGAAACTACCCAACACTGCTTGGGTTTCCAAACACACTTAAGGCTCATTGTGTGTAGGGCATAGAGTAGAGAGTCATCTGGATCATAGACAGTGGATGTTCCAGGCATATGACATGTGGTAAAGCCCTGCTATCATAATTTAAGGGAGATGATGGCCCTTTAGTGACCTTTGGAGACAACAACAAAGGATTCACAATGGGATATGGCAAGATTATTTCTGAAAATGTTGTCTTTGATGATGTAGCACTGGTAGCTGGTCTTGAAGCGAATCTTCTCAGAGTTAGCAAATTTGCAGACAAAGGCCTTAAGTCTTATTCAACAAAGAAAAATGCACTGTTATCAGCAAGAAAACTGGTGAAGTTGCTCTAAAAGGAGCAAGGAAAGGAAGCTTGTTTGTTGCAGATTTTGACTCAACAAATAAGGATGGTGTTTGTTGCTCTACATCAAGGCTTCAGAAGAAGTAAACAAGCTCTAGCATAAAAATCTGTCTCACTTGTATTTCAAGGAAATTAACACCTTGTCAAAAAGGAGTTGGTAGGAGACATGCCTAAGCTGGAGTTTGCTCAAGTTGAAGTTTGTGAAGTCTGTCAGAATAGAAAAATGAAGAAAATACTCAACAAGATAATCATTAAAATGGAAGCTCATCTTATACACCTGAATTTAATTGCACAAACTCAGGTGGAGAAAGAGGATTTTCAAATACTTGAAGGAAACTCCAAACTTGGGATTATGGTATCCTAAGGGAACTGGTTTTGAAGCTGTTGGTTACACAGATGCAGATTTTGATGGATGCAGGTTTGACAGAAAGAGTACTAGTGGAAGCTGTCAATTTCTTGGACAAAGATTTGTATCCTGGTATAGAAAGAAACAACAATCTGAATCAACTTCTACAGCTGAAGCTGAACACACAGCTGCAGAAAGTTGCTGCGCTCAAGTGAGGTATCATTTCATCAGAGAACATGCTACTAAGGGTACCATTGAGCTTTTTTTTGTACCAAAAGAAAAACAATTAGTTGACAGTTTTACTAAAACTTTTGCTAAAGCAACTTTCACTAGACTCGTAGGTGAAATTGGAATGCTTAACTCTTCATCCTAAGGCAAGAACTCAGCTAATGTTTTACAGCAGAATTAATCTCCAGTAAATCAAAATTTATTTGATTAAATTGGAAATTAACTGAAATATGAATTATAAATATTTCAGAAGTCTCTGTATATTTGTTTTTCAAATTTAAATTCAACTTGGAATTTTTTTAAAATTCTAAGTAAACTGCTCAGTTGTTAATGTACATTCTTAATATGTAAAATTAACACAAGGAAGAATTACAAAAACCAAAAGTATATAGAGAACTGAGTTCTCGATAAGTAAAAATTTACTTCTCGACAAGTCATTTTTGGACTTCTCGAGTGAGTCCTCGATAAGTCAATTACCGACTTCTCGAGTGACTTCTCGATAGGCTTAATATGACTTATCGATAAGTCTTTGTAGAGTTCTCTAGTAAAGTTAATTCACAGAGTTCTCTACAAGTGTAATTTTTGACTTATCAATAACTCAGAACTGAAATAATTTAATTTAATAAATTATTTTGGTAAAATACTTTTGGAAAATTTATTCTAATTTAATTTTGAACTTATTCAAATAAAAGTTGGAATTAATTCAGTCCACCTTTTCGACAAACTGGGTATTTATTTGACATCTCGATAAGTCAATTTTTGAGTTCTCTAAAAGAGTAATTTAAAATGACTTCTCGATATGTATTTCATTTCTTAAAATGACTTCTCGATAGAAAAACTCCAAACGTCTATTTTTGAGTTCTCGACAAGTCTTTTACTTTTACTATAAATACCCACACTTCTCGATACATACACATACTTACAACTTTCGAGATCTAAATTGACCTAGCTCTTCAAGCAAAAACCCATTTCTCTCTCGTTTCTACTCCTTTCTCAAAAATCCTTCTTACCCATTCTCTCTTACTATACTACAATGGCATAAAACACTATTAGAGCAACTATCCCAGAGAAAGGAACAAACTACTTGGCTTTTACTGATGCTAACCAAGCCCCTGATAGTTTCAAGGGGTTTGTGAAATTTCTGTCTGAATCTTACATTGCAGGAGCCTTGACTGCTAATCCAGTGTTGTACCTGGATGTGTTACATGCTTTTTGGACTACAGCTGTGGTTAGTACTGTGATTCATGATGATGTTGTATCCATGGTAGTGACTTGCTCAGTTGGAGGTCAACAAATTGAGTTTAATGAGCAGGATGTGAACCTAGATTTGGGACTGTCTACTGCAAATCTGGTGGATGTGCCAACTCCTGATGAGATGATTGAGTTTCTGGACTTCATCAACTATGGTGGAAGAATCAACTTATCAAGCCTAAACAGAATTAATCTAAGGAAGGAGTGGTCATTCATTTTTGATTCAGTGGTGAGAGCCTTAACATGCAGGAAGACAGGATATGACAACATTTCAAGTGGGGGCAAAAGCTGGTGTATTCAATTGCCCACAACATACACTTGAATGTTGGTCTGCTGATCCTGGAAGAACTTGCAACCAGGCTAACTATGCCCCTGTCAGCTAGAGGTAAGGAAATTTCTTCCCTAGATTTATTATGTCCACTTTAAATAATAAAGTAGCTGACATACACCTACTGAATGATATAGATAGTACTAAAATAGGCAATTATAGGCAAGTGTCCAAAATAATATTTGGCTCACTTACTACAAAGAATAAGGTCAATGTAAGTCTGAAAATCACTCCATGTATGTTGGAGAGGTTTAGGACTTACCCTTAACCTATGCATGATATGAGATCTAATACACAATCTAGCACAACTATAGTTCCTGAACCTGTGGAAGTACAAACACAAGAACACCAACGGGGATCTTCCCAAACTGTAACCATTCTTTCACAACCTTTAGAAGCTAGGAAACCAACTACCCCATCTTCTCAAAAGGATGAGGTCAGTAAAAAGAAGATAAAGGGGATAAACCTAACTGCAATAACTGAGAGTGGTGAGGAGATAGCTGAAAAAGAATCACCCTGGTCAAAAGATCAAAAAGAAGTAAACAACCTGATCTGACTACTCTAGCCACCTCTGCATCCTCCCAACATGATGCAGTTGTAAAAACAACCAGGAGTGAGTCTGCACAGCCTGCACAAGAAGCAATTTAAGTGTATGGTAGGAGAAATAATGAAGGCACACATAGTGAGATAATATCTCTTGAAGCTCCCTCATTCACTCAGGTGGAGCTGCCAACACTCACAACTAAGCACCAAATTCTTATGACTCAAATTTCTTCTATTCCAATTCCACTTGAATTTACTTCTCAAGTGCAACAAAAATCAAGTGACTTAGCTCAAGAAGCTTTGCTCACCACCCAGACACACCATTAAGATGGTGAGAGGCTACATGCTGGGATAGACCTTGATGACACCATCACAAACATGGGGGATTCATCAGTTTTTACTGAAGACCCCATGGATGCTTCTAATGCACCTTCATGTGCAAAACAGTCTTCACAGACTGAAAGGTTTGAGAGTAGTACTCCTGAGGGGGAGCTATCTAAATCCTCTCCAATTCAATTACAGGTTTCTCAAGTAGGGACAACTCCCCTCACAACCCTAGCAGAAATTTCCTTGGCAGTTGAAGCTAGGAGTACAATTGCCCATGATCCTGTCATAGGTGAGGCAAGCATAACACATTCAAGTGCCAGTGTGTTGCAAGACACACAAGGGTTTGAGACTGGGTACATGACAGTAACCCAGTCAAATCCCTTCCAATTCAATTGGAGGTTTCCACTACATGTGGAGGACAACACACTGTCAAGACCACAGAGTAATCTGTGAGTCAAACTGTGACCCTAGTCACAGGTGTTTCTGATGAACCCTCCATCTCACTACCTCAACAACCTCACATACTCTCTCAGTGGCTGCGAGAATCTACTTCTCAACCAACTTCTGTAGATGATCTACTAGTAGAGCAGATATCTGGATTGACCAACATCTCACAGCATCTCCTGACTTCAAATATGAGCAACCAGGACTATCAAGCTATCATGATTGCTTACAATGAAGAGATTGAGGAGCAAAAGGAGAAAATTGTCAATGATGCTGAGCAAGATGGAAATGTGGATGCATGGCTGTCTGATGATTTTGCTTTAGAGATGAATCAAGTTCTGGCCATATTCAGAGAAGAGTATGGTACTATTATGGGCAGCAATGCAAAAGACATGAGTCCAGAAGCTGTCTATGATGCCATTACAAATGTATACAAAGCTCAGCTCAAAGCATTTAATCTGTTTGGTAAGGCTCTTGAAATCAAGCTTACCGGTCATGAAGACAGAATCAGAAAAATGGTGAATGAGAAAATGGACAAGAATATACCATCTCAAGAGAAGATCTCTTCTAAATTCAAGCATTTTACTGAGCAAATGGCTATGATGGATCTTGACTCTATTGAGAAGGAAGTCAAAAACCTCAAACTATCTTTCATCAATCTCCATACAGTGGTCCAGTAACAAATTACTCACTCAATTGAGACCAAGGTCCAGCTGGATCAACTTCGCCAGAGCAGATTTAAGCCTTCAGCTTTGCTTCAGGAAGGGATCAAACAGGCTGTAGAAAAACACTTTGACACATCTAGCAACTCTTATCAGACTGGATCCATCTCAATAAATCTGCAAATTCAGTCTCTACATGGTCAAGTCACAGCATTGCAAGACTCCAACTCTTCTCTCACTACACAAGTTCAGGATTTGACATCTCTTGTCAAGAGCCAAAAAACAGATATCCAAACCCAGGTGGACTCCCATAAGCATCTTCAAATGCAGAATTCTATAGCTTTGGGATCCATCATGGGTAAACTCAACATACCCCTACCTTCTTTGCCTGAACAAGTAAGGCCTGAAATCCCTACTCCCCTTCTAATGCATGTCAACAAGACTAAGGGGGAAATAGAGGATAGGTTGATACGATCAAGGTCATCTCAACAGCAAGTCCAGGGTGTTGAAAAGAAATCTAAAGAAGTTGATCTTGACATGGAGAGATTTATTAGGGCTACTGAAGGACCTAGTCTGAGCAGAGAGTTTGATGAACTACTCACAGCTTTAAAAGCCTCTCTCAATAATAATCACTTCACATACAAGAAGGCTCTGGAAAAGACAATTAATTTCATAAGAGTGGTCAAGGTCAATCAGGACAACTTTGTGCATAACATGATAGTGATCAATGCAAATGACTCTGGGACAGACAGATGTATGCAGGTGTCCCTAAATTACCTTATCTCAAGGAGGGCATCTGAGTTAGATATCTTTATCAGCAAAGTTAAAGTTATAACTCGTAAAGATACCATGCTATTAACTGACTTGAGAGACGCTCAAGTGGCTGCCATCCTGAAGCATATCTACAACCAAGCAAGGGTATAACATACATCTGTCCAACCACCAGACAATTCAGATATTTCAATATCCCTAAACAGTTTCATGAGCAACAAGAAGCTTATCATGATCCTAGGAACTAGCTTAAAAGCAAAGAAAAACAATAACAATGATGATATGGAAATGATAAAGCTACTGAGGAGATATCTGGAAAATGCAGAAGCCAACTTGCCCAAAACACAGTTCAATAAGGATGACTTGGATGATGATGAGCAGAAGAAGAATGATCAAAATCCTTCTGGCTCAAATCCTAGTCAGTCTAGTAAGCCATCTGGGAGCAAGGGTGGAGAGAAGAAGAAGGAGGATGACAAGAAAGATGAAGAAAGGAGTAGAAGAGGTGAGAGGAAGAACAGAAAGCCTCATGATGATTCAGAAACTCAGAAAACCCTGAAAATCCAAACACAACCAACTCAAACCTCAACTCAACCTACAATATCAACTATTTCAAACATTAAACCTTCCCAACCATCTAAGCCAAAATTTCTGTATAAACAAACAACAAATTCTTTTCTAAAAATTCCAATCACCTCAAGTCAAACTAATCTCAAGAAAATGACAACCCTACCTTTAGCCAAACCTTCATTAAAATTCAAGCATAAATCTGTTGGGAGAAAGCCTAAGAAAGTCAAGCCTGCAAAGAAAGTGGAAGTCACTGAAAGGGCCATCTGGAAGTGCTTTAAAGAATCTGACTTTCTAGCTCTAAATTGGTGCATCTCAGATGAAGAACATTTCCAACATCTAGCTGAGGAAATTGTTAGAATCTAGATTGTATCCCTGAGAGAAGTTAGAATTTATTTAAAGGATGGTACATTCATTCTTCTAAACAAAAAGCTAATGGATTCTTTGGCTCCCACAGAAATTAAGAGAGTGATAAGTATGTTAAAGGACAAGGATACTGCTACAAGGGCATGAAGATCATCTCTAGCTGAATGGTTGATTGAAAGGGAGGAAACAAAGAAAAGAGATGAGGCTGAAGCTGAAGAAATAAGAAGGAGGCATGATGAAGAAATAGACATGTTCATAAAAAGATCAGAAGAGTTGAAAGCAAAAGGAATGAGCAGAATTTCTAAAGATGGGAGATTTCTAAACATCAGAGCTGGTGGATTCTCAAGATTCTGCCTAGAGGTTCTGGATAATGGTTATCCTAAGGCAGCAAGACAAAAACTTGTAGAAGCTCTAAGTGGAACACCTATCATAGAAGAACTTGAAATTCTTGACCACTTGAAGGATAAACTTAGAAAAGAAGCAGATGTAAAAACTATCTTTACCTGAGTCTTGTAATCATTAAACCTTGTGAATCTTATGTTGTACAAGTTGTAATTCTACCAAGTTCTATGTATTAATTTTATTCTCTATCATTTCAAACTTGGGGTTAGTCTTGTTAACATGCATAAATTTGTGTTAAGTAGTCTTCTCACAAATTGGGGGAGATTGTTGTAAAAGACATGCCTATACTTTAACAAGACTAAGACATTTTGTCAACCTTAAGTAAGTTGTATAGTTATCTAAATTTGTATTTTATACTTGTAACATTTAAAGTCTGTAAAAATGTCAAAGGAGCAGACTGGAGCCTTTTCTATAAACAGTGTCAAGCCTAAGAATTCTATCTGGAAGAAGATCAAGAAGATCATGCCTCAGAAGAATTGTGAAGAAGCTTGGAGTTGAATAAATTTATTTTAGGAAAAATACTCTAAGTCAAGATCTCTACAAGTCATAGATTTAATGTTATAGAGAAGTCATTCGAGAACTCCAGAATGGCTTATCAAGAAGTCAGGAAAGCTATTAGAGAACTCGGTGAAATATCGACAAGTCAAAAAGACATGAAGGTTAGAGATATCGACAAGTCATTTCTTCACTAGAGAACTCAGAGTTATCCACAAGTCTACATTTATCAGAGAACTCTGAGTTATCGATAAGTCAAGTTCCACTAGAGAACTCAGAGATATTGATAAGTCAAAATTCACTAGAGACCTCAGAGTTATCGACAAGTTAAAATTCTCTAGAGGGCTTTGAGATATCGACAAGTTAAATTTGACTAGAGAACTCTGAGATATCGACAAGTCAAGAAGCTACTAGAGAACTAAGAGTTATCGATAAGTCAAAGTGAAGATGTGAAGACTAGAGATCTCGACAAGCCCTAAATTCTCTTTTAGAGAACTAAAGACTTCTACAAGCCAAACTAAATATAGAGTACTAGAGATCTCGATAAGACAATATACTTATCGAGATGTCAAGTGTTCTATAGACCTAAACTAGAGATCTCGAGGTACAATCTCAAAGTATAAATTTGCAAATCAGTTCAATATCCAAGATAAACAATCAACAAATAATCCAAACAGCTGGATTGACAAGTCTACAAAAAGTAGCTTGAAGAATGTGCAAGATCAGTGGTAAAGATTAACTGACAGGGGAAGATCAAAGTGAACACGGGATACTAAAGATATGCTAAGCCAGAAATGGAAGATCTACTTTTCTATAAATAGAAATGACAAGTGATAGTTTAGAAAAGCTAAAAGCATGTCTTATTACACACTGTGTAAACCAGCAGTTAACTAAGTTATAAAGTTAACATTGGTCCTTAGTCAGTTGTAACAATTTAGATCAAATTTCTTGTAACATTCTCAAGGAGAAGCTAAGCTCTTTATCAACAAAGAGCCTAGAAATTTTGTAGAAAAACAGTCTTAATTTTAATATAACATTAAGTGAGTTTTGAAGATCTGTGTTCTTTATTTTCTACAAGCTTAAATTCTACATGAACACATTTCATTACAAGATTTAGTTTACTTTGTTCAACCATAAATATTCAAGAAAAGCACAAAAACAGTAAAACACATTGACCCCCTCTGTGTGTTACTCATTTCCTAATAGACTCAGAGCATGCGGTTCAAAAAGAATATCAGAAGTAGACTCCTCATGCTCAATAACCATAGTAACAATCTCTCCTCGCCGAATCTCGTCTAACAAAGTCTCAGAAATATGAAGTAAGAATGAAGCTGACAAAGGAGGGTGACCGAATTAGGGTAGTGGGAATCCCCAACATACGGTTAAATTCCATGATCGGATGGAAATATGTAGGCGAGTCATTGTCTCAATATGACCAAAAGAAAGAAAGAAAAGGTTAGGACGTGCTGCAACACCAACAAAAATCAAAGTACATTTTGGAGGAGCTAAGACACGCCCTAATGGAAAACAAAATTGCAACCTGAGCTTACAAGCCTCGGGCGAGCCCAACACTACACGAGGGCCGCGACTTGAGAGTTGACAAGCTTTGGGCGCTCCTCACCTTGTGCAAAGGCCGTGACCCGAGAGCATATAGCTTCGGTTGTGCCCCGTGAAGAGGAACGGGGGGTCGCGACCTGGGAACTCCCATAGTGTGCCTCAGGCGCGCTCCCATATGTAAATTAGGTACAATTTTTAAACCCTAGCATTCAAATTCAAGCTACTAACAGAATTGGGAGCTAAATTGGCGCATCTACAAGGATCAAGAATCTATGCATACAACCCATACATACATATATATACAAAACCTGGAAAAAAACATGGAAGTTCAAGAAGCTTCAAATTCATACACCTAGTAATATACATGGAGAAAAGTGAAAGTAAAAGCATGGAAGAGTACCTTGGAAGATGGAGAATGAATGGGTTAAAGCTAAAGTAAAGATGGAGCCAAGAACAAGCAAGATCCAAACTTCTTGAATTTTTTGGAGAAGATGGGTTTAAATTTGTTGAATTGGGTAATTTTGGAAGATGGGAGATAAAATAAAATGAGGAAGTAGGAAGGTTTAAAAGGAAGAAAAATTCAAATTTCTTAAAATTTGAACCCCAAGAATATCTTTTGGGGGTTAGGCGCGCCTCGTGTTTCTCGAAGAGGGGAAAGAATAATTTTTTTTACGAAAAGTATTTGCGGAGGATATTTTGGAAAATATTGGTGAGAGATTTTAAAAAATAAAAATTATAGCACTTGTCATAGAAACTCCGAAGATAATTTTACGATGAAGATTATCAATTCAAGTTTTTTCTATGGGAAAAAAATTATGCATATGGAGAGAAGTTTATTAGCAAAAGATGAAGTGAAAACATTATGGATGGTAAAGGTAGAATTATTCATGAAAGATCGGAGGAAGTAGAGAAGATTTCCCACTTTGTTTTTTAATAAACTAGAAAATTGGGGGATAATTGTTATACCATAAAATTGTCATGGGTATTTTATTGGTTGGATCACCGCCAAGGAAGAAGATGAACGAGCTCCAGAGAGCGTGTTTCTGGAGCCTAGGGTGTGCCCTATATAGGGCTAGCCCTATATGGAAGTCGCTGAAGTCGCTTACGATAACTATTGACGAAGAGAAGTTATAACGATGATTGGTGAAGTTTTATATAAAGGTTACCATCACAAAAGAGATTACAACAACCATAGTGACAAAAGTGCGCGACGACCGCTACGACGACGATGCCATGAGGTCGCTATAACAGAAGACGAAGATGAAGAACAAGTACTGATAAGGAGTCTAAAGGATGATTTTAATCCAAGGGAGAATTAATGAAATAATCAAGGAATAAAGAATGATCCGGTCTCTGGGGAAATGACCCCGGACTCCCCTAGGGCACTCCCCGTGTTATATGGCCGCATGGGGTGGCCGCTCCGCAATGCAAGTGAAATGACTAGAAAGTATTAGCAAGGAGGTTGCTCCCAAAACTAATCTGAAAAGTAAATGGAGCATAAGAAGCATACAAGTAAAAAAGAAGAACCCCGAAGGAGCTCTCCATGCCTAGGGCGCACCCTAGGCGTAAAGGAGACCTCTGGGAGACTCCAATCCTTCCCAGGGCGTGCCCAAAGAAGGAAAAGCGGCCTTTAGGAGCTCTTCATACCAAAAAGCACATTGAAGGCGTCATTCTGCAGTCTTGCGAGTTATCCTCGTAGGGGAACGGTCGTAAACACTTATTGTGTGCTTTGAGAGCATTATCTCTGCATTCGTCGAGTTGTCCACGCCAGGAGACTTTGATGTTATCTCACACTTTGCACTTATACGCTTAGGATCACTTATCATGTAGTCTGGTGGTTTATCCTCATCGGGGGCAAGGATGCGCAGGAGCATTTGTGGTAAGTCATGGCTTTACATGCGGTTATGATCGACGAAGATAGTGGTAGTGATTGGGATATCCACCGACCGGGGAATTTCCTTATCTGTGAAGTTTTGAAGTCATAACCGAGCCTTTGGCCTTTGTAACTAGGCCGAATCACTGGGCACTCCAAAAGAAAATCAATGTTTGAGTTATAATAGGAAGTTCATTCGACCACCTCTGGCTTGATCCTCGATAAAAGGAGGTACGTAGGCATATTGTGAGGGCACATGTTTGAAAGCTCTGAGAAGTAAATATAAATCCTAGCAATCTCAGCCGTTTCTTAAGCACAAATCGATGCCTCTGGTGATTTCCCTGATCAACGACTATTGCTGAAAATCTTGATTCCGGTCGCGAACCTCCAATCTTTGTTAACCAAATTCCTCCATTAACAGTTTTCATCCTCCCAAGTTACCTATTTGACTAGTAAGGATCTTGTAGGATATTTGCTTGTGACAAAAATTACAGTCATGTGTATCTATCAAGTTAGGCAATCCATGTCGCCTGTTACCAGACTAAAAAGTGAGTGCTTAGGAATTCTACATAATTTGATCCATATAGTTTGAAAACTCTGTCAATAAGATTTATATTTTGAAAACTCTAGTGATAATTTTTTAAAGTATAGTTGAATTTGAGTATCCTAGTAAATTAATTTATATTTTGAATATCCTGTCAATAAGATTTAAAAATTATACAGTAATGAGAGTTAGTAAGAAGAATATTCAGGACGATTTAAGCAAATTTAGCTTATAGGAAATTTAGTATCAATGCAATAAACTTAAAAGGCTCAACATGTTATATTGTTTTATATCTCCTCCCTGGAAAACAAAGGTAACTAACACTCCTGAACTCTACTCTATTGTAATATCCCGTAATTTTTAGAATTAGATTAATAATAGTATAATAGAATAAAAAGGATTAAAATTTGATAAGGATTATAATTTTAAATTTAAATTAGACTAATGGGCCTAAAATTTAGATCGGATTCTAATATGGATAACTTGTAGGTTCATATATAGGGTTTTGTATCGTTATAAACACATCATGTTCGTCTTAATTATTAAAATTCGTAGGGTAAAAAGCCATAAAATTCAGCAATATTGAAAAATTCGTAGAAAATTCATCGTAAGTCAGACTTCGTTGATTCTGAACTTTTCGGAAAGCTCTTTTCGTTCTCTAGAACTTTATTTGTTCGTGTTTTCCAAGAAAACGTTATTTAAATGGCCAAAAAGAGTAAATTTAGATCTGGTCAAATTTTGAGTGTTTTCAAAATTGTGTGTTAAGCGTTTATATTTGGTTATTAAAACTTGGGCTAAGTGATGATATATTTGAAAGTATTATATGTTACAGTATACGTAATATTAATGTATATATGTGGTGTCTAAACGATAATTTTGGATCTTTGATTTGTGTTATGGTTTGTGAAAATATCAAATAAGAACTTAGGACCGTAGTCACCGGATTGTAGTGACAATTTTTTGAAAATTTAGGATCGTTATCACCGGGTTGTAGTGGTAGTGACATGGATTATAGATTTCAAATTATCGTTGTTATGTGATTATCCGTATTATCTGCATCGAATAAGAATGTGAAAGTTTACCGAAAGTGTTTGTTTACTTTATAGTATCGTATAGATAATCGTATTTTGTTGTATGTGTACATATTACTTGCCTACTAGTCTAATTTAATTTTATATCTTAGTCTTTATCTAATTTTATTCCTTTTTATTCTATTATTCTATTCTTAATCTAATTCTAAAAATTATAGGATATTACATCTATGTTTGCATCCAAGGTAATTATTGCCTGAACTTGATCTACCTCGATTCATAACATCATATATGTCATTTTACAGCATATAGTAGTGAGTCTAATGACATCCTTGAGAGCACCTCTTTCGTAGAAAAGGAAACAATAGCATTGTTGTCACTTGTTACATCTCCTTATAAATCTGTTTGATCAACTTTTGTCTTGGATTTTATCATATGAGATTTGGAAGGATTTAATCTTCCTAAAGTCTCCTAGTCGTTTTTCCGGTACCCTTGTAATTCAGAAATTAATCTATTCATTATTAGCACTTAGCAGTGGTTATCATCTATTTAAAAAAATAAAATTAAAAGTGAAGAGAATCTCATAGTCATGCTTGCCTGCATTCTAGACAATCAAATTCACCCAACATATTTAATTTGACGTAGGTAAGAGTCAATCCCCAAAGATTGGGGATTGAATGTCTGAGTAACGTTTGAGCAACCAACCAAATTGCATAAGCTAATGCACATCATTTTATAATGCGACAATAGGCTATATATTGAAATTTTACAGTTGTCATTCCATTTTTACGAAACTACAGGTATATGATATTTGTATAACCATTTACGTATTAAATAAAGAATTTTGTAGAGGTCAAATTACATTATTTTACAATAATATCTAGTACTTTGTCTACCGGTCAACAATGAAACATTAAAAAAATTAATGAAAACATTTATTCATTATCAAATATAGGCACAAACATATACGTTATTGATTGAGTTGATCAATTATACATCAAACATCACAATATCGATAAGTATTGTGGAAAAATAAATAATATGCAAATAGCTGAAACTTTCAATTCTAAATATATATGGACTTATCATCGACTATTTATTTATTTAGTTTACTCCAACTTCAGCAGGCACCATAAATTCATATTATCAATTTACTTTACAATTGAAAAAATATCGTTATAAAAAAACCATACTTAAAAATTAAAAGTTAAGTTGAACTTCAAAGTATAATTGTATTGAGTATATATACAACCATAACAAGAAAATACAATCACAAATTTTATGTTTACAATTATTAACAAATGAATTGGTTATATGATTGGACGACTAAACTTGCATGATCGTTAACACTAATTAAAAACAACCCTTCATCCAATTTTTTGTTTCTTTTTTGTTATAGACTATTTTATCTATCAATAACATTTTAACTTCAAGGATTTTTTTTTTTGGATTTTTAAGGTACCTGTTTCTTTACATGAGTGTGTAATTGTTTTGCCTTGTACACTTGAATGCATTTTAACTCCAGCGTTTACTTTTTTACTTCTTGACAAGGTCCTCGGGAATAATTTACTAGTAAAAAATAGCTCATTGCTTCAATTTAACAAGTTTTGGGCTAATTTTAGCCAACTCACCTGCTGGATTCAATAATCAGTATGAGACCATAACAAAATGATCCTAATACAGAATATGGAGACCCTTAAAACTTATTATAATTGAGAATAGCCCATAGCTTCTATAATTTTTAAATTAATAATATTAAAGAAATTTGATTGTGTTAGAATAATAACATAAGATCATGTCAAGGGTCTTCCTCTGATATCTTGAAATTTTATATTGTGACTGGTTCCTTGACATGGTATCAAAGTTTAGGCTGGCGGGAGGACTCGGGTTCGATCCCCGCAACCCTCAATATTCTCACAATTTATCGTGGCACGAAAGGAAAATTAATGTCTCAAAAAGATTGGCACCTGTGATCCACTCTTCGATCTATAAATGGGCTTTTAAGTGTTAGAATAATAATATAAGATCCTGGAAAGCATTTTCCCCTAACACCGTGAGGTTTCAATTTTTACTAAAAATTTCTTAAAATGACTTAAATTCTGTTTCTATTATAATTTATCTAAAATGAAAAATGAAACATAACTTCAAAAGATTAATGGAAGTAACAACAATTCTAGTATTATACAATGCTCTCTCTGTTAACTCAGCCAAAAAATCGCAGCAACAGGATTCCAAGCCTCTCATAAGAGCCCAATGCATATTTCAGCGGTTACACTTACGATATTTCCAAGTAGGTGATTTATAAAAGCTAACAAAAATATAACCAGAATAAACTTAAATTTTGTGAAATTATATTCTCTATGCTAACAGATCATGCTCTACAGAGGCAGGGAGACGACCATCATAAAGTTGGAAACATTTTGAGTATGTCATGAGTACCTTAGTTCTTGTTGTGATGTAAGTGTTAAATTTATAAGTAGCTAATGAAATAGATCACATTTCTTGTTTGTTAAATAGCTTTCTTGAGTTTTTATCTCCTCCTCCTAGTGTGTTGTGTTCGAGACTTGATGTATAACTCTTTACCAAGTTAATGAAATTGCCATTTCTTTTTCAAAGAAAAACACCAGATGAGAGCCTTCAGATATGGGAGTTAGTTCGTATTTTGAATGTAATTTATTACTTTAGAGCTTTTCTAAGAGTGTTGCTCAAATGAGAATCTCAATTAGTGTGAGAACTGAGATCTAATCTCAAACATACATTTTTTTAACCTAAATTAATTTACAACCATACAATTTACCCATTGTATTCTCTTTTGCTCTCCACCCCCGACTATTAACCATATATTATAGTCACCACAACAAACCATGTCGCCACCAGCCCAGATCCATTTCCGCCTCGCACTTCATCTTCGACCTCACATATTTCTCTCCCTCCCAGCCCAATTACGACACATTTTCTTCTCAATTGAGTCCTTAACCTCCACATAGGCGCACTTCGCCATCGTAATCACATCTTCTCCGGAGACAACCTCCACCTTTCTCACTCCGATGTTGTCATGTCACCATCTTCCCCGATCTGATCTATTTGTCCTCTTCGATATATACAGTTTGTTCATCGGGATAATGATATACTTTGATAATTTAATTTGTAAGATTGGCTATGTGATGGTATTGATGATATGTGGGGGCTGGAAGTGGTGAAAGATTTGATTGGGTGATTTTTATAGTTTAGTTGTGATGCTTTATTATTGAATATAGTGATTTTAATATCATGTTCAGTGGTCACAAATCATGGATAGAGCTAGTGTCCAGATCTGGTGGGCGGAGACGGGGGAAGGATGTGGTAATTTTCATTTTTCAGTGATGATGATTCCTTTTCCGGTAGTGATTTTGAGTTTGGAGGTGGTGATTTAATGTTTGACAATAGTAATTTTTAGGTTGTCGCCGGAGATGGTGGTGGCCAGAAATGATGGACGCCGGAGGTGGTGGTGGTTGATAGGCGGTGAAATTAAAAAGAAGATGATGAATTATTATACTATTAAAATATAAAAATATTAATTATTAAATGAATTGTGAGAGATGAATTTGATGTATTTAAATGATGGGATATGATTAGATCTCAGTTCTCATAATAATAAAGGTTCTCATTTGAGTAACTAACCGCTTTGCTTATATCTCTTTATACTGAGTAATTATTTTCTATACATATTTTTTGATAAACTATATCAATATCGTAATGTAAAAAGTGTGTTATATGTCATATTTTAGAGAGAAATATACTAAAATATATGTCATGAGCTCTGTAAGTAAAAAATTGAATTTCAGAGAATTATGTTCATTATTAGTATACAAATGTTTAACATTAATATTTTTTTAAAAAACTCAAAATGAAATAAAAAAAATTATACCATAAAGCCCATGTCTTGCAGGTGCGCCAGTGCTAGTTCTAATCATACATATGAACTTACCATCGACTATTTATCATTTAGTTCACTCCAGCTTCTCAACTAATCTTACAACCCACACAATTTTAATTGGATATATCATTTTATTTTATAATTGAAAAATAACGGTTAAAGTTAAACTTCAGAGGATTTGTAATAACCCCAAAATTTTCAACTTTTTGTAACCCTTGTGAATAGTGTTTTAGCTGAATGAGAAAACTTTTCATGCCACACTATGTAGGGGTTCTGTTATGGATATTCTGGGATATTATTAGTACTCTATGTGGTATATAAGTGTATGTAAAGATCGTCAGAATCCAATTCCCGAACACTTGGATTTTTCTCGGAAATCCACTAGATACGGAGAGAATTGAGTATAAGGTAACAGGATGAAAAAGGATTTAAATTAAAGGATTATGATAGAGGATAATAAAAAGAAATATAATGTATTGAGAAAGGTTAAGGGAACCTAAGTAATAAGATCCCGGGTATGATCCCTCAAATGATAAACGAGAACGAAAGTTAAGCGAACCGTATAACAGATCAACGGTCATTAGGCAAACGATTAGGAAGTTAATCAAGGGGATTAGTGGGGATGATGTCATCCAACCAATAGAAAGAGGACAAGGAGGGGAGGATGACATCATGAGGATGACACAAGCATGACATGGGAAGGAAGGAGGTGTGGTTGAATGAGAACCACACAAATTCAAGGGCAACAAGGTAATTGACTAAATCAAACAAAAAAACAAAGCAACCAAGCCAAGTAAAATCATTTTCATCAAAATCAAAAAGAACCAAGGCTTGTTCTTGAAGAAGCTCTCGGCTTTTTACTATTCAAAAGAGCAAGAAATTCAAAATCAAAGATCCAAGCTTCCTAAATTGGTGAGTTAATTCCCTAATCATCTTCATGCTTAGTTAGGGCTATATCATGAGTTTAAGCCATCAATTCCTTCTCCATCTTCTTCATTTAATCAAAGAAGAAGACTATGAATAGTGTTTTCAAGTTTTTAACTTGAAGTTTTTCTTGTTTTCCTTGAAGATCCAAGCATTCCTAAGACTTCTCAAAGCTTCTTAAGGCTTCCTAGCTCCTCCCACCACTTCAAGGAAGGTATACCATCTCCAAACCCTAGATTCCTATGTATTATAAGATGATTTTGATTAGTAGGATGATATTATAGCTTGTTGTTGTGATTAGAGTTTGGAAATTGAAATGGTAGTGAATTGGAATGGTAAATGTTGTGGTTTTGATTAAAAGAACTTAAGTATGGTTAAAGTTAAGCTTAGGCATAAGTATGAATATTAAAATTGAATTGGTTGGGGTTGTTATGATGTGATAAGGATGGATTTTGGTTGTATGTTGGATTTGAGGTTGAATTGGGTTGGTTTTGAATGGTTTTAAATTGGGAAATCGCGTAAACATAGCCGTCGTAACGTCCGATTTTCTTTAGACTGTTTTTGTGCATAACATTAGGACCCGAGAACCCCCTGCTGGATTATGACCATTGCCATGTCTAGATAGCTCATGTTACGAGCTTCGTTTTGATATGTAGTTCGTTCGATTCCGATGCACGGTTTAGGAGAAACGACCGTTTCAAGTAACGGCGTTTTGCGAACGAAACTTTTCCCCTCGCCTTACTTTGAAACATAGGTTAATTAATGTATGAAACATTTATGGTAAGTGTGCTAGGCAGTTAGTAAGACACTCGCGAAGGAATCGCCTTAAAACTCGTAAAGGTTAAATTATTAAAAATGGTGGAGCCGAGGGTACCCGGGTGACTTAAGCAAATCAGTAAGCGCAAAACAAGCGTTAGAGTCTAAGTTAGTTAAAGTATAGATTTACAAGTGACTTTGGTTTAATTCCAACTTACTTGTTGTTTATAGGTTACCAGACTCGTCCCGAGCCTTTTATCACCCCAAGTCACTCAGGCAAGTTTTCTACCCGTTATAACTGTTGTGGTGATGAATATATGTATTTGCATTATCTTGCGATAGATGCATGTTGGTTAATTAGCAAATGTTGTTATATATTGAAGCATGCTGCTATGGTATATATATATGCATGCATGTTTCGCATTCTTTCCATATGTATATCTGTTGATTCAGTTGATAATACCTATGCTAGAGGATAGCGGTAATTTGCATATACCCTTAGTACAGGGACCCAAAGGTGAAAATATTTTCTAAAACCGGGAGTCGAGGATCCCGAGTAGATTTTGTATATAAGGATATAAATATATATATATATATATATACTTATATATATATATATATGGTCATAGTTTTCAAAACTATTAATCGAATAAGGTTTATTCGATAACTTTAACTTTATTTTATTATTGAATATTATTTCGAATATTATTCGAAGGCGTATGACTCCTTTATATTAAATGAATATTATTTTGAATATTCATTCGAGGACTTATGACTCCTTTTATTTTATATTAAATGAATATTATTTTGAATATTCATTCGAGGACTTATGACTCCTTGTATTTTATTAAATGAATATTATTTTGAATATTCATTCGAGGACTTATGACTCCTTTTATTTTATTATCCGAATATTATTTGAATATTCATTCGAGGGCTTATGACTCAGTTTATATTGTTTAATGAATATTTTTGAATATTCATTTGAGGATCTATGACTCCGATTATTTGCTGAGATTTGTTCTTTATTTTATTAAAGAATAAGGTGTAAATAATCAAACTTATTTTCGATTATTCAAATAAAGATAGTACTTTCATATAAGTATATCTTTGGTTATTTAATACTCGTTTCAAGTATAAGTTTTAATACTTTTACTTCAATTATTTTTATAAAGATTATTCTTTATGGGAATATTATTTAAATAATAATATTCAGTCATTTTCTAAATATTCTGGGGACTGATTTACTTCATTAAATCAGCTTTACTCCAAACACTCTATAAAGTGTTTTCGAGTCTTCAAAATGATTTTTAAAAGATAGAGCGGATCCCAAAACTCATTTTTATATTTAAGATCTTCCTTTTAAGGGGATTTAAATACTCGCTCAAAACCTGAGGGATCCGGCTCTGTGGTGTGTTTTATATTCGCAACAAGGTTGCTGTTTTGATAAATGAATTGATTACTTACCCAACACTCGGGAAGTAAAATTCTTGGAACAAGTTAATCCATTAACAGGCATCGCCTGGGAAATATTGGTGAGTTCTCCTTTCCAAATAGATACGACTTCTTGGTGGAGCCGTATCAACAAGTTTCTACTTGGGGAAAGTGGGGACGAGCTTTACGTTTCAGAGTCATGGATTTCATCTGAACTAGGAGTGGCGTAAGTGGCCGAGTAGCGCCGGCCCAGCCTTATTATATTGGCCCAAATGGCCTGGAAGTTCCGCTAAGGCGGTCCATTCCTTAGGAGTTCAGTGTTCGGTTGACAAGTAAATCCGACAGGTTCTCCTCTACATGTAGAAAATGGTGGGGTTGTACTACTACGACTGATCATCGTAAGTGGTCTTCCTGGCGCGGCAAACTCCCGTAATGAGTTCATCATCCATTTGGATAATTCTGCAACACTACCCGTAGCATTTCGATCGAAAGGCTACTAATGGGTGGTTGCCGAAGCATTGACAGGGTCAAACATTTTTATTGGTGTATCCATTGAATGAAGTATCTCGTAACTTCATTTCTTTTCAAAATATTTCAAAGATCAAATATTTTCAAGTTTTATTTGTGGTCTCATCTATGGGATGACCTCGTGAATTTTATTATACTTTGAACAGTGGTAGTTCAAGTAACTTTATAAATGATATAAGTATAGTGAAGTATTTGGTAACTTCATCCCTTATTTTTACTTATATCTAGTAAGTAATTATCTTACTCATGATAAAAGAATTCTAGTAAGTATCCATTTAGATACTTGTATTATTGTTATCACTATATATTATCTTGCGAGCTGTAAGGCTCACTCTTGCTTTATTTCTTCATCACACAACAACAGTTAGGAAAGATGGCCAGACTCCAGCAGACGCAGCGCAAGCGCGTGGGAAGCGTCCCCCGTCTTCCCGATGATGTTGTGGCTGCTATAGCTGCAGAGGTAGATCCATTGGTAGATCAGGCATTCTATTTTGAGAATCAAATTATGTATAATTATAACTTGTGGCAGATAATGGCAATTAACTATAAATTTATCAAGTAATCATTTTGGGTTGTAATAACTTTTAAATTGTGGATTCAAAGACTTGTACTTATTTAAATTTTATCTCTGAGACTATAACGGGTTGTGGTGTGTGTTAGTGTGGGGTCACAGCATAAGGTTATTATTATTAATTAAGTGAAGTGATATTGTGGAAACAAAGACCGTGACGACCCGGATCCCCGACCCCGGATCTGGGGGTGTTACAGAAATGGTATCAGAGCTAAGCGTTATAAACCTCAGAGATGATGCGACAATACAATAATAAACTCACAAAGATAATAAGAACTCTTGCCAAGTTCATGGTCGGACTACTTAAAGTAGTGCTGACAGTTAAAACCCTTACGGGAACCCTTATAAGTATCATGATAGTAACTTAGTTCGTTTAATGTGTAGGCGCCTGAGATAGAGGACTCTGAGATGTTCGAGCGTGAGCATGATGAGGCATTGCTAGATGTTGAGGATCAGGAGGAGCCTGAGATGGAGGAGGACCCCTCAGAGGAGTCAGAGACGGAGGTCATTGCTATTTCAGATGAGGAGGACCCCTCAGAGGAGTCAGAGACAAAGGTTATTGCTATTCCAGATGAGGAGGACCCGGATGAGGTCCCAGTAGCTGATGAGCGTGTTGGACCTATGGTAGTGTATGCTGGTACCCCATTACCCACACTTCCGGTGGTCAGAGCCCCTACCCCTCCACCACTATCCTGGATTCCCGATGATGACAGCTCAGAGACCCATACTTCCGAGCCTAGGCAGACCGAGGAGGCACCCTCAGCGGCTCCGGATTCACCACCTCTTGACCCTGCCCACAGGCAGTCTTCGTTAGCTCATGGATATGTTCAGGATGTTCTGAGGACCCGAGTGGCTGTTGCCGAGGGCCGACTGGATGAGGCCAGGAGGGAGTTGGATGCAGAGAGGGCGGGTAGGCGTATCCGAGCTTATGAGACTAGGGCTTCTATACCCCGATCCTTGAGGAGGGAGCTTACGGGGATAGAGCTCACGTCCCGAGCGAGACTTAGATCTCTCCAGGGGGACAGGCATGGTAGGATCTCCAGGCGGCAGGCCGACTATATCTTCCGTCGTGCGATAGAAAGGGTTTGGGAGCTGACCCGCTCCGGTGTGTGATTCAGGATTGATGATGGAATAGTCTAGTTGTCTAGTTAGCCGAGGCCTTAGTAAGAGCCAATTTTCCGGGATAGTTGACTTGTATATAGCATCCCTTTTTCTGACTAGACAGATAGACTCTTGTGTATCACTTTTGGGACAGATGACTGTAACACTGTTGTAATTTTGACAAGATCAAACTATGTATTTCTCGCATTATGTATATATTTGTTTCCTTTGGTTCAGTTCATTAGTGACGGGATCACTGTTTTTATCATTATTATTACTGCACTTCGTATTAGAACTTTCTTAAAATAATAGAATTGCGATATACGTTCTCCCCATTATAAGAGCTGTGCAAGGCACAATGTTGTATATGATTGTGACCTAACGTTGAATTTTCCCAATAATTTTTTTTATTATTATCAGAATCATGCCGCCAAGAAAGATTGGAACTAGGGCGAACCCTGGATCTGAGGACCAGGGAAGCCATAACCAGGATGATAGGAACCCGAAACACAGTAAAGAGGAAGACGAGGATTATGTGGAACAGGATGACTCCCTGTATGAAGAGGAAGAGGAAACATATGATGTTGAGGGATTTGAGATAGAGGCTGAAGAAGGAGAAACCGAGGTTGAGCAACCAGTACCAAACCCAGGCATGGATCCCATGGGCCAGTTCATGCAACTCCTAAGGCAGAACTTGGAACGTCAACCCAACCCACCCCCTCAAGGAAATAACAATACTGTGGTGAACTCTTTCAGGGCTTTTAAGTCCCTTAAGCCCCCTGATTTCCACGGATCAGCCGACCCAGTTGAGGCAAGGGCATGGTTAAAGGAAATGGAGAAATCCTTTGAGATTTTGAGTATCGATGAGGCACAAAAAACTGTATTTGCTACCTACCTTCTGAAAGGAGAAGCTAACTACTGGTGGGAGGCCAAGAAAAACATGGAGACAGATGCTATTATAACCTGGGAGAGATTTAGTCAGTTATTTCTGGGAAAGTATTTCCCGAGGTTTATGGAAAACCAGATGGAGCTCAAGTTCTTGGAGCTAAAGCAGAATAACTTGTTTGTAGCAGAGTACGAAGCGAAATTTACTGAGTTATCAAGGTTTGTGCCGGAGTTTGTGAGCACCGAGGAAAAGAAAGCTAGGAGGTTTCAGCAGGGACTGAAACCGTGGATTCAGAATAGGGTGGCAATCCTTGAGCTTACGGATTATGCCACTCTGGTGCAAAAGGCAACGATTGTAGAAGCCAGAAGTGAACAGATGCAGAAGAAAAGAGAGAAGAAGGGAATAAAGAGGAAAAGTATGAGCATGGGTGGGGGTTCAGCAGGAAGGAGCTTCCCAACTAGATTTAATCGAGGAGCAGTGTCCCTACCGGGAAAGAACACTGGGTTTAAGCGGCCAATGAGCATGAATGTGAGCCAGAGCGGCCAGAAGTCAAGAATGTCTTATTCCAACCAGTCTCGACCCCCATTGCCAACCTGTAACACTTGTGGAAGAATGCATTCTGGGGAATGTAAGGGAAAGCCAGTAACCTGCTTTAAGTGTGGGCAAGTGGGCCATTATTCTCACAAATGCCCTTCGTCAGCCCCTGCCGTCATTCCAACCACCAATTGTCATTTGTGTGGACGCCCGGGTCATTGGAAGAGGGAATGCCCAATGAACAAACCAGCAGCTTCGGGAGCAAGCAGGGCTGCTTCCAATAAGCCACCTACTGCAAGGACTTTCAACATGACAGTCCAGGATACTATGAAAGATTCAGATGTGATAGCAGGTACCCTTTCTCTAAATTCAGTCAGTGCAAACGTTTTATTTGATTCGGGAGCAACTAAATCTTTTATATCAAGGGACTTTGCGCATAAATTAAGACTTAAAGCTGAACCCTTGATAGAACCCTTGCAAGTAGAAATAGCCAACCATGAAATTATTCCTGTTAACCAGATTCACCCCGCCTGTGAGATAGGCATAGGGGAGCAATCTTTTAGTGTGGATCTGATTCCTTTTAAATTAGGGGAGTTTGATGTAATTTTGGGAATGGACTGGCTATCTAGCAATGATGCTCAGATAGACTGTAAAGGGAAGAAAGTTAAGTTAAATATCCCAGGGAAGAAAGAAGTTATATTTAGAGGAAAGAGGCAGACGCATAAATTTTTGACTATGGCCCAGGCCAGAAGGATGCTACGAAAAGGAAATGAGGCCTACCTAGCCTATGTGGTGGACACGCAGAAGGAGGTGCCCAACTTACAAGAAATTCCAGTAGTCAACGAATTTGAAGATGTATTCCCACAAGACCTTCCAGGATTACCACCCGATAGAGTGATTGAATTTGCTATTGAGTTGGCCCCAGGGACGGCGCCAGTTTCAAAAGCACCAACCGGTTAGCCCCGTTAGAAATGAAGGAATTAGCTATCCAATTGCAGGAACTCTTGGATAAGGGTATGATAAGACCCAGTGTGTCTCCATGGGGAGCACCAGTTTTATTTGTTAAGAAGAAAGATGGGAGCATGAGGCTGTGCATAGACTATCGAGAGTTGAATAAGCTAACCATAAAGAACAGGTACCCATTACCTAGAATAGACGATCTGTTCGACCAGCTAAAGGATGCTGTTTATTTTTCCAAGATCGACCTGAGAACTGGATATCACCAACTAAAGATTAAACCCGAAGATATTTCCAAGACAGCGTTCCGTACCAGGTATGGGCATTATGAGTTCTTGGTAATGTCCTTTGGATTAACCAACGCCCCAGCGGCTTTCATGGATTTAATGAATAGAGTATTTAAGAAGTACTTGGACAAATGTGTGATAGTTTTTATCGATGATATTTTGATCTACTCAAGGACTGAGACAGAACATGCAGAGCATTTGAGGATAGCTCTAGGAATACTAAGAGAGGAACAGTTATATGCCAAATTCCCGAAGTGTGAATTCTGGCGGAATGAAGTACAGTTTTTAGGACATGTGATCAATAAGGAAGGAGTATTGGTCGACCCCTCCAAGATAGAGGCGGTCTCAAATTGGGAAAGGCCAACCACACCCACAGAGGTAAGGAGTTTTATAGGATTGGCCGGCTACTATCGTAGATTTGTACAGGACTTTGCGAAGATCGCAGCCCCTTTGACCCGACTTACTCGTAAGACAGAGAAGTTTGAATGGACGGAGAAATGCGAGAACAGTTTTCAGGAATTAAAGAAAAGGTTGATAACGGCTCCGGTGTTGGCATTGCCGGACGGAAAAGGAGATTTTGTGATATATAGTGACGCGTCGCACAAAGGACTAGGGTGTGTGCTTATGCAGCACGGTAAAGTGATTGCATATGCGTCGAGACAACTGAAGGAATACGAGATTAGATATCCTACTCATGACCTTGAGCTCGCGGCAATAGTATTTGCCTTAAAAATTTGGAGGCACTACTTGTATGGAGAGAAGTGCGAGATTTTCACAGACCATAAGAGCCTCAAGTACATATTTACGCAGAAAGAGCTCAACATGCGCCAGAGGAGATGGTTAGAACTAATCAAGGACTATGATTGTGAGATTCTCTATCATCCAGGGAAAGCCAATGTGGTGGCTGATGCCCTTAGTAGAAAGGAAAGACTCAGAATGATAACGACTTCGGAAGAATTGATAAGGGATTTTGAGAGAATGGAAATAGAAGTAAAGGTAACCGGAACCGGAACTGAAAAGCTTTTTGAGATCTCAATGCAGCCAGAGTTATTGGAAAAGATCAGATTGTGCCAGGAGAAAATGATGAATGAAGGCAGAGAGTCAATGACTGGAGAGGAGATCCATACCGAGAAAGATGATAAAGGGATAATGAGGTACTCCTACCGGATTTGGGTTCCGAATGTTCAAGAGCTTAAAGATGAGATATTGGATGAAAGCCATAGTTCAAGGTATTCCATTCACCCGGGAAGTACCAAGATGTATAGGGATTTGAAGGAATATTACTGGTGGCCCAACATGAAGAGGGACGTAGCAGAATGGGTAAACAAATGTTTGACTTGCCAAAGGGTAAAGGCAGAGCACCAGAGACCCAGTGGACTCTTACGACCCCTGGAGATTCCCGAATGGAAATGGGAACAGATAGCGATGGATTTTGTTGTAGGATTGCCAAGGACGAAAGTTAATCACGACGCCATATGGGTAATTATAGACCAACTGACAAAGTCAGCTCATTTCATTCCTATCAATGAGAGATACACAGTCGATAGACTGGTGGACATTTACCTTAAGGAAATAGTGACGCGACATGGAGTCCCAGCGTCCATTTTCTCAGACCGAGACCCCAGGTTCAACTCCAGATTTTGGAGGAGCTTTCAGGAATGTGCAGGGGACCAAGTTAAATATGAGTACCGCGTACCATCCCCAGACGGATGGGCAGAGTGAAAGGACCATCCAGACACTAGAAGATATGTTGAGAGTCTGTGCAATAGACCTTAAAGGAAGTTGGGATGATCACTTGCCGTTGATCGAGTTTTCTTATAATAATAGCTTTCATGCTAGCATCGGAATGCCGCCTTATGAGGCCCTGTACGGAAGAAGGTGTCGATCTCCCTTATACTGGGATGAAGTAGGAGAGCGGAAGATGCTCGAACCTGAAGTGGTCCAAAGGACCAAAGATATAGTGGATCTTATCAGAGGGCGACTTGTAGCAGCCCAAGACAGACAGAAGAAATATGCAGACCTAGCCCGAAAGGACAAGGAATATGAAGTAGGGGACTAAGTACTGCTGAAAGTATCCCCTTGGAAGGGATTAATGAGGTTCGGAAAGAAAGGAAAACTAAGCCCGAGATACATTGGACCTTTTGAGATATTAAGACGGATTGGAAAGTTAGCTTACGAGCTAGCCCTACCCCCTAATTTGCAACAAGTTCATAATGTGTTCCATGTGTCAATGCTAAGGAGGTATCATCGGGATTCCAGACACATAGTGGAGTACGAGCAGGTGGATATGCAGCCAGATCTAACTTACGTGGAGAAGCCAGTAAGGATTATAGATAAGAAGGAGCAGGTGCTTCAGAACAAAGTGATCAAGCTAGTCAGAGTACTATGGCAAAATCATAACGTGGAAGAATCAACTTGGGAAATAGAGAGCACAATGCTAGAAAAGTACCCCCATTTGTTTTCTGTTTGATTCCGGGACGGAATCCTTTTAAGGAGGGGAGACTGTAATAACCCCAAAATTTTCAACTTTTTCTAACCCTTGTGAATAGTGTTTTAGCTGAATGAGAAAACTTTTCATGCCACACTATGTAGGGGTTCTGTTATGGATATTCTGGGATATTATTAGTACTCTATGTGGTATATAAGTGTATGTAAAGATCGTCAGAATCCAATTCCCGAACACTTGGATTTTTCCCGGAAATCCACTAGATACGGAGAGAATTGAGTATAAGGTAACAGGATGAAAAAGGATTTAAATTAAAGGATTATGATAGAGGATCATAAAAAGAAATATAATGTATTGAGAAAGGTTAAGGGAACCTAAGTAATAAGATCCCGGGTATAATCCCTCAAACGATAAACGAGAACGAAAGTTAAGCGAACCGTATAACAGATCAGCGGTCATTAGGCAAACGATTAGGAAGTTAATCAAGGGGATTAGTGGGGATGATGTCATCCAACCAATAGAAAGAGGACAAGGAGGGGAGGATGACATCATGAGGATGACACAAGCATGACATGGGAAGGAAGGAGGTGTGGTTGAATGAGAACCACACAAATTCAAGGGCAACAAGGTAATTGACTAAATCAAACACAAAAACAAAGCAACCAAGCCAAGTAAAATCATTTTCATCAAAATCAAAAAGAACCAAGGCTTGTTCTTGAAGAAGCTCTCGGCTTTTTCTTATTCAAAAGATCCAAGCTTCCTAAATTGGTGAGTTAATTCCCTAATCATCTTCATGCTTAGTTAGGGCTATATCATGAGTTTAATCCATCAATTCCTTCTCCATCTTCTTCATTTAATCAAAGAAGAAGACTATGAATAGTGTTTTCAAGTTTTTAACTTGAAGTTTTTCTTGTTTTCCTTGAAGATCCAAGCATTCCTAAGACTTCTCAAAGCTTCTTAAGGCTTCCTAGCTCCTCCCACCACTTCAAGGAAGGTATACCATCTCCAAACCCTAGATTCCTATGTATTATAAGATGATTTTGATTAGTAGGATGATATTGTAGCTTGTTGTTGTGATTAGAGTTTGGAAATTGAAATGGTAGTGAAATGGAATGGTAAATGTTGTGGTTTTAATTAAAAGAACTTAAGTATGGTTAAAGTTAAGCTTAGGCATAAGTATGAATGTTAAAATTGAATTGTTTGGGGTTGTTATGATGTGATAAGGATGGATGTTGGTTGTATGTTGGATTTGAGGTTGAATTGGGTTGGTTTTGAATGGTTTTAAATTGGGAAATCGCGTAAACATAGCCGTCGTAACGTCCAATTTTCTTTAGACTGATTTTGTGCATAACATTAGGACCCGAGAACCCCCTGCTAGATTATGACCATTGCCATGTCTATATAGCTCATGTTACGAGCTTCATTTTGATATGTAGTTCGTTCGATTCCGATGCACGGTTTAGGAGAAACGACCGTTTCAAGTAACGGCGTTTCGCGAACGAAACTTTTCCCCTCGCCTTACTTTGAAACATAGGTTAAAGACCAAAAAGGGTTAATTAATGTATGAAACATTTATGGTAAGTGTGCTAGGCAGTTAGTAAGACACTCGCGAAGGAATTGCCTTAAAACTCGTAAAGGTTAAATTATTAAAAATGGTGGAGCCAAGGGTACCCGGGTGACTTAAGCAAATCAGTAAGCGCAAAACAAGCGTTAGAGTCTAAGTTAGTTAAAGTATAGATTTACAAGTGACTTTGGTTTAATTCCAACTTACTTGTTGTTTATAGGTTACCAGACTCGTCCCGAGCCTTTTATCACCCCAAGTCGCTCAGGCAAGTTTTCTACCCGTTATAACTGTTGTGGTGATGAATATATGTATTTGCATTATCTTGCGATAGATGCATGTTGGTTAATTAGCAAATGTTGTTATATATTGAAGCATGCTGCTATGGTATATATATATGCATGCCTGTTTCGCATTCTTTCCATATGTATATCTGTTGATTCAGTTGATAATACCTATGCTAGAGGATAGCGGTAATTTGCATATACCCTTAGTACAGGGACCCAAAGGTGAAAATATTTTCTAAAACCGGGAGTCGAGGATCCCGAGTAGATTTTGTATATATGGATATAAATATATATATATATATTTATACTTATATATATATATGGTCATAGTTTTCAAAACTATTAATCGAATAAGGTTTATTGGATAACTTTAACTTTATTTTATTATTGAATATTATTTCGAATATTATTCGAAGGCGTATGACTCCTTTATATTAAATGAATATTATTTTGAATATTCATTCGAGGACTTATGACTCCTTTTATTTTATATTAAATGAATATTATTTTGAATATTCATTCGAGGACTTATGACTCCTTGTATTTTATTAAATGAATATTATTTTGAATATTCATTCGAGGACTTATGACTCCTTTTATTTTATTATCCGAATATTATTTGAATATTCATTCGAGGGCTTATGACTCAGTTTATATTGTTTAATGAATATTTTTGAATATTTATTTGAGGATCTATGACTCCGATTATTTGCTGAGATTTGTTCTTTATTTTATTAAAGAATAAGGTGTAAATAATCAAACTTATTTTCGATTATTCAAATAAAGATAGTACTTTCATGTAAGTATATCTTTGGTTATTTAATACTCGTTTCAAGTATAAGTTTTAATACTTTTACTTCAATTATTTTTATAAAGATTATTCTTTATGGGAATATTGTTTAAATAATAATATTCAGTCATTTTCTAAATATTCTGGGGACTGATTTACTTCATTAAATCAGTTTTACTCCAAACACTCTATAAAGTGTTTTCGAGTCTTCAAAATGATTTTTAAAAGATAGAGCGGATCCCAAAACTCATTTTTATATTTAAGATCTTCCTTTTAAGGGGATTTAAATACTCGCTCAAAACCTGATGGATCCGGCTCTGTGGTGTGTTTTATATTCGCAACAAGGTTGCTGTTTTGATAAATTAATTGATTACTTACCCAACACTCGGGAAGTAAAATTCTTGGAACAAGTTAATCCATTAACAGGCATCGCCTGGGAAATATTGGTGAGTTCTCCTTTCCAAATAGATACGACTTCTTGGTGGAGCCGTATCAACAAGTTTCTACTTGGGGAAAGTGGGGACGAGCTTTACGTTTCAGAGTCATGGATTTCATCTGAACTAGGAGTGGCGTAAGTGGCCGAGTAGCGCCGGCCCAGCCTTATTATATTGGCCCAAATGGCCTGGAAGTTCCGCTAAGGCGGTCCATTCCTTAGGAGTTCAGTGTTCGGTTGACAAGTAAATCCGACAGGTTCTCCTCTACATGTAGAAAATGGTGGGGTTGTACTACTACGACTGATCATCGTAAGTGGTCTTCCTGGTGCGGCAAACTCCCGTAATGAGTTCATCATCCATTTGGATAATTCTGCAACACTACCCGTAGCATTTCGATCGAAAGGCTACTAATGGGTGGTTGCCGAAGCATTGACAGGGTCAAACATTTTTATTGGTGTATCCATTGAATGAAGTATCTCGTAACTTCATTTCTTTTCAAAATATTTCAAAGATCAAATATTTTCAAGTTTTACATGTGGTCTCATCTATGGGATGACCTCGTGAATTTTATTATACTTTGAACAGTGGTAGTTCAAGTAACTTTATAAATGATATAAGTATAGTGAAGTATTTGGTAACTTCATCCCTTGTTTTTACTTATATCTAGTAAGTAATTATCTTACTCATGATAAAAGAATTCTAGTAAGTATCCATTTAGATACTTGTATTATTGTTATCACTATATATTATCTTGCGAGCTGTAAGGCTCACTCTTGCTTTATTTCTTCATCACACAACAACAGTTAGGAAAGATGGCCAGACTCCAGCAGACCCAGCGCAAGCGCGTGGGAAGCGTCCCGCGTCTTCCCGATGATGTTGTGGCTGCTATAGCTGCAGAGGTAGATCCATTGGTAGATCAGGAATTCTATTTTGAGAATCAAATTATGTATAATTATAACTTGTGGCAGATAATGGCAATTAACTGTAAATTTATCAAGTAATCATTTTGGGTTGTAATAACTTTTAAATTGTGGATTCAAAGACTTGTACTTATTTAAATTTCATCTCTGAGACTATAACGGGTTGTGGTGTGTGTTAGTGTGGGGTCACAGCATAAGGTTATTATTATTAATTAAGTGAAGTGATATTGTGGAAAGAAAGACCGTGACGACCCGGATCCCCGACCCCGGATCTAGGGGTGTTACAGGATTAACGTATTGAATATATATACAAGCATAACAAGGAATTACAATCATAATTTTTTTATTTATAATTAATATTACATAAATAGGTTATATATAGTTGGACAACTAAACCTGCATAGACGTTAACACTAATTAAGACAACACTTCATCCCATTTTCATTTTATTGTTCCATAATAATTTATTAATCAATATCATTTTTACTCCAAGGTTTTCTTTTTTAAATTTTTATGGTAGTTTGTTTCTTAACATGACCGTGTAATTGTTGTGCCTTGTAGGCTTTTACACTCAAATATATTTTAACTCCAACGTAATGATGACAATTTTACTTGACCCGCAAGATACCCGACCCGTTTCGATCCATTTGGATTTATTCGAACCCATTTTATGGATTTAGATTCGGATCTGGATCTTAATTTTAGACCCGAAAGAGTTTGGATCCGAATTTGGATCTTAGGTATACCGAACTGATACCAGACCCGAAACCCGAAATTCATGTTGGACAAACTTAGTATTTTAGACTAAGTTGTGAATCATTTTGAGACTATATATGAGTGATAAACATTATATTATTATGGTGTGTATTTATTGGAACGTATTCTCCTCTTCGAGGGGATTCCAACGCATATTTACACGCTCAAAATGAGTAAAAGGTGAATGAGAACTTATGTTCCAAAGTGTGACATTTTATTGTGAAAAGTGGGTTTTGTACCACATCAAGAGTAGCACAAACTTATTCCTTGGTTTTTTTGTATAAATACCATGTACCACATTGCAAAGAAAGACTAGTTCTTTCTAGCCTCTCTTTATATATAGAGTCTTCGGGTACCAGTTTTATTAAGTCGAGAAAAATAATAGCCGTCTCTTAAATTCTCGGTCTCTTCAGTCTTAAATTTTCCAAATATTCCGGTGATAGTTCTTGGGCTCAGTTCAAGTTCCCTGAGAGTATTTTTGATTTATCAATTATACTAGTATCTCGTTTTATCCTGGGAAGCAGGTCGCTAAACACGGATGGTGCGGGGGAGAAACTGCTTTAAGGAGACGGTTTTCTGGACTTGAGATTAAATCCAATCTTTGTTTGTTTTCTCAAACCCTTCTCCTAATTTAATTGTTAATTCTTATATGCTTATGTGATTTAAAAATTAGCAATATTCTTGTGAATTAGTTATATATTCAATATATATAATAATATCTATATCATACAAGATTGATAACAATCTTAAAGCAGTTGTCTTCGATATTCATACTTTCTTGTAAGTAGATGCAAAAGTCAATTTTATTGTTTAAATTGGATCACGACCTTATACTTATCACTGATAGGCTCTGAATGGTGTACTATATTTTTGGGTATATAAGTGGCCATTATTTTCCTCATTAATTAAATTAAATTTAGTACGTTAATTTCTTTGATCACTTGTTGCCATGTGCTTGAAATTAATATAAATTTGATTTTAAGTGGGGCTTTGTTTAAGCATAACATGTATGAGGCAAAACTAAGCACAAAGTTGCTGGATAATTGGTTTTCTTATAAGCTTATTGATGCTTTACTGGTTATCGATTTATGATCAACTTATATTCAAGTGGACATATTTGGTGAATTTTGTTTCTCGGGTTAATCATTATAAATTGGTAGATTATACCCAAATTTATAATTTGTCTATGTTTTCGCTATTAATAGATAGCTTATTATGTTTTGTTTAATTAGCATGATGATTCAATATATATAAGCTAGAGTTTCTTAATTCTGAATTGATTTGGGAATTATTAGTATACTGATACAAGAATCGTATAATGCTATAGTTTCCATGCGTGTTTACAAGTTCATAACATAATATTGCCATGCAATTAAATGATATGGCTACATAGATGTGACCCTTCATGGTGGAACTTGATTATTTGGTGATTAATTTTGAATCATTGATGAGTGATGACAAAGCATCAATTATTATTGTTTAATTTTTAATAATGGAATCACAAACTTATAATACTGGATAAATAGAGGTCTTACCGTGTATCTATTTAATTGCAGAAAATAGACTACAAGCATAGGTTTGTGATAATAAGTATGATGCAAACTATGTAGTTCTAAACATCTTATTTTAATAGATTTATTTGTTAACAAAATGCTTTTAGTCTATATGGAGACTTTGGAAAGCAAGGAAATGAGGCATAAGTTGTTTTATTATGAAATGTGTCTCGTTAGTTAACAATAGTTTGACTAGAAAAATTTGTTCTAGTATTCTCACTTGTGTTGCACTGGATATTATGAAGTAATACGTTTGTTATTAAACAATGTGACGAGCTGTGCAACTGAAGTGAACCAGATTTATAATTACTCGGAATTCTCCACATTAAAAAACCTAATAGGCCTGAAGTACTGGTTATGAGTCGGCATAGAAATTATATTTTTCTGGTTGGATTTTTCCTCCAGTTAAATAGTAATTTCACATGTTGGTGTCGGTCTGCTGTGGCAGTGACACACGAGCCTATTGTAGTGATCCAAGTTGTGACGCCCTCAATCTAGGGGTTAGGAAATGAGTACCCACACACCATTAAACTATCAATAAATAAGCATAAACCCCGATTAACTATTAACAGGATCTAAACATGATTAAATTTGAGACAAGATTACAACTACCAACCAGAAAATATATATTACAACCTAAAATAATAATAAATTCATACAATCGATTCGGACTTGGAACTGACAGATAACCCATTGTATCTTTTACAAACTTTTCAACTATAGCGCTTGCTCACACATCCTGTACTACCTGCCCTGGCATCAAGAAGCCTATGACACGGTAGGGGCCACCAGGTACACTCTTATGAGCAGTGCGCCTAAGTTTAGCCATCTTCTCGCTTTACTACCATTGTTAGAACAAAGCAAAATATATGAGCATAAAAAGCTCAGCAAGTAACTATATGAAAGTTCTATGATGTAGCAATAACAATATCAAAATAACTCTTGAGGCATTTTACTTTAAATCTCTAGGTGGCAGGTTTCTATTTCTGGCTATGAAAGGGTTATGAAGAAAGATTTGGGATTTCGAGAATCAAGGCTCAAGATAGGGTGAAAGCCGAAAATCATCACAAATTAGTAGCAGGATCTCAATGGATCTTTCAAGTGGAAAGCAAGAATCTATTCAACTCTGGGAATCAATTAATTATTGATAACAATATCAGAGATAAGAATCAGGGTTCTCAAAGCTATACAATAACACAATCAACTCATCTCAATTCATTTTAAATCATTTCATTTTCAAGGAAGCAATTGCTAAGAAAATGTATTCCGTTACTCTTTATAAAGTGACAGGGAACCCTTGATTGGACTACTTTAACTTTCATAAATAATAATACGGGTGATCAGCCCATACTGACCTCCATCTGGTCGTTAAGGTACCTATGACATAATTTTATCCTTAAATTGGACTAGCCCCGCTAGCCTCTTATATGACTAGACTAGTCCCACTAGTATCTTACTTCTCAATCTAATCCATAAGAATTATTTTTGGAAAACCTTATGTTGGAAAAGAAAGGTTTGACTAAGTTCATTTTATCATTACCAAGAATATGAAATCATTCGAACTCTTTCAAGGCGAAAATCATTCTTAAGTTCAATTCAAGAATTCAAAGATAATGAACGGATCAAAGGTAAGCAATGATCAATACTAAGGATCTTGATCAAATAATAAACAAGGTATACAAGTTAGGGAATCAAAACGATTCTAAGATCATTACAGAAAAAGGTATACAAAGGAATGAAGGATTTGGATTAATCAAAACATTACGCAAGGGAGTTCATAAGGGTTCTTATAGGGTTTATGAGAATTCAAGGTATCAATAGGAGACAACAAGTAATCAGGATATGAATCAACAGGGTTACTATAGAGGTTTGAACAATAACCAAATCAAATCATTACAAGATCAATATCAGGGTGTTCCATGGGATCAATGACAGGTATAACACAAGTATCAATATCAGGGTTCAAGAAACAATAACAGGTTATCAAAAGTGTTATAAGAGATCATTACTCTATCATGGCATCATCAATATCCTCTTTATAATCAATTTATACAAGTAGGCAGAGTTACTTGCCTGAATTCGCTTTCCTGTTTTACGGGGTTTGAGCTACTGCCACCTAAAATACCTTTCACTTTTCTAGCCTGAATGCCTTCACGATCCGAATCTACAATGCAAAATTAAACCCTAATTAGGTTCCCACTCGACGTTCCCGGAACGTTTAATAATTACCCCAATTCGTTCTAACCCTTAACTCATATATACGAGTATAAACACCGAATACTCATATTGCACTTAATGGCGTATACTTATATACTTAAACTCCATACTTTAGCAAATAATTACAATTCGTATGACTCGATAACAAAGCAACTCAATCCTTTCCTTTTTATCCAAAAATTCAAACCAAAGCAATAAACCACATCAAATAGATCAACATGCAATCTTGTATCTCGACATGCATTCATTTAACTAGACTCTAGAATCAAATCAACCAAATAACTGGAATCAATCCTTTTTAAAACATAAATCATTCGACTGTTTCATCTAAACACAACCAAATAATCAAATAATGATATGCAAGTACAAGAATCACTTATAAATTTTAGTTCAATCCAAAACTCATCCCTTTAAATCATTTTTAAAAGAAAACCGAAATAAAATTAAGTCCTCAAGCCAAAATCCTTTGTAACCTTAGATCAAAATTAAACCCCCTTTTTAAATTACAAAAATTCGAACTAAAAACCACTTAATCAATCAAAAGATCCTTTAATCAATTACCCTTGACAAGCAACTACTCCTCCCCTTTTTATAATACAAATTCAAACCCCAATCATCAAACAAACTCAACAAAATTGCGTGCAACCATTTAAAACTCACATTCAAACTACCAATCATCAATTAACTTTTAAAAATCATTTTCCCCACACAATTTTATCAAAAATTCAAACCTAACAAGTGTTAAAAGTCGAATGAAGCTTGGAAATTAACATGCAATGATTTTTTAGTAACATGCATAGAGATTTTGATGACATGCATCCACTTTTATCCAACTAAACACACAATCAACCACCAATAATCCTTGTACTCAAATATTTTAACCATAAAAACTTGATTTTGATAAAAAAAACTCAAGCAAACATCAAAAAACTAACATGCAATCTATACTACATCAAATTTACACTAAATCACTTTGAAAATCACACAATCTGGCACTTTATTCTCTCTTATGAACATGTTCCAAGAAATTATGTTTGGACATAATCAAAGAGATGGTGTTACAAAACTTGCTTGAAACTTATATGCAAAGAGGATTAAGATAGAGAATTAGAAAATATGATGATCAATAGTGAAATCCTTGAGTTCTAGCTAGTATTTGCTATTGCATGTAGAAGAGAGAGAGAGAGAGAGAGAGAGAGAGAGAGAGAGAGAGAGAGAAGAATGAAAGAAAGAGTTGCAGGGTAGAGATAATAAAAAGAGGGAGGGGTGGGCTTTTATAGCCAAAATGGCAGGGACGTTTTAGTCTTTTGCCAACCCAACACTAGAATCTTCTTTTTTATTTAACTCAAAATGAATTTAATTAATACACAACCCTCTCAGAAAAGACGAAAATGTTACGAATAATAATTTTAGAACATAGATCTCGAAATTAGATTTCTAGACATATTTTTAAAATAATTTTTGAGCGTACGGTTTATTTTATATGAATTTTACAAGATTACACTTAGAATAGAATTATAACTTGATAAATCATTTTAAAATACACCGAGCACCAAATAATTTCATCTATCATTTTTATAAAGTCTCTAGGACTATTTCAAAGATAACAAAATAAATTTCACGTCTTGACCATACTCGGATAATTTTATAAAAAATATATAAAGGTTCAATAAAGCTTATTTTAAATCAAATAAATCCCTTAAAATCATTTAAAAATGTCCAGATCACATATTCATGGATATTATCAGGCAATAATATATACTCACATATCACAAATCCTATGGTAACACATTCAATCATAAAAAATTTCCCTTTTAATTCATATTCACTATTCGCGTAACGGGACGCGCCTTGTCTGACGGCCCGACGCTGATCGTTTTCAATTATGCTTCACAATCATCCTTTTTATATCAACTGACACCTCACACTGGGATATAATACTCATTTAAACATTTATATTTCATAAAATAACACATAGTTCACATTTAAATACCTTAATCATTTTTTTTAAAACGGGTTCCGTTCAACCTAACGGCCCGACAACACAGCTTATCCCTTAAGCTGACTCATCAAACTGGAACGGGTTATTTTACGTTCCCAATTACTAATATACAATAAATAAAATTAATCAACAAAAATCATTTAACCCTTTATTTATTCACATAATTTATAATTACAACACATAATTATACTTTATTCGCTTAATCACGTCGCGAAATTCTTAGTCGCTACACAAGTGATACTTAATACAGCGAATCTTGATATCAACTATTTATGTTGAACTTCGGAGAGAATCTGAAAAGTTGTTAACCTTAACGCATCAGTTGATCAAGGATCACTGAATGTGGATTTATTAAAAATTTATGTTCTTCCTTGGGCCTCTTCTGGTTGTACCAGTAGGTGATGCAGAAATGTAGGTTCATGTGAACCATGTAAAACTTTTAGAGAAACTTGATACTAATCTCTCTATTGGTAACATGAGATCCAAAATCAATTGAGATATTTTGGATGGATACATAGACAATGGTTGAGTCTAACAATATCCGGTATATGAATCTAATTTGTGAGATTCGTAAGAATACTATTACATAGTTTAGGAATGCTTATGCGATAAGCTAGTAGTTCCTAGTAGATCTGTAATTGAAAGTTATCTAAATGAACTTACGAGTTATTGGATGAATATGAGGATGAACTTGTAAAGAGCAAAAGACTTGGGTAATTGCTGGTCCCGAATATCTTGATAATTTGCTTGAAGGTAAACCTCTAAGTTTAATAGAAGCAATGCGCTTCTCGTATAATTCCTTGATAAGTGAATATATCAAAAGAAAATTTGACTATTATTGAGAAGTCAATAAATCAAAAAAATTTAGCACGTGTACTAGAAAATGGATTTTGTATGTTCTCTCTATGTCCTTTGTGGGGGAAAGGATGTTAAGAAATAGAGAGAGTGGTTCTGTTTGACAGAATCTTGTTTAAAATATATATGGATCTTCTTACGAGATAGAAGCATTAGGACCCAAATGAATTATTAGACTGGGAAAATATATGTGAGTCAGAAGGAAGTAAAAGGTCAGACTGATAGTAAAATATTACAGACAAAAGTGATGACCTTATATACTTTACGAAATATTCTCGAGTTTTGAGAATAAGGTTCATTAAGATAATACTAAAATTATCGTATTATGAAATTTAAAAGTGCATCAATGAACATTGAGACAGTCTTTCTAAATAGATATTTGGAGAAATATCTATTTATGTGAACCTGAGGGTTGCTCTAGATAAAGCAAGAGTCGAAGGTCTGTATTTTTATTGATCATGTTGAGTGAAACAACATAAACACGAAATAATGGCATATTAAATTTGATATTGCTATGATAAGCAATGGCTTCAAAATAAACGACATGGTTGCCATTTTGAGGACGCTCAAAATTGGTTACTATTTGAATAAGGATTGCCAGTTTAAGAACGCTTAAACTCGGTAATGATGCAAAGTGAAATTGTTGGTTTTTGGGACGCTAAAAGCTGGTAACGTCAATAACAAATGAAGCCTTGAGTAATAACTGGTAAAGTTATTTAATAAATATGAAATATGTTAATATGAGATGTCAAACTGATTCAAAATCAGAGAATTGACAACTGTGCATGTGTTACTTACACATGATATGCACGTCATAATTTATTGCATGTGAGTGATCTGATCATTACGAGAAGTAATGACAAGAGGATCATCTCTAAAAATCTTGATGAGATTGAAAAGTTTTGATTTGAAGATCACAATCTTCGTGACTTTAAAAGTCTTAGATGATACATGTCACATGTTCGTGATGTGAATCTTGAAGATATCAACGAAGCTAAATTTGTCATAGCTAGAATGGATTTGTATTTATCCAAGTGTAGATGAACAAGGATCTCTCAAGAAGGATTTTAAGTATTTTGTACTTTTTAAAATTGTACAAAATCAGACATACGCTACATAGTTGGTAAGCTGAGTAGATTTACGAGTACAATGAAAATTGGTCCCTTGGAAGTGATTACAATGGAATTTAAGGTGTATGATATGTGCTCGTGAGCTTGGAATGCAATACGAAAGATATCTAATTGTACTATGTGAATATAGTATGTAAATTGGATATTTGACTTTAAGAACTTAAAAGTCATTAGAGAATATATTTCACACTTAGCAGTCGTGTCATGAAAATCCTAAACTTAGCTCGATTCATGATGAATATCCACTTTATAAGGATATTTCTAAATGACAAGGAAAACGTGTCTTCAATATGCATATATTGTGTAATCAATCTGCAATTTGAGAGATCGCATTGTTGTGTATGCAATGGTATGTCTCACATCTATGACGACAACATAATACCATTAAACAACTATTCTCAACGAGAATTATCATGATTGACTATGTAAAGTCAAATGATAATGTTTGGATCCACTAACCAGATGGTTAAACTAAGCGAATCTGTTTAAGCCAAGAGAATCTAGTTAAACTAAGAGATAGTTGTAAAATTATCGAGAGGAATGGGCCTTGCCTATTGCTTAACGGCGTCATGGTGGACACCCAACCTTGCTGATCGTAGATCCCAAGAACTTGGTTCAATGGGACGACTAAATCATGATGATCAAATGACTGTAGGGGTAACCCCTGGCCTATTTCTATGATGATGAAACAATGAGACCCGTAAGGTACGAGGTTAAGATTTATGCTTTTAATGATCGTTGACGAATAAATGGATTTCAAGTTAGAATACATGGAATTCAGTTGAATAAATACAGGTTACTCTATAAGATAAAGATCACCTATGTGAGAAAGAAGTGAGGCCGCTTCAAAGGAGAATTACGAGGCACAATTATTTAGAAACTCTTGCAGAACCAAGACGATGTTCCGGGGCAAAATGGACATAATCATGAGAGCTGAATGAGTCAGGAAATATCGTGATAGGTATATCATCATTTACATAAACGGTCGAACAGTTCAAGGACATCGTGTCATACTGTCTACCAGTAAACTCGATATACTTATTCGAGCGAAGGTTCAATGAGCATTCTCTACCTATCGTATGCTATATCTGACCGCCAGAACTATCACCAAGTCAAGCTCCGTGTCTGTCTGTCTATGTGGTGCGTGCTACTGGACCATCAATCTCATTTGTGGGGGATTATTGGACAAACTTAGTATTTTAGACTAAGTTGTGAATCATTTTGAGACTCTATATGAGTGATACATATTATGTGTTAGTGGTATATATTTATTGGAACGTATTATCCTCTTCGAGGGGATTCCAACGCATATTTACATGCTCAAAATGAGTAAAAGGTGAATGAGAATTGATGTTCCAAAGTGTGTCATTTTAATGCGAAAAGTGGGTTTTGTACTACATCGATAGTAGTATAAACCTATTCCTTGGTTTTTTCATAAAAATACCATGTACCGCATCGAAAAGAAAGTCAAGTCCTTTTCAGCCTCTCTTAAAAATACCATGTACCAGTTTTATAAGTCGAGAGAAATAAGAGTCGTCTCTTTAATTCTCGGTCTCTTCAGTCTTAAATTTTCCAAATATTCCGGTGATAGTTCTCGGGCTCAGTTCAAGTTTGCTGAGAGTATTTTCGATATATCGATTATACTAGTATCTCGTTTTATCCTGGGAAGCAGGTCGCTAAATACGGATGGTGAGGGGCGAAACTGCTTTAAGCAGACAGTTTTCTGGACTCGAGATTAAATCCAATCTCTGTTTGTTTTCTCAAACCCTTCTCCTAATTTAATTGTTAATTCTTATATGCTTATGTGATTTAAGAATTAGCAATATTCTTGTGAATTAGTTATATATTCAATATATATATATAATAATGTCTATATCGCACAAGATTGATAACAATTCATTCTAAACCCGGTCCGAACCCGAAACCCGAAAAAAATCCGATAGCATATTCTTACCTTACATAGTTTTATAAGAATAATACATGATTTATATATATCAAATATTTAAATCTAATATTTATAACCAGGACGTTGGATAATTATCGATAGTTAAATTTATTATATTTGACGCTAATATTGAAATATCTAAGTATGTAGAATACTATTTTTTAATTAAACAAATGCACTCGCATGAGTGAGTCGACTTTTAACCTACATTCATTCAGGAAAGTAAGACCTCGATCACTTTACCGACCCTTTATTAACAATATATAAAGTACTATTCTTGTATTCTTAACATTCAAAAAAATGTATTACTTAACACATTTGTATATTAATATGAATTTATTTATTTTTAATAATTACTTTTAAACTATCGAATTAAACCCTAAATCGACCCAAAACTCAAAAAGCCCGATAAATTAATTTTAAATCTTTAATTTTAATATTTGGATCCAAATTTAATCCGAACCAAAATATAACGAATCGAATTTGGATATTATGAAATCCGATCCGACCCGTTGTCAATTCGGGCTCCAACGTTTACTTTTACTTTTTCTACTACTTGGCTCTTGTAAGTCGTAATAGGCTCCTCAGAAATAAGTTCCTAGTAGAAATACAGGTTGAAGAACATACCAAATACAGTTATCTGCTTCTCCTAATTGACAAAGACAAAAACAAACAATTAACAGCTCCAACTAAAACCCGAACACAAACCTAACACACTTTGCCTACATTCCAAGCAAACGGAAAGAGTCAAAGTGCCGTCGTTTGACATTTGACTTGGTGTTTTTATATTTCCCGCGTCTTATTCTTTTCTCTCATCCAACTTCATCTACTCATTCTTTGCTTGCATTACATTTTTTGACCTTTTCCAACTCCACTACTCTCCTTCTTCAATCTCTCTCTTTCTCAAAATGTCTTTCTCATTTCATTTTTACTTCTCATAACACATCAAATCATGCTCCGCTTTCTCTCTCTACTCCTCTTCCTCTTCTCATTTCTCCCTCCTTCCCTCTCTCAACCTCCCAAAGGTACGTCATGTTCCGCTACAAACTATCTTCTGAATAAACACCCTAAATTTAAATATATTTCTTTATTTACAATGATAATAACGAACTTAAAATTGAATTATTTTTTTGGTTTTAAATTTAATTTTGGTTTTCATATGACTATGAATTATTTTAAGAAATATGATGTTTTGAGTTTTCAGGATTGCTGATCAACTGTGGTGCAACCGCCCGATCAACAATCGAGGAACGAGAATGGCTACCAGACAAGGACTACATCTCCACAGGAACATCCAAAAATATAACAACTCCAGGACTGCTGCAAATCCTCTCCACTGTTCGATCATTTCCACTTTCAGGTCGAAAATTCTGTTACACAGTTCCTGTTTACCGTCCTGGAAAGTACTTGATTCGGACTATTTACTTTTACGGAGGAGTCAACGGTAATGAAGTGCCTCCTGTGTTTGATCAGATTGTTGATGGAACTTATTGGAGTATTGTGAATACAACTGATGATTATAGGAGAGGATTGTCTTCGTACTATGAAGGTGTTTTTACGCCTATTGGGAGGACTATGAGTGTCTGTTTGGGTGTTAATACTTATACGGAGTCTGATCCGTTTATTTCTGGATTGGAGTTTGTGATTTTGGGCGATTCTTTGTATAATTCGACTGATTTTGAGACTTATGGATTGAGTTTAGTTGCAAGGCACAGCTTTGGATCTGATGGATCGATCATAAAGTAAGTTGACCTTCTTATAGAACTAGTCACGGATTTTATCTCATTGGATTACCTAGTATAAGCATATTCAGTAGTAAAATTTATCCTGTTGGAATATCTAAACTGTAAAATGATTTTTATTTTACTCTGTAATATCTAAGTTGTTGTTCATAGATAATTGCTTCTAATGATTAATTTGTTGATTTGTTTGACTATTTACTCTGGTAAATTAATTGATTGAGTAATGCCTAGTATAAGACTGGTAAACTGTAGTTCAGTTTCAAATGCGAGATATGATATTTCTTCATTTACTGAAAACTTGGAATATTATTAAATGGATAGTTTACTTAGCATTTCAAGTAGAAGTTTGTGTTCATGTGGTTTATTTTAGTATCTTTTTGCAAGTTTGTTTGTTGCATACTCTCTATTTGCTTTCTAACAATGATAATTGGAAAAACAGATATCCTGATGATCAATATGACCGTTTCTGGGAGCCATTTGGAGAATATAATCCTATCTTAAGCAGAGCTAGAAATGTTAGTGTCTCTGGTTTCTGGAATCTTCCACCTTCAAAGAGCTTTGAGACAAAATTCACAATTCCAGAACCTAAGGCTCTGACATTTCAATGGCCTACGTCATCTCTCCCAAACTCGACATACTACATAGCTCTATACTTTGCCGAGGACAGTGATACGTCTTCAGGGGTTCCAAGGGTTTTTAACATAAGCATAAACGATGTATTGTTTATCCGTGAATTGAATGTGATTCCAGATGGTGTTGTGGTATATTCGAAGCAGTGGCCTGTTTCTGGACCTATGACTATAACACTGACTCCTGCTTCCGGATCAACACTTGGTCCTTTGATTAATGCTGGGGAGATTTTTGATTTGGTTCTAAAAGGAGGCAAAACACATACTAAAGATGGTATTGATCTGTCTTTGTTGCAAATATGACTATTAGGAGTTTCCATGCTTTTCTCTCATATATCATCTAACAGTTAGTCAGTATCTAATACAGATTGCTCCTTGCTTGTGATTTTAAAGCTTTTCAAAGATAAGAGGAAAAAGAGAATATGTTTAGGCCAAAAGTACTTTAACCTTGGTGATGCTTTACTTTTACCCCTGAATCTAGTTTGGTACTTGTGCTAAAAGCCAGTTGTGAAGACTCTTTCCTATATAGATTCTCTTTCAAACAGCTCATGAAATGTTATAGTTAGTGTACATTCTACAAGCTCCTCATTCAAAGAGAGAAAAAACACTGCTACTTGATTCGCTTCCTTCTATAATTTTTGATTAATTTTTCAGTACATCTGATATATCTTTTTATTCAGTAATTGCCTTGGAAAGATTGAGGAACGGTTTCAAGAACCCTCCACTTGATTGGAGTGGTGATCCTTGTTTACCTCGCCAGTATTCATGGACTGGGGTTACATGCTCTGAAGGAAATAGAACACGTGTTATTGCTTTGTAAGTTCAAACTCTCTCTTCTTTGTCAAACACCTATTACCTTTACAAGCACTAAAGAAAAAATATGCAAGGGAGAGATGTGTAATACTATTCTTGAGTATTTTTCACATGTCTCTGCAGAAACCTTACAAGCATGGGCCTTTCGGGATCACTGTCACCTAGTATTGCCAATTTGACGGCGTTGAATGACATGTAAGTCTTAGTTGACTTGTTTAGTTCATTTTGACCTCAAAGGGTAAAGTATCTGTTAACCAAAAATATGATCCTATTCGCAGATTACTTGGCAACAATAGCTTGTCAGGACCTATACCTGATCTCAGTCCGTTGAAGGCACTAGAGATACTGTAAGTCTTGTCTTGTCGGCATTGTCCTGTTAATCTTTATTGTTGTCTGTGATGGCATGCATTAGTACATCGGCAAAGGGAGATAAAAAATGATGTTTATCTTCTTCCAGATTGTATTGCATCACCTATAAAATTATAGTTGCATGATATTGAATTTCATATGTTATGCAAGTACTTCCAAATATGACTGAACAGTCGGGATGTTGCTATTTTTATATTGCTGGAATTTGAACTTAACTGCATTTACTGGAGTGTAATGGTTTGTCATTTTTAATTTGTTTTCTTTGTATACAGACATCTGGAAAAAAACGAACTCAGTGGAATGATTCCCCCATCACTAGGAAACATGGACACTTTACGTGAACTGTAAGCTCAACTCCTTTAAGAGCAGGAATCTATTTCTTATGATTTGTATCAATGTTTATTGACATCAATTTATGGCATAAAATGACTTGCAAATCCTGTTTTCAGCTTCTTGCAAGAGAATAACTTGACTGGTCAAGTTCCAAATGGCCTTACAGGAAAACCTGAATTAGATCTCAGGTATTGTTTTGCTCCTACTTTTCCTTGAGATCTTCAATGTCTTTTATGGTTTTTAAATTTTCATTTGCTTTTCAGGTTATCTCCTGGGAATTCTTTTTCTTCACCACCACCTTCATGAGCCATTCATGTACATACAACTATTTACAAGTTTACAAGCAAGTGTAGAAGACACATTTAGTAATTAGAACATAGTTTGTGAGTTCTCATCATTGCTGCTCTAATATTCTTTTTTTGAGGTAAAACCTATCCCCTTGACCATGTACAAAGTCCTATAATCTTCTGAATTGACTAGATTTGTTTATCTAAAGCTGTGAAATTAAACTAGTGTGACATTGTTCTATCAAGTAGAAGCATTGATGTGGAAGTTATACAACACTGGATTGCTCAGTTCAATTTTTATATATCAATATTTTTTTCCCTCTTGTTAATGTTGCTCTAGAAACATTTTCTGTTTACATTCAGATTTTGTTCTGTTATATATTTTGGTCCCTACCTTGTTCTGATTTACTTGAGAAACTTCGATTTATCTGTTGTAATCTATATTCTACGAGGATGAGATTTCAGATAATATGTAATTTTGATTCTGATAGTTTCTTCTTAGCTTCACTTGTTGCCAATGTCAGAATACCGGATGCATTACAACTTTAGGGCCCATTACCTCCACGGCTCCCAGTCTTTTTTTTTAAAAAAAACGGCTCCCAGTCTTATTAGCGTAAAGTATGAACCGTAAGCAGTAGTTTAAAAAAAAACCACTGTTAACACAAAATGAAGTCTGTTAACATCTGCATATCAAAAGTTAGAAGATGGATCCGGTGTCCATTGCATGCGAATAACTCCATGGCAATGTTCACAAACTCTCGATTTTGAGTTTTTGAGTAATCCTTCCTTGAGTGCCACAAGGTCTACTGATCGTAAGCGATTACACTGCCTAGGTGTCCCTATAAGCTTTATGCCCTAAAGGTTCATTTAACTAAGTTCGGTTTACCACTTTTTACAACACTGCTAATAATAAAATTCCATTATAATTTTCATCTTCAAAAAATATACACTAAAATTCGTTTAGATAATGTTTGTATTATCTGAATTTTCGATGGTAACCTATGCTTCTCTAGATTCCCCATCTCAGCAACACTAAAATTTTACCTAGGAATATGATGTATTATCCTGTGAGGGTATGTAATATGTTACTGATTATTTTCTACTGGATTCAAGGTCCTATAAGTATCTCTTTCAATACATTTAGTTGTATAATAAAATATGTGTATGTGCTCATGAATGCTGGAGCATGAGCCACCAGATCATGTGGATCCATTTTCTCATCTCCCAAAAATGCAAAACTGTACTTCGAAGAAATTTGATTAGACAGGGTGAAATATAGCTGCTGATAAAATCCAAGAAAAGATACAAGTCAACATTTACATGGCGATCAACCAGATCCAATACTACAAGAGAAATCCACTAAACATGACCAAAGAAAAAACCAAACTAGGAAAAGAAAGATAATAGAAGGTTAAGGATAGCCTATATGAAATCGAACGAGGAACAACGAAAGAACATGATGGAAAATTCTAACTTCACCAACAGTTAGCATTCTTCACTCTTACTTCTCTGGTTTTGCTTTCCTAAAGGAAAACCGGGGTGGAAGTGCATTGCTCTTTCCCTGTGTGCAGATTGGCACATTAACCACAGGCCTTATCCTTATGCTAGCGGACCGAGTCCTTTCCAACCCCTTCTTAATCCTTTTAGCATGCTTGTCTTTGTTCTCCGAACCTTCTTTCCCTTCCTCAATTGAGGGCAAGTCAAGTGACCTTAAAGAGGATGAGGAGGATGTTGAGGAAGAAGAGGACGAAGACGGTGACAAAGTAGATGCATGCTGTTTTCTTAACCTTAGTAACTCTTTCCATAGAACAGTGCATGTAGGTGGTCTAGGTGAAGGATCTTCATCAGGAAGCCAAGTTACTCTACTCTCCGCATTGTTGACAACTTGGTGTTTTGTTGCCTCCTCAGAATGTTCTGTCTTGAGACTGATACTTTTGAGTTTCTCAGACTGTTGTGTTTGCCAAAATGGAAGCAACTTACCATCGAAAAGTAGCTCATCAGCAGATAGCATGGTTTCGTTATCAATTGAGAGAAACTCAAAATCTATGTTACGAGCTTTTTCTCTCTGCTTGTCTTGGTCTTTGTTCACCAGTGAGTTTGGATTTATAGTAATGAAATCATCATCATCATCATCATCATCAAGCAAATCAGCTGAAAAAGAAATCCGGGGACTAGAAATTGGCTCGATAGATCTAGAGTTTGCTTGAATGGCTTCCGGGGAAATCATGTTGATTGTCTTGGGATTTTGGAAAAGGACTAAGAGTAAAGAGATGTTGATAAGGTGTATGTTAACAACATATGCATGAGTATGTGTGCTTTATAAAGACAAGGAAGTGCTTTACTGTATTTTTTATCATTTTATATGTTCTTAATTATTGTTAGTGATTGCTTATGGACGGCGACAATATTAAACCCTAATGTTTAGGATAAACCAAAACAAGTGAGCCAAGGTTTAATATAGATGTTCACATGGAGATCTTAGGAACTAAAGGCAAAAGTTTCTCTCCTATGGCATTAGGACTGCTTAGTATATTACTCCTGCACTCTAGTAATTGATGCTTTTTTGCTTAGAGTACAGGTACTAATTAATCTCATAACATTGATGTGTTAAAATTTTACTTGAAAGCTCTCTGTGATCTCTATATGTATTTAGTAAACAGGAATTGTATGGAAATGTCGAAAGATCAGAAGTATGCCATATCATAGAAAAATAAATGGTCTAGAGACCAAATCTCCACTCACTGGTATAGGAGTAAGGTCCGCATATATCTTACCCTCTCTACTTCCGAATGAGAAATAATGTATGCGTTTGGTTTAAGTCGAGTGGAGTTAAACTTTGCAAGGAAGCTCCCCCGTTCTTCCTCAAACCTTACCTAACTTTTAATGGTCGTCCAGACCATCCAACCCACTCTAACATTTATGTCTCCAAAACTGTAACGGTGGATTCTGTGTCCTGTTTGTAGTATCAGAATAACTCTTCTGGTTTTTAACTGATTTTAATATCAAGAATGCAAGTGACACGTTGTAGAGGGGAAGCAGTGCAGATTTTAAAATTTTCTTTTTAGTTGAAGAACTAAAGATTACTACCACAGAACAAACGGAATTTAAGTGCAGAATTTAAATTATTTCTTTTTTGTCTGGAGAACTAAAGAATATTACCACAGGTTCCAGAACAAGTAGAACTTTCAAGTTTGTGAAAAATCGCCTCTCTGTTTACTCAGAAGTAACTTCAGAATTTGAATATTGTAGACTTATTTGTTTGGTTTCGATCCAGACAAAAGAGACAGAGGGACAGAGGATTCTGCTTTGCTAGGATTATCTTGTTAGATTAGTGGTAATAGAATACACTAATAAGGATCAGTCAAAGATGGAGAAGCTTTGGTTGTCTAAACCAGTTTACTTGTAAGAGATCATAATATAACATGGGAAGAGTCTTAAGCCATGTGGTCACATGAGCTATTCAAGCCATGTGAGAGTATGTGACAGCCTATTTCCCGGACTAAAATCAAAGCTCGTCCAAAGATACATTCATGGTGACCGAACCACCCTCAGAATCTTTGTCATGTTGCAGAACTCACCAGGATTCCATTGTCATTTTGAATCAACTTAACCAGTTGTAGTTATTATTGATGTCCCCATTTCCTAAAAAAGCTTACAAAACTAGATTTGGGTTGCTCTTAATTCTTACTTAAATGCGGAGCAGGTTATCGACACATGCATATCTAAATTTACTCCTCGATGACAAGTGGGCTATATCAATAACTACAACTTACAAGCATAGCTGTGAGCATTGTATAATGAAGCACAAAAAAAACTGAATCTTTAGATAAATATGAAGGATGATCAGTGGTTCAAGGTCTCTGGCACTACCAGACTCAGCAAATGTGGAGTTTAGCTAGCATGTGGTCTGTCGGATAATTGATGAAACAGTGTAATTTGTTGTACACCATTGCTTCTTGTTTTGCAGTATGTGTATAGAGTTGATGACACCTGATATTAAAATTTAGGACCACAAAAAAAGTACATTATTTTTGAAGCAAGTACTGCATAATTGAAAGAAAGGGAAGTTAGCAGGGAGAGCATGTAAATGATTGAGTAGGGATAGTGAACTTTGGCAGAATCTTCAAGGAAAAAAACTGATATTACTGTGCTAAATAGTGTGGAGGGGCCATTGTTGCATATAGACTCTTGCATTTGCACAGTTTCACTTTCTGACTCTGTACATTATTGATTTATTGGTGGGGAGTGTACTAGGGGGCTTGGTTTCATTCATTTGAGGCTGGTTCCACCTTCTCTTAGAGTGAGTGATCTCTAATTACTAAACCCATCCTGACTCCAGTCCACCTTCTCTTAGATTTGCTTCATCAGTGTTGAGTTTAATTAGTCCCGAGTCTGGAACTCTCCAACTGGCCAAATCACGTTGACGACCACGGTAATGCATGTCACTATTTTTCTATATGCTATAAGCAAAGAATCTGCAGAACTTGAGAATCTGCACCACCATGTCAATAATGGCTTGTTGGGAAGCTGAATTTTATTTGAAATTCTGAATTCAAGCTGTTTCGTAATTTGGATTTGGATTTCATTTGAAATCCAGGATATTCAAATATTAGTATAAACATGATATATACATGAGAATTTGAAATGATAACTCAAATCCTGTAATTTGAAGTCCCTTGTTTGAAATGAAATGTAAGTTTACAAACGCCATTTAATTCAGTTGCTCACGGGCCAAAAAGAACAGTTACACTCAACTCAAGCTCAAATAAAAATTTAAAATTAACATTTATAAAAATATAATTAGTTACTTAAAATAATATTTAGAAAAATTCTGTCACCAATCCAATTTACATCTTTTATTCAATCAAATTAAATAAACCCATAGTTATCAAAAAATTGTATTACTTTTCTAAAACACTAACATACTTAACACTTAAATTATCATATTAACTCAAAGTTGGCAATAGTTTTGGGATAGACCCAATAGGAAATGTGACCACAATAAATGGGACAGAGGGAGTTTTTTTTTTAATTTATTTACTATTTTTGCTATGTTTTGAAAATATTTGCAAAAATCCTGGGTACAATCAAAAGTTGTTTGCAACCAATAGTAACAGGATATGTGACTTTTTTTGCATTTTCTTAAAAATAACTGATACTTTTTTGATTACTTTTGAGGTTGCACGTTGTTATATTCGAGATTATATCGAGTTGCATTGCCAAATCGTATTTTTGCAAAAGATTTTCAAAAATCATAATTTTGAAATAAAAATTGAAAAAAGTGTATTTTGTAAAATTAATTTTAGAAAAATCGTGTTTGTCAAAAAACCTTTAATATTTATCCAGTTATAATCAAAAAACTATTATCCGTCTAATTAATAATGTGAATTTTATTAATAATATCTAACTAATAATACATTAAAAAATTAAAAAAAAAAAACCAAAATGATCTTGAAATTATATCCATGAGAATTTATTTCATTTTTGTAAGTCAGATTACGAATTCAGAAAAAGAATATAACTGAACTGCTAACTATACTTCTAACTTACAAGAATTAAACAATTTATTAATGAGTTGCTCATAAATTTTGCGATAATATCCATAGACAAACAGCTCCCCGGAAATAAGGTATTTTTAAGTGCAATAAATAAAAAAGCAACTAGCTAAAAGTACTTATAAAACAGTAGTACAAGTGTAGATTATGAAACCTTTGGGGTCATAATTACATGATTACATAAGTTTAGTAAATTAACAATTAGTACATTATTACATGAACTTTGTCAATTACCGAAAGAGTATTGTCATTATTGAATTTTGAGCAGAACATGGATCATGTCTGATTATTTTGTTAGTTTGTTTTTCGTATCCGCTCTAGTTACTCGCTTATTCTACCTTTTTATATATTTACTTGCTTAAACTCGGGTTTTCGTTGATATTATATTTTTATTTATATTATATATAATTTTAATAGATGTAAAAGGGGGAAACATGAGTAAAATAAGATTTTTTTTTATTTATTATTGAAAGATACATTTGTCAATAAATACAAAATTCGAGGTACGTCGCTGGAGTCAAAATTTTTTATGGCAGTTCTTTACTGAAAAAATTGAATAGAGTGCGGTGGTTGGTTGTGATGGTGGCTTATATTACTTACGAGTTCTCAACTTCCAATCCCTTACAATTTATCAACGTATCTCTATTTATACAAAATCAAGCCAACGTAGTTCTTGGGGAATAAGAAACCTCATGGGTTTAGATTTCTCATCCCGAGACCCAGTACAAAACCTACTGAAAACTATCTTCTAGTAGTAGTAGGAATGTTTGCCGATGAGATCTAACCACAAAGGCCCAAAACTCATCCATGGCATCGAGACTTTGCGGATAAGATATCTCCTCGATCCGTTACGAGCTGTTTCTCCAGTCTGTGAATGTAGGTATAGCCATGATTTACCCCAAATGTTGGACGCATCATTGTCCCCTGAATGAGTAGCCCCCACCGGATTACAGGATAGGTGATCCCAAGATTATAGGTGCAAAGTGCAGGATACTCTGAAGTCTCTCAACGAGGATACCCGTTAACTATAGAGACAGAACTCGTAAATCACACACCAGAGTTTACCCCACATCTTTAATGAGGACACCCATTGACTACACGAGGAGGCCTTCCATCCAGCCATACTCCTGGAGGTTTCTGACCATGGACACCACCTTCATATGGTTGCATTACAGGAAATAATTATTCGATAGAGTACCTGCAAAAAATACGTTAATAATAATCATCCATCATCCACTTGAAACCGGAAAGCATCCAAAGAATTTTCCCAAGTAATTTGTCCAAAAGTCCATCTCCGGCCAGATAGAATTATAAGGCACACCCTAAATCTTGGGGTGGTTAGGGCTCGCTCAAACTCTGTCCGAGAAAATTCGAGGCATGAAACTGTCAAATACATGTCCAAGAAAAAGTCCAATTTTGACCATCAAGGATTAATGTTTGCCCTATATGTCCAAGAAAAAAGTCCAATTTTTGATCATCAAGAGTTAGGGCTCGCCCTGACTTGTTCAGGGTTAGGTCTCGCGCTAACTTGTCATACCGATTGTCATGTCAGGCCATTTTCAATAGTCTCACCGAAAGTTATACTGGGAGGAGGATTGTCTTACCAGTTCATTTTGATTGTCTTGCTAGCTCAATGGATTGTCTTGCCGATTGTCATGCCAATTAACAGATTGTCTTGCCAGTTCAAGTAGGTCTGTTGAAAGAATTATAAAAGAAGAAAAGCAGCAGAAGTCAAACATCATCCAACAACTCAAGAACAAAAGAAAAGCAGCCGCAGAAAACATTTTATTTTTCATCTACTAAATTCAAGATCACATTTCTAGTTATTAAAGTTAAATCCAAACAACTAGAAATCATTCTCTTGTTCTTGTGTAACTATCTAGCGGATCAAAATCCCTAGAACTTAATCTCAAATTGCGTTTAGCATTTGAATCTTTTTATTGCAAAAATAGAAAAAGTTCATGTCGAATTTATTCTAGATTTGTGATAATTAATTTGAGATTAATTCCTTGTAATCGATACCGTTGTTGTAACACCTTTCAAGTTTAATAATATTTTTATTTCACTGGAATTTTGTTTCAATTTTTTATTTCGCACTAAATTTGATTATTCGGTCTTATTTGTATTCAACCCCCTTCTACAAACACATTGGGACCTAACAATTGGTATCAGAGCCTTCTGATTAACAAACAAATCAAGATCCTAGACTTTTGTGATTTTTCAACTCCTTGAATTTTTATTTATTCAAAAATTCATAATGACTTCACAAAAAGTTGGAACCGTTAAAATTCCACTATTTGATAAAGAAAATTATATCATGTGGAAGAAGAAGATGCTCTTGTTTTTACAAGTTGCAAATCCCAAATATCTGAACTTATTAAAGAAGAGTCCAAAAACTCCGATGGTTATTGAACCAAAGGTGATAGTAGATGATGTTGTGATTACCAAAGCTAGAACCTATCCAAAAGAACCTGAGGATTTTTCTCCTGCTGAAAAAGAAGAAGCCTCCTTGGATGCCAGCCTTTAGTTAATTTTAGTTGATTCCCTCGATCCTTGATGAACAGACATGTGATGAACTGTAAAAATTCCAAACACATCTGGGAAACTATTGAGGTGATTAATGAAGGTACAGAGGAAGTTAGGGAGAACATGTTGGAGATCCTAACCTCTGAGTATGAACATTTTAAATCCAATCAAGGAGAAGGAATTACTGAAGTGTTTGAGAGGTACAATGCATTGATCAACAACCTGAACATAAATGGAAAATATTATTCAATCAGGGAGGTCAACAAAAAGTTCCTTTTAACACTGCCAACTCATCTTGAACATAGAATCACTGCCATAAGAGAAGCTAGAGATCTGAGTGAGATTTCTTTGGATAGACTCTATGGTGTGTTAAAAACCTATGAGTTGGAGCAGATTCAGCAGAAGGAAGTCTACGGGAAAGATAGAATGGTCAGCACATCTACTGCTCTTGTAGTTGAAGGTCAACAACAACAACAACCTCAACAGTCGGAGAGAATGGTACAGTTTTCCAAGGCTGAGGAAAATGTGTTAGTAGCAGAATATGATCCTCCTACTACAAATTAATCCAGTGATGATTTTTATTCCTTGGAAGAGCTTGGAGCAATTGGAAGATGAGTCAATGGCCCAGATTGTCAAGAGATTCTCCAATGTCAGATTCAAGAGAAATCCCAAGTTCAAGTACAAATCCAACTACAACAGATTCCAGACAGGTGGATCTTCATCCTCTAACACCAGTAGTGGTGGATACAAAACAGGGATGGTTGATCGGACCACCATTAGATGCTATAACTGCAGTGAGTTGGGACACTTTGCCAAAGAATGCAGGAAGCCAAAGCAAGTAAGGAAGAACTCTTATGATTCAAATCAGAAGAGTAACTCTGAAAGGGCTTATCTGGCAAAGGGAAGAAGCTGGGATGATACTGATAGTGAAGATGAAGAAGATGAGAATCTTGCTCTTATGGCAATTGATGGAAAAGCTTCATCGTCAAGAAAAGAGGTAAAATTTACTGATGTTGAATTAGTTTATCATCTAGGAGGTTCCATAGATTGTGCTCGTCGTGATAATGAACTGTTAAGTCAGCAGATCAAAGACCTTGAGAAAGAGGTTAATGAATTAAAACTTGTGCACATTAATCAAGACAAGTTAAAAGAACAAGTATCTTTTCTAAAGAATAGAGTTAACTATTATAGACAACTCAAAACTATTCTCAAAGACAAGATCACCGGTCTTGAGACTAAGGTTAGAGCCTACTTCAATTCTTGTTCAAAGGCTAAAGAGTTTCTACAGTAAGCAAGCTGTTAATCAAACATCTGGAATAGGTTATGATTACAATGCTGCTATTGGAGAATTAGGCATAAACTCCCCTCCTCATGTCTGTGCTAAAGGTAGGGAAGTACCACATATGCTTAAGGGTGTTGATAAACCCCTCTATAAAGCATCAATTGCTGAACCATTTGATGCGACCTCCTCTATTATTCAAGAAGAAATACGTGCTGAAGATCATGCTAATGAGAAGGTTGTTTCCAAGTCAAGTGTGTCGAAAGTTCCAGTCAAAGTTGTGAAAGCAACTGAGACTAACTCAGACACACATGAGTTGGATAACAAAACTGCCATATCTACCATGCATATTTTGCCTGTTGTTAATCCCTCTCATAAAGCATATGGTGTTGCTAATTGTATGTCTTGTGCTTTTAATTTGATGTATGCTTATTTTAATGGTAAGCATGTTTCTAGTGATAAGACTACTCCTCGTCAGCATGTGAATAATAGGAAGCATGATAGGTCTAAGACTGCTAGTCCTTCTAAGGCTAGAAAGGAGACATTTGTGCCTAAGCCTAAAAAAAAATTCGTTAAGGCTATTTACAAGGTCAAATGTTCAGTCATTGAGAAAGTTGAGACCATGAAAATTAAAAATGTTGTTTTGCATGACAAATGACAATTCTACAAGTATGTCGGGCCCAACCAAGTTTGGGTTCCGAAGAAGGTCTAATCCATGTGTAGTGCAGGGCATTAAACTGGTGGAACCGGTAATGTGGATTCTTGACAATGGATCGTCAAAGACATATGACCGGAGATAGAGCCCTGCTATCAAATGTGGTTGAGAAAGCTGGCCCACTGGTTACCTTTGAAGATAACAGTAAAGGTTTAATTGAGGGATATGGCTGTTTACAAGCTGGAAATGTCATCATTGTAAATTTGTATATTGTGCTAGGTTATTATCAGGAAGCAGTATCTAAGATATAGCACCAGTGACGAGACTTGAGAATATTACGACATATCAGGCACCTGATGCACATTATACTTGGAATTGGACTCTAGTAAGATGTGTACAAGTGTACTCGTGGTTGGTGAGTCAAAAGAGGAAGTCAATGCACCACAGATGATGGACTTTGCAGTTGCAGATCTGTTGGACTATGCAATCTCTTCTTCACAATCTCACTTCAAGTTGGTATGAACTAGTGTACTACTCAAGCAATCGTCAAGAACATGGTATGGAACTCTAACTGAAGTTACAGTTTAATATGAACTAGTAGAGTCGTCATATTAATAACTCTCTTATTACTAGGCACAAACATATTGTTTTATATGTGCAGTGAGTTTTAGGAGAAAATCAAACTTCTTTCTAAATTAGTGATTTCTTATTTCATTAAAATATTTTAAAATCACTAGTGTACATCATTTCTCTCAAAAGATTAAATATATAATTTTCATTCCTTAAAGATCTTAAGTACATTTTATCTCTATATTGCCATATGTTCTGTGATACAGGTTCAGTCTCCAATGACTTTCTTTCATTGACAGTCATGAGATTGAAAACCCACAACTTCTATCCCAGATTGTAAAGACAAACACAGAAACATAACCAGCCAACACTCTCTTACCACTAAAATGAAGTACGAGTGAGCGTGAGGGAGATAGTGCCTTAATGCACCACATAAGGAAGGTTCTGAAGTCAACACAGCCGCTCTGTCTCCTACAAAGATGAGTAGTATTTAAACCAAGACAACTGCTAGCCCCAATACATCTTCTCAAAAAGATGTAATGGCTGAAAAGGCTCAAAAACAGTTACTAGATTCATTCTCTCAAAAGGGTGTGTCTATTGAAATTTGCCTGTCGGCCAGGGTATCCGATGTAGTGTCACCACCTCAAACATAAACAATTCTTGATGCACAAGGAAAGGTTACACACACAAAGGATGAGTTGACGGAAATAAGAGTTTCGACCATTTTATGGTCAGATTCGATTGTTCAAGGTTCTTTCATGGACCAATTGCCTTTACAGGTGTTAGGAGAGGATATTGATCCAAAAGCCATATGTCAGTGGTCAGTGTCTACCTCCTCAGGCTTAAATCCCCTGGATGCATATGTGGATAGTGGATCTGATATAGGTGCAGATCGGCATCTTGTTGACAATGATTCAGATATTACCTGATGAGTCACAAGGAAATGTCTTCACAGACATTAGAAGGGAACTTTGATCTTTATGCTAAATTCGTTGGATCATTGTTTACCTTCCCAGAATTCAAATCTGGAACCCTAAAAGGGAAACTAGCAACTTGTAGATTATGACTCAGATTCATCTGACGAGTTTAACAAGGATGGGAATTTGCGAACTCCCATTGCACCACCTGTGACCTCCTTAAGGATGGCTAAGGTGATTTTCCTTGCAGGTACAGCTGAATGATGGAGCTATGAGAAGAGTGATACACTTGTGAGAATGAGTGTAAACACGAGTGGAGAGAAGAGTGAAACACATGTGAGGTACACTGAACAGAATCACACACTCACAGTGAGGAAGAAAGAGAACCTACTTGTTATTTCTTTTCCAACCAAGTGAAATATGAGAACTCCTTCAGACAACGGCATACATTCCTTCTCTAAGGGGGAGATAAAAGCTTAAATAATAGTTTGGAGGATTCCTCAACTAAGGGGGAGAAATAGCAGGAAGGAAGAAAAAGATCCTACATATGTACACTACACTACACCATTGTTCTTTGTAACTACGGATCCTATTGTATGGGAGAGGTGGTAAACACAAGGTGATATCCTAGTAAGGGAAGAAGCTTTTTTCCAAAAAGGGGAGTACCATTGATTTTTATCTGCGGATCTATTAGGTCCCAATGTGTTTGTAGAAGGGGGTTGAATACAAACAGTACCGAATAATCGAATTAAATGCGGAATAAAAATGTGAAACAAAATTCAAGTTAAATAAGAATATTATTAAACTTGAAAGGTGTTACAACAACTGTATCAATTACAAGGAATTAATCTCAAATTAATTATCACAAATCTAGAATAAATTCGACATGAACTTTTTCTATTTTTACAATAAAAAGATTCAAATGCTAAACGCAATTTGAGATTAAGTTCTAGTGATTTTGATCCGCTAGATAGTTACACAAGAACAAGATAAAGATTTCTAGTGGTTTGGATTTAACTTTACAAACTAGAAATTATGATCTTGAAATATGCAGATGAAAAGATGATATATTGGTCGGCTGCTTTTTCTTTTTGTTCTTGAGTTATTTTATGGATGATTAAGAATCACTTCTGCTGCTCCTTTCTTTATATTTCAATTAACAGACCTACTTGAACTGGAAAGACAATCCATTGAGCTAGCAAGACAATCCATTGAGCTAGCAAGACAATCAATTGAGCTAGCAAGACTTTCGGTGAGACAATTGAATGAACTAGCAAGACTATCAGAATGAACTGGCAAGACAATCCTCCTCCCAGTGTAACTTTCGGTGAGACTATTGAAAATGGCCTGGCATGAAAATCGGTATGACAATCCAGATTGTCATGCTAGTTCATTTTCAATTGTCTTGCTGATTTAAAACAGATTTTAATCCAATTAAAATTCCGAAAATCCTTAATATTAATTCAGAATTAATTAATCAATTAATTCAATTAATCAATAAATTAATCTTTGCAGATATAATTTATTTTCTTAATTAAATTATATGACTTAATTAATTAATAGAGAATTAATACTAACCTTGAGCAGCAACCATTCTTCTGAAAATCTTCTAAAAATCGCTGAGAATTATGAATCAATTCCACCACTTCAATGTTGACACTCGATGTACTGTCTGGTTCATGAGTGACTAACTTCCGTGACGTTTCTTCATGTCTTGACTTTGATAATTGATTTTCTTCAGATTAAATCCTTGTAATTCTCTGATACTCTGACGAGATATCTGTCACTTGATTAAATCTACAATCTTGATTTGTATCACTGAGGCTTGATCAATTTCTTGAGCTTCTTCCAGTGAATTAATTCCTCAAGTCTGTAGATGAACCTTGTTTCTGAATCCTTTGACAAATGTTACTTTGTGAGATCTCTTTGACGGTAGATCCACTATTTACTTATTACATTCTTATTTGAGTTGAGTTAAATCCTCGAATAAACAAATAGGCTATGATATATGCCTTTGAGAATCCTATTGTACGGGAGATGTGGTAAACGAAGGTGATCTAACACCAGTAGTGGTGGATATCGATAAGTCAAATTAACACTAGAGATCTCTGATATATCGACTTTCTTCACTAGAGAACTCAGAGATATCGATAATCAAAATGAAGACATGAAGATTGGAGACCTCGACAAGCCTAATTCTCTTATAGAGAACTCATAATATAACGACTCGTATATTTTTTTATATTTTTTAAATGTGCAATTATTAAATAATTACATAAATAAAATATGTTCGTGGGTTCTGTCAGCTGGATATTAAATTGTTATTACTTATATATGATTATTGGTGTTCGATGATGATTTGTGTAATTAGTTGTGAAGCTGTGTTGTTTTGTTTTTGTATTTAAAGGTGATTCTATTCAAGATTTATTTTCATAAATATGGGGATTATCTCCAAAATAATTTTTATGGCTTCATAATTTTATTAATTATTTTTAGGAGTTTTTAAAATTGAGAAATCAATATTTCATCAATTATTTAGCCATATATGATTTTCTGATTTCAATTATTTGTTAAATCCTTATTTAATTCCGGGATTCTTTAAAAATTATGAAATTTCTATTTTATTAAGTTTGGAATATTACGAGAATTTTAAAAATTTGTTCAGAAATTTTTGGGATTAGTTCCACCCGCGTGTTATTTTATTTGATTGATAAAAGCAGATATGAGTTGCATTTTAAAAATAATTTCAAAATTATAGAAAACTTATTTTAAATAACTTTTAATTATTTATGATATCTTATAAAATATTTTATTATGTTCGGATATTAATTACCCGTAAATTACTCGTTAAATTGTTATGTGTCGGTGCGAATTCAGAATCATCGGAGTAAATAAATCAGATAAGGGCAAATGGGCTTATCCCTTTCTTCCTCAATTCTTCCATGTCTCTCTCTTGCAGACCTCTCTCTCCCCTCTCCAGTTTTCTCTCTCTCGAAATCCTCCTCCCTTTAATCTCTCTATACTTCGTTTTCTCTTTATCTCCTTCGTTTCTCCTTTCTTTCTTATTTCTCAGGTTCTTGTTCCCGGATTTGGTAAGCTTCCACCGGATTCTTTGATTTTTCTGGCTGCTATCTCCGATTATTGCTTCTGAATTGATTCTGTTGGATGTATATATACATATACATCCGTGTATATGTATGTGTGCTACCAAATATTGAGGTTGTATATTTTGTGCCGCTTTATTCCGGTCGCCGCCGCGTTTTTTCCGGCATGACGGCCGGCTGTGTCCTGTGTCCGTGGGCTGCGCGCTTATGCGCGTGTGTCTGCGTTTCTTGATTTCAATTTTGTTTTCCGGCCATTTGCAATTGCTATGTTGATGCCTGTTGCGCGTGTTCTAATCTGGGGCTTTAAAATTTTCTACAGGAAAAACTTATTGATTGCTTTAATGAAATAAATTCATTTTCCCGAGGGAAATTATTATTTTATCGGTAAAGGTTCACGATGGAAACCCGAAATATATGGGTACACGCGAATTTTTGTCGCCATCGGCGATGAGCCTTAGCGAGCCGCGGTGGACTATGATGATTCGATCTGAGTCCTACGATTTAAAAATACAAAATACGATATAAAACATAAGAACATAACTAATAATTAATAATTGTATTTAATTGATAATTGAGAATTTTGGGAGTGATATTGATGGCTGAAATCGGTGGTTGGGTTTTGGATTGCGATTGATTGTAGTTGTGTTTGTTTGGACGTTGGGATATTCGACGGGTTATCCGATAGCCAAAGGAGGTGCTGCCTGATTTCAGGAAAATTTAATTACGGAAATACGAGGTCGTACCCAATGGCTATCGGAACGTCGATCGATTATATGTAACTATTTTGTACGAAATCTGATTATGTGTTGTGATGAAATACTTTACGAAAATCAATAACCCAAATTTCATAAAAGGATAAATATACCTATTTTCTAAAAATGAACACCGAACCGACTTTCGAAGACGTAAACCCTAATTGATACGTGTATTATTATGTGAATTATGTTACAGGTCGGGTTTTGTTAACATTCAGGTAGATTGTTAGCGAGGATATTTCAAGCATAATTGAAGGTCTAAGTTAGGGTGTTTCAACTTTGTAGGTGCTAGTCAGAAAACCCAAGAGTTGGCGTTGGATAGCCTAGTGGACAGTCGACGAGCTCAGTAAGGTTCCAATCGAAGGACCTAAGTGTTGAAGTCAAATCCAGGGTAATCTAGTGGTTAGACGTTAAAGCCTGAGCGTCCGTGTCGGCTCAAGGTCAATCGATAATATTTGTAAAGCTCTACAAGGCAAGTACCCCTGACCATATCTTTATGGTTCAGCATATATGAATATACTGTTGTTTTATTCTCGTAGTGGAACAGAACGATTTAAGTTACGTATCCCCTAGATTTCAAATAGTTTTGTTAACTTGTGTTTTGGGGGAAAAGTAACTTCTGAAATCCCTATCTCTAAATTTTAAATAAAATGAAAATATTTTGGAAGTGTGTTGTAATATAATTGTTTTGACAAGAGATAGGTAAGTGATATGGAAAACTCGATAAAATGATCAGATAATTGGATGAGTGTGCGCAGGAGGCCCGTAACGGCCTGGAAGATAGCATAAGAGGCGAAGTGGTTGCGCACCCTATTATAACCACCAGCCCAGCGTGACAAGGACCTAGCTAGTCTCTGAGTTCCGGAACAAGTTTTCATAGGATAGCCAAGATGGAGTTATCCTATGGAGATAGCCTGATCAGTTGTCTCACCAGGGATCATCCAATGCTTTTATAACTGAGCAAGTGATTTTGAGGTTCCCGGAGAGGAACAAGTTTTATAGGTCCTGTGATGGGACAAGTTTTATGGTTCCCGTAACGGAATAAATGATTTTGGGTCCTCGTAACGGGACAAATAGTTTTATGGGTCCTACGATGGGACGGAAGATTTAAAAATGAAAGAAGCATGCTAAAATTTTAATTTGGTATTTATGCATAGCACACAAATGTTGATTTGGTTTTACAGAGCATGCTAGTTTTGATATCCAGTTCACACATGTTTTACTTGTTTTCTAGAAAGTTATGATTTCTATTCCTATAATTGTTTATCATAAACTATTTTTGATTATTTAATGGTACTGCTGAGCAATTCATTGCTCACCCTTGCAAAATGTTTTATATATGTATTGCATATGCCTAGGGGATTCTCCTGTGGTGGTCAGGGCAGAGTTCTAGTTCCTTCCGTTTCAGGCTCCTCTGAGATAGTTGTGCTGGATCCAAGCGGGTCTGTTGAGTTGCTGTACAAAGATAGTATTGTCAGGATTGTCTTTAGTAAGTTGGTTTTGTGAGGATTGTAACCTAAGTCATACTTAAACCTGGAAAAGATCTTGAAAAAAAGGGGTTGTGTTTATATAATAATGTTGAGTTGGATTATATTAAGTTGTTATTGTTGTTATTGATGGCGTCAACTCCTGACCACGGGGTTGAGGCCGTCACACATAGACTTCGATAAGTCAAAACAACTATAGAGTAATAAGAGTTCTCGATAAGCCATTATACTTATCGAGATGTCGAGTTCTCTAAATAACAAACTGGAGATCTCGATGTAAAACTGAAGTACAAAATGCAGATCAGTTTAATATCCAAGATTATCAACAAACAAACAAATCAACCACTGATTTGAAAAGTCTACAAAAAGCAGCTTGAAGAGTACAAGATCAAAGGCTAAGATTAACTGACAAAGCAAAGTCACAGACATGCACGATTTGCAAAGATACACTAAGATGAAAATAGGAAGTTTTAGTTAACTTAAAGTAGGGTTTATTACATGCTATTGCATGTTGTGTAAAACTAATGTTTACTGTTCTATAAAGAAAACAATGGATGCTTTATTTTAGTTGTAACAAAATAGATCTAGAAAATCTTGTAACTCTCAAGAGAGAACCTGAGTTCTTTATCAACAAAGAACTCATAAATTTACATCAAGATATACTTAATTTTAATATTAAATTAAGTGAGTTATGAAAGATAGTGTGTTCATGTGTATGTTACATTATTCCTATTAAAACATATTATCTCTACAGTTTTATTTACTTTATTCACCATCCATAACAGTTCAAAAAGCTTTAAAATAATCTAAAACACATTCACCCCCTTGTGTTGTATTCATTACCTAACAAGTGGTATCAGAGCAAAATCTGAAATCAAACAGATTAAAGATCTTGGAAGAATGAATACACAGAAGCTTAGCAGTATCAAAATTCCTACATTTGACAGATCTAACTACGCACTATGGAAAAAGAAAATGATGTTGTTCATCAGGATGTCCAATCCATTATACACTAAGATCCTCGAGTATGGGCCTTTCATCCTTATGGTAAGAGTTGAGGAATCTACAGATGGAGACATGGTCATTCCGGCACATTATGCTCCTAAAGATCCTTCAGAATACACTGAACCTGAAAAGAAAAAAGTCTCTCTGGATAGTGGCTTGCAGCTGATCTTGATAGAGGCACTTGATAATGTAATGTACAATAACATTGTCAACTGTGACACAACCAAACATATCTGGGAGAAAATAGAGATCTTATGTGAAGGAACAAAGGAAATTAGGTCAAACAAAAGGAGGATTCTGGTTTCTCAGTATGAGGGGTTTATGGCTAAACCAAAAGAAGGAATTACTGAAGTTTTTGAAAGGTTTAATAAATTAATAAATGACTTGCAGCTACATGATAAATATTATAAAGCTGAGGAGGTTAGCTAAAGTTTCTGCTAGCCCTTCATGATCATCTTGAACTGAAAATATCAGTTATTAGAGAAGGAAGAGATTTAAGCAGAATGACCTTGAAAGTTTTATATGGAATCTTGAAAACTTATGAACTTGAAATGTTGCAAAGAAAGTCATTGAAAGCACACCATGGTCATGTTATTGATGGTTCAATTGCTTTAATTGTAAATGACAGAGAAGAAAGTGAAGATGACCAAGATGATCAAGTTCCAGTTGTTCAAGCTATGGAAAAAAAGAACAAAGGACCTCAGAAGCAAGTTGTATTGGAGCTGGAGGAAGATGAATATTACACCCTGAATGAGCTAGATGAGATGGATCAATCCATGGCTTATTTGGCTAGAAAATTTACCAACATAAGAGTCAAGAAGCCAAGATTTTTCAAAAATAAGGGACAATCTTCCAACGGCAACAATTGGAAACCAAAAGCTCAATATAATTTAGCTAGCAAAGGTGGCTAGAAAACATGATATGTGGACAGGTCAAAGATAATGTACTTCAACTGTGATGAGTTGGGTCACTTTGCTACTGAATGCATAAAGCCTAAAAAGGTGAAGAAAGACAAGGCCTATCTTTAATTGGAAGCAAAGTATGAAGCTCTCTTGAAGAAGCAGTCTGGAAAAGCTTATATTGCAGAAGGAAAGAGTTGGGATGATACTGATGTTGATGATGAGGATGAAGAGGTTAGAAACTATGCATTTATGGCTTTTGAGCATGGAGAAACATCCACTTCAAAATCTAAGGTACCAACTCTAACCACTATTGATTTAAATGATAGTCAATATAAGGAGATTGTGGAAAAGATGAGTGCGGAGATGTTTCGTATACACACTAGCTTAGTAACAGCTATTGAGGAAATCAGTAGGCTAATAAAAGCTAATGAGAAGCTTGAGAGTGAGAAGCAAAAGATGGATCTACTGCTTGTAGTTCTTGAGTCAGTCGAGCAAGAAAATGAATATCTGAAAAACAAGCTGAAGTGTGCAAGTAAGATTGAAGCTGTGTTAAGAGAAAAGATTGAGAAGAATGAGATGAAACTGAAATCATTCAGGAATGCATCTGAGTTGGTTGGTCAGTACCATGAGAAGAACAAGCCATGTGCTAACATAGCTACTGGTCTTGATTATGATGCTTTGAATAGCAATAAGAAAGCTTTCAGTGATAAAGGAATAGCAATATAAAATGAAGATGTCCCAGCTATGCTGAGAAAAGTTGGTTCACCTATGTTAAAAGCATGTGAAGTAGATTTCAGTGAAGAAAAGTTGATCATAAAGCAAGAAATTACAGATGAAGATAATGAGAAGAAAAATACATAAATAATTGTAACTTCCAAAGCTGAAAAGAAGCCCACGGTCAACCAAGATTCCAAGACACCTGTCAAGGAAATAAAAACTGAAGATGCAGAAAGGAAGAAGAAGAAGAAGAATAGAAATGGAAAGTTTTGGATAAACAAGAGCAACAATTTTTCTTATATTGCAGATACCCCAAGAAAACAATGTCAAAAATGTGGCTTTGTTAATCATCTAACTCACCTTTGCAAAAAGATTGTTAGTAAGCCAGGAGTGGGAGCATGCAAGTACAATGAATCAAAAGCTGAAGATCCCTACTCATTCTGTGACAAGTTTGATTGCATACCTTGCAACATGAAAGTAATGAACAAGTTGCCACAAGCTGAGAGTTGATCTTAAGGAAATCAATATTGAATCTTTAACTAAAAAGGACAATGCACATCATTCAATGAACTCCATTATTTCTGAATCATCAAACTCTACCTCTATCAAATCTGTTAACAAGAGGAAAGTACCCAACACTGTTTGGGTTGCTAAACACACTTAAACCCATTGTGTGCAGGAAAAAAAGAGGAAAGTCATATGGATTATAGACAGTAGATGCTCAAGACATATGACAAGTGATATGGCCCTGCTATCACAGTTTGAGGAGAATGTTGGCCCATTAGTAACTTTTGGAGACAACAGTAAAGGCTTCACAATGGGATATGGAAAATTGATTTCTGGAAATATTGTCATTAATGATGTAGCACTGGTAGTTGGTCTTGAAGTGAATCTTCTCAGTGTTAGCCAATTTGCAAATAAAGGTTTCAAGGTTTTATTTAACAAAGAAGAATACACTTTTATCAGCAAGAAAAGTGGCGAAGTTGCTCTGAAAGGAGAAAGGAAGGGAAGCTTATTTGTTGCAGACTTGGACTCAGCAAATGTGGATGGAATTTGTTACTTCTACACCAAGGCATCCGTAGAGCAAAGTAAGATATGGCATAAGAAGCCGTCTCACTTAATTTTCAAGGAAATCAATACTCTAGTCAAAAAGGAGTTAGTGAGAGACATGCCTAATCTTGAGTTTTCTCAAGATGAAGTCTGTGATGTTTATCAAAAAGTGAAAATGAAAAGATCAAGTCACAAAAGTAAAATTGTGATTCTATAAGTGCACCTTTATAACTTATTCACATGGATTTAATTTGGACCAGTTAATGTCCAGTCAATTTTAAGAAAAAGATATGCACTTGTGATGATGGATGACTACTCAAGATATACATGGGTAGAATTTATGCACTCTAAAGATGAAACTCCACACATCATAATTGAACACATCAAGAAGATTGAGAAGCAGGCTGAAGATCAGAATTGTGTAAAAAGATTGAGGAGTAACAATGGAACAGAATTCAGGAATGCTACCTTAACTGATTTCTACAAAGATAAGGGTATTGTTCAAGAGTTCTCAGATGCTAGAATACCTCAACAAAATGGGGTAGTTGAGAAAGAGAATAGAACATTAGTAGAGGCTGTTAGAACAATAATGCAAGATGCAAAATTACCAACTAGTTTTTGGGAAGAAGTTGTGAACACTGCATGATATACACAGAACAGTTATCTCATTAACAAGAATCTTACCAAGTCACCCTACTCAATCTTGTCTAAAAGGAAGCCTATTGTGAAGCATCTTCGTGTGTTTGGAAGCAAGTGCTATGTGTTGAAGGACAACTCTGAATATGTGGGAAAATTTGACTCTAAAGTTTTTGAGGCAATTTTTCTAGGATATTCATTGGAGAGAACTGCATAAAAAGTCTATATGATTGAACAAAAGAAGATCATGGAAATCACATATGTTACTTTTGATGATGACAAATGTACAGGCTTGAAATGCCTTGATGAAAATGAAGCTGAAGCCCTAAAGTTTAAAAATTTCAACATTGATAGTGATTCTGATGATGAAGCTAAAGTCAACACAAATCACAGAATTGATGAAAAGTCAACTGAACAAGTGAATCATGAGAATGGAAGCTCATCTCATGGACCTGAATTTGATAGCACAAACTCAGAGGGAGAAAGAGAAAAATGTTCTACAAGTCATTCCAATGGTGAAGAAAACATAGAAAACTCAAGTCAAAAAACTCATACCTGAAAGTGGGATAGAAGTCACATTAGAGAAGAAGTTATTGGTGATCCAACTACTGGAGTGAGGACTAGAAGTGCAACTGTAAATGAATGTCTTCATGCATGTTTTTTTGTCACAAATTGAGCCAAAGAAATCTTTTGTTCCTGCACCAAAGAACATAAGTATAATTGGAACAAAGTGGGTGTTAAAGAACAAAATGGATGAAAATAGAATTGTCACCAGAAACAAAGCAAGGTTGGTTACAAAAGGCTACTCACAGGAGGAAGGAATTGATTATGATGAAACATTTGCTCCAGTTGCAAGACTTGAAGCAATAAGGATCTTTCTTTCATTTGCTGCACATTCAAATTTCAAGGTATATCAAATGGATGTGAAGAGTGCATTCCTTGATGGTGAGTTAGAAGAAGAGTTTTATGTGCAACAGCCACCTGGCTTTGAAGATCCAGAATTTTCAAATTTTGTATAGAAGTTACTCAAGGCTCTATATGGTCTAAAACAATCACCTAGAGCTTGGTATAGCACATTGTGTAAATTTTTGATTAAACATGGATTCACTAGAGGTATTATTGATAAGACTCCCTTCTATAAAAAGTATGGTGATGATATGATCCTAGTTCTGATCTATGTGGATGATATTATCTTTGGTTTTACAAATGAAAAGCTTTGCCAAAGATTCTCAAAGCTTATGTAGAGTGAATATGAAATGAGCATGATGGGGGAATTAAGTTACGTTCTTGGACTTCAAGTCAGTTAAAGAAGTGATGGAATCTTCATCAACCAAACTAAGTATGTCAAAGATTTATTAAAAAAGCTTGTTATGGTTGATTGTTCACCTACATCTACACCTATGTCTACAGCTACAAAGTTGGATGAAGATAAGAAGAGCAAGAGTGTAGATATCTCAAGCTATAGAGGAATGATTGGATCTTTGCTGTACTTAACTGCAAGTAGACCAGACATCATGTTTGCTACATGTCTGTGTGCAAGATTTCAAGCTAATCCAAAGGTATCACATTTGATGGTTGTGAAGAGAATTTTCAGATACTTGATGGGTACTCCAAACTTGGGATTATGGTATTCTAAGGGAACTGATTTTGAAGTTGTTGAATACACAGATGCAGATTGTGCTGGATGCAGGGTTGACAGAAAGAGTACCAGTGGAAGTTGTTAGTTTCTTGGACAAAGACTTGTATCCTAGTATAGCAAGAAACAACAATATGTGTCAACTACCACCACTGAGGCTGAATACATAGTTGCTGGAAGTTGTAGTGCTCAAGTGCTTTGGATTAGAAATCAGCTAATGGATTATGGCCTAGTGTTTCATAAAATCTCAATTATATGTGACAATACTAGTGCTATATCTATTATGGCTAATCCGATTAATTATTCTAGAATAAAACACATTGATGTAAGGTACCATTTTATTAGAGAACATGCTACAAATGGTACCATTTAGCTCATTTTTTTTCCAACAGAAACACAATTAGCTGATATTTTACTAAACCTTTGGATGAAGCAACTTTCACTAGACTTGTAGGTGAAATTGGTATGTTAAATTCTTCATCCCAAGGCAAGAACTCGGCTAATATTTTGTAGCCGATTAATTTCTAGTAGATCAAAATTAATTTGATTCAATTGGAAATTAATTAGAATATGAATTATAGATATTTCAGAAATCTCTGCATATATATTTTTCAAAGTTCAAATTTAGCTTGGAATTTTTCAATTCTAAGAAAACTGTCTAAATGTTGATTTGCATTTTTAATATGCAAAATTAGCACGAGGTAGAATCAAAGTGATCAAAAGTATATAGAGAACTGAGTTCTCGATAAGTCTAACTGACTTATCAACAAGTCATTTTAAGACTTCTCTAGTGGGTTCCCGATAAGTCAATTTTCTGACTTCTCGAGGGATTTCACGATAAGCTTCATTATGACTTATCGATAAGTCATTGTAGAGTTCTCTATAAGTGTTAACTTACAAAGTTCTCTACAAGTACAATTTTAGACTTATAAATAACTCATAACTGAGATAATTTAATTTAATAAATTATTTTATTAAAATACCTTTGACAAAAAATATTATGATTTTATTTGGATTTATTCAAATAAAAATTGGAAACAATTCAGTCCATTTTGGACAAACTGAGTATTTATTTGAAATCTCGACAAGTCAGTGTTAGTTCTCTAAAAGAGTAAGTTAAAATGACTTCTCGATATGTAATTCTGTTTTGAAAATGACTTCTCGATAAGAAAATTCTAAATGTTTATTTTTGAGTTCTCGATAAGTCATTTGCTTTTCCTATAAATACTCGGACATCTCGACATACACATACTTACACCTTCGAGAACTCTAAGTAACCTAGAATTTTCAAATCAAAACCGATTTCTCTCTCGTTTCGAACTCATTCTCTTCAATTTTTCTTACCCACTAAACTTCATACTCTTCTCAATGGCAGCAAATATTATTTTACCCTTTATCCCAAAAGAAACCAACTTTCTTGCATTTTTAAATGCAAATCAAGCTCCTGAAGCTTTCAAAAGCTTTGTGAAATTTCTGTCTGAAACATACTTTGTGGGAGCTCTTACTGCTAATCATGTACTTTACTTGGATGTCTTAGGGGATTTCTGGAATACAGCAGTGCAAGAACAGTGGTGCATGAGAATCAGGAAACATCAATAGTGATAAATTGTACAATCAAGGGCCAACAGGTGGAGATCTCTGAAAATGATGTCAATATGGCTTTGGGCATACCTACTGTTAAGCTGGTGGAAGTTCCAACTCAGGATGAGCTTTATGAATTCATGGACTTCATCAATTATTCTGAAAATATTAATCTAGCAAGCATGAACAAGAAGAACCTGAGGAGGGAATGGTCTTTTCTCTTTGATTCAATAATCAGGGATTTCACTTGCATAAAGTCAGGGTTTGACAACATTTCCAGTGTTGTCCAGAAGCTGGTCTACTCAATGGCTCACAACAAATAGATAAATGTAGGACACTACATCTTGAAGGAATTGAGCGCCAGGCTAACAATGCCATTAGCATCAAGAGGTAAGGAAATTTTTCTTCCTACATTCATTATGTCTGCTTTAAACTATGAAGTAAATGACATACATATGATAGATGGTATAGATATATCATTAATAGGCAATTGTAAGAAAGTGTCCAAAATTCTATTTGGGTCACTATCCACAAAGAATAAGGTGCAGGTGGGTCTTAAATTAATTCCATTTATGTTGGAGAAATTTAGGACTTATCCTTATCCAATGCCTGACATGAGGTCCAGTACAAGTCATTCTAGTGGAAGTACAAACACAGGAACACCAACAAGGACCTTCCAATACTGAGACCCCTTCTTCTATACCAGTTGCTGCTAGGAAGCCAACCACTCCATCCTCTCAAAAGGGTAAAGTGAGTAAAAAGAAGAGGAGGCAGGCACCTTTACCAATTATAAATGAGAGTGGTGAGGAACAAACAGAACCTGAATCACCCTTGGTCAAAAGAAAACCAAAGAAGGCTAAAAACTTAGAGTTGACCACTCAAGCCACCTTTGCATCCTCCCAAAAGGATGTGGTTGTAAAACAAGGACTTAAACAGACTTTAGGGGCATCCATTCAACAGGTTATCTCTATTGAAAAAGAGCATTAGCCCAAATGCACTTTGTACAGAGTCTGCACAACCATCACTTGAACAAATTCAAGTGTATGGAAGGAGAAATAAGGATGACACATAAGGAGAGCACATCTCTTGAAGCTCCCTCATCTATTCAGGGGGAGCTGCCAACACTCAATTCTGATCAACAAATTCTTATCTCTAAAATTTCTTCCTCTTACACAGCACTTGAATCTAATTCTCAAGTACAACCCCACTCAAGTGACTTGGTTCAAGAACCCTTGCTCACCACACAGATACCAAATTTAGATGGTGAGAGGCTACTAGCTGGGGTAGACCTTGAAGACACCATCACAAACATGAGGGATTCATCAGTTTTCACTGAAGACCCCATGGTAGTTATAAATGCACCTTCATGTGCAAATCAGCCTTTATAGGGTGTTAGGTTTGAGGGTGGTACTCTTGAATGGGAGCTATCTAAATCCTCTCCAATTCAATTGGAGGTTCCTGTTATAAAAACAACTCTCCTCAAAACCCTAGCTGAAATTGCACTAACAATTGAAGCTAAGATTAAAATTTCCAATGACCCTGCTATGGAAGAGGCAAGAATATCACATTCATGTGACAGTGCTTTTCAAGAAGCACAAGGGTTTGAGGCTGGTGCACATGATAGTAACCCAGTCAAATCCCCTCCAATTCAACTGGAGGTTCCCACCACAAGTGGAGAACAACACCCTGTCATATTACCATATCTTTTTCATACCCAACCATTCAACCTTCCACCTCTCAAAAACAAGAACCTCACCTCATATCCCAATGGCTACAAGAAGCTGCATCTCAACCTTCCACAGTTGATGATATCGTGTTTGACCAACTTGGTGGCCTTGCTCACATTTCACAGCAGCTTCTCACATCCAACATGTCAAATCAAGACTACCAGGCCATCATGCTATCCTACCAGACAGATGTTGAAGAACAAAAGGCTAAAATTATTGATGAAGTTGGTCAGGATGCAAACTGTGATGCATGGCTGGACAAGGAATTTACATTTTTTTGGATGCGGTATTAGCCAAATTCTGGGAGGAGTATATAACCATCTTTGGGAGCAATGCTATATGTAATATCCGGGATATATCGTGTAATTATTTTTGCTATTATATAATTATTATGTGTGTTCAGTATCTATTCTGTAAGTAATTGTTAAGTGTTATCTGTACTTGAATATTCAAAAATAATATTAATTGAGTATTTTAATTTTTATATGTCCAAAATAAAATATAGATAATTGTCATATCTTCCTAATTATTTTTATGTTGGTTTATGGATTTATAAGAATCATATGAAATTTCTAAAATCTTTTTCCGGGTAATTAAAATCTATTTTATAAAAACGGGAACCAACCGACGTCAACCGTTGTTACGTTTTTGGAACCCGAAACTCTTTCGAGAACTCCTTCCTAACCTAATTGTAATATTCTGAGCATATTCCATGTTTCGACTTTTTCGATCCGGCGTACGGTTTGTCCTGCGCGGGTCCCGACGCAACATTTTCGATACAATATTCGTTTCGGTAAATCAATAAAACCCGTATTTTCGATAAACGGGAGTTTTTTATTAAACTATCACAATTATCACTTCGTAATAAGTGTAACCAGGCGCTGAGACCAAGACCGCTGTACAAATTATACTGATTTGGATAATTTTCCCGAAAACCGATACCGTTTGGATCAGTTTTTACAAATAAACGTACCATTTTATATCCGGAATGATCCAACGGGATACAAATTTTCCGTAATTATAAATATCCTTTTACCGTATTTTATTTCGTATCAAAATCATTTGCAGATAGTTAATTATATAATTTTCAGAGAAAAGCCTTAATTTCCTAAAACTGTTCTAAGAATCAAACAGCAAAACGAAGGCGTTACCGATCTCTGTTTTCAAAGCTTGAGTAACCAAAACGAAGGATTTGAAGTGTTCTATCAGATTCTGAGCTTTGTTTCACTGCAGAAATCAAGGTTATTTTTCTAAAAATTTATTTATTTTCGAATTTATTTTATTAAAAATATGAATTTTTGTTCGGATGATTGTTTGTATGATTTGATGATTGCATGTTGTAGAGCTTGTTTTCCTGATGATTTTCATATGTCATACGTCTGATTTAGAGTTCAGTAACATGTTCAAATTTGAGTTTGATTTTCGAATTTCAAAATTAGGGTTTATAACCCGTATGAATGTTCTTAATTGAAATTTGGGGGTTTCTTATTCTGTGATAGATTGATGTTGTGTTATAGTGGGTTGTGTTCTCTGTGAAATTTGCAATCTAGTCGTATAAGTTTCATGAACCAACGAGGTCTGTAGAGAAGGGAGTTGTGTTTTGAAGTTTTCCGATGTTCGCCGGAAACTGGAAAACTTCACGGCCAAATTCCGGCCAACTCAGGGATTGTTAGGATGAATTGATTGCATGGTTGTGTTCCTGATGTTGTGTAGATGTGATCTGAAGGTGTTGGTGGGGTGAGGACGCCGGGAACGTGTTCTCCGGCGAACCCGACTGTTTTCCGGCGAAGGGCTGGAAAATTACAGTTTAGTACCCCAACTTTTGAAAACGATGCAGTTAGGTCCCTGAAGTTTCCAGACTTTGCAAATTTAGGATTCCTGTTTATAAAATGTTTAAAAATCATATTTCCTATTTATTTTTATTATAAAAATTCATTTTTAAATTCTGAAAATTCTAAAAATTATTATTTTAATTCTGAAAATTATTTTTAATTCACAAATAAATCTAAATTAATTAGTTAATTAATTTCAGTTAATTTATAATTGATTAATTGGTCAATTAATTCGAAAATTAATTGATTAATTGATTTAATTAATTATTAATTGATTTTAATTAATTATTTAATTAGATTTAATTATTTAAAAATGATTTAAAAATTCTGAAAAATAGTTTCGAGCTTTAAAATATTATTCTAAATTATTTCCAAGGCTCGATAATTATTCTAAAATTATTTCGGAGCCAGAATGGGCCAACCGAACCCTGTTTATTAACCCGAAATTGATCCAACGACCCGTTTTAATTCCGAAAAATGTTTTAAAAATCATTTTAAATACCAGAAAGCCTATTTATGACCCGAGACTTCTTTATAAATAATATATCATTGATTACGAGATGTATTATGTGCTATATGTGACTTGTTAATTGACTATCGGTCTATATATTCGGTGTTTACTTGATTATTGCATAACTTTCAATCCGTTAATCGGATTTGGGTAAAACGAAGGGTAGATAGAAGTATGTGTTGAATAGAATTCCATGAGTAAATTATTGATAGATACTTATGATATGTGAGCAGAAGAGGCAAGACGTAGGAAAGGGAAACAGGTAGTTGAGGAGTAAAACGGTTGTGATTGGAAGCAAGTGCAGTGTAGTAAGCTAATACCAGGCAAGTGTTCTGAACTTTCTCGAGATATTGTAGTACTTGATAATCCTGTGATATTGCAAGTGCTTTGAAGCACAGAAACCTAAATCCTGATTTCAGTTATTGTTCTTGAGCCATGAATCATATTCTTTCTAATCCATTGATTATTGTATACCCAAACAAGAACCACAAATCTACGATACTACTCCATAAATATATACAAACTAAATACCAGACACTGAAATGAACTATTATATACTCAATCCATGGTATCTTATACTTTGAAAGACCAAATCCTTGAAACTTTGAAACGTTGATTCCTTTGTTATCCAATTCTTTCATTACCCAGTATCCAAGCTTTTAAATTGCCTTATTGATCCTTACAAGGATTGAAACCTTTCATTGTCAAACATTTATTATTGTTAATGATTTCGGTTATTGTTTATTATTGCATATTCTGTTATTATGTTAGAATTGGATTGTTTTTATAAAATTGTGGACCAGATTCATGGTCAGACCATATAATGGTCAAGTTAGGCCAATGTGTGCCTTGGATCCAGTAGTTAGAGCAATGCTGTGTGCCTTGCTCGGGGTTAGTGCGTGACTGATCAGCAGCCTAACCTTGATTTTTAAATTAAAAGTATAATATCCAATTCTAAATCATAATCCATTGTTCACTTGATATCATAACCATATTCACCTGATGATCATTATTCTCAGTTTTGTCATTGTGACTTGCTGAGCTAGTTAGCTCATTTGTGCGATGTTGTTTATATTCTTTCCAGTTAAAAAGGAACCAGTTGGTAAAGAGGATCCCCAGTCCAGCGCGAGAGCTAGGGGTTCAGGTTGAGAAAGCTGAGCTAGTAGGCTTCTTTTGGAATAATTTAAGTTTGTAAAAGTTTGTAATAATGTTTAATACTCAGTTTGAATTTGAAATAGTTGGGATTTGAACGGTTTGTAATATATTAGTGTGTTTGGCTTGTGTGCATACTTTAACCTGTTGCGGTCCGTGGTGGTTGGTAAGTAGGGTCATTGCATATATTATTATTATCTTTATTATTGGTTTAAGCAGGTTATAATTAAGGTGTGTGTGTGGACCCCAAATTTCTGACCCGGGTTTGGAGGGCGCCACACTATATCCTTATCTCCACAAGAATTATATGATGCAGTAAATGAAGTATACAAGGCTCAAATCAAAGCTTTTCATAACTTTGGAAAAGCACTTCAAATTACGTTAACTGGGAATCAGAATAAGATTATGAAAATGGTTAGGGAAAAGATGGACCAAATCATTCCCTCACAGACAGAGATCAAGAATAAATTCACAACCTTTGATGATCAAATGGCTAGGTATGATCTAAGTGGAGTGGAATCTAGTGTCAAGAATCTAAGAACCTCATTTGTAGCTCTGCATGACCAAGTTCAAAGCCATATTACTCACTCCAATGACTCAAGACTGAAGCTGGATCAGATGCACTCTAGCAGATACACTCCTTCAGCCTTGCTCATGGAAGAAATTAAGAACGTTGTGCAGGATACTTTTGGGGTCTCTACTTCCTCCACATCTCAATCCTCATCCAACATGCAGATTCAAGAACTTCAACAGCAAGTTTCCTCTCTCCAAACCTCAAATGACTCACTTAGTGCACAAGTACATGCTCTCACATCCTTGGTGCAGAGTTAATAAACAGAGATCAAAACCCTGGTGGACTCACATAAGCATCTCCAAATGCAGAATTTTGTGGCTTTGGGAGCCATCATGGGGAAGCTCAATATCCCATTGCCCTCATTTCCTGAAGATGTAAGGCCAGAACTACCAACTCCCCTACTCATGCATGTTCTCAAGACTAAGAGGGAGATTGAAGTTAGGATTCAACAATCCAAGGATGCTGCTAAATCTAAATCTAAGGAGCCTATCACATCAACTCAGCATGGCCAAATTTCTTCACAAGCTCAATAATTTCAAGATGTGGGAAAAGACAGACTCAACAAGGATGCAGAAGGACCAAATCAAGATAAAAAATTCAGTGAACTTCTTGCAGTCCCGAGGATGCCTCTTCAAAACAACTACATCACCTACAAAAGAGTATTGGCTAAGAACATCAACTCCATTAGGGAAGTGGTTGTGAAAATTGATAACTATTTGGAAAAGAGAATTATTGTAAACATTAATGATGGTGGTGTGGACAGATGTCTCCAGGTGTCTCTTCCAAATTTCAGAACCTTAAGAGCATCTGAGCTGGATGTTGTGATTGACAAGGTACATGTAGTCATCGCAAAGGACACCCAATTACATCATGAACTCAAAAAGGCTCAAATAGATGTTTTTCCTGAAGCTTATCTATATTCAAGCAGACCAAGAAATGCAATATCTTTAATGTTCCTAAGAACTGTGTTAGAGGAAATATGAGGCTGATTATGACACTTCAATCTGATCTGAAATGCAAAAAGAACAAGAAAATTGAAGATGGAGAAATGATCAGAATCCTTGAAAGGTACCTTGTGAATGATAATACCATGTTGCCAACCTCTCAGTTTAATTTAAAAGATGACAAGGATGATGATGAGCAGAAGCATGATGAGCAAAAACCTTCTGGCTCAAATCCAAGTCAATCTTCAAGAGCAACTAGCAGCAAAGATAAGAAGAAGGATGAGAGCAAAGGAGATGAAAAGAGGAAGGAAGATGAAAGGAGAAAGAAGAAGAAGGAAGACGGTCCAGGACCACAAAAATAATCCCTACCAATCCAAATCAACCAAGCTCAACCCACTAAACCTTTTAGCTCAATCACTCAACCATCATTCACCTCAAAGCCAAAATTCTTATATAAGCCAACTGCAAACTCTCTTCTCAAAATCCCAATCACTACTAGCCAAACTAGCCTAAAGAAAATCTCAAACCTACCTTCATTTAAACCACCAACCAAGGTTCACTTTAAATATGTTGGGAGAAAAACAAAGCAACTGCAAGTTACTGAAAGATCTCTATGGAATTGCTATGATCACTCTGACTTTCTGCCACTAAATTGGTGCCTCACAGATGAAAAATATTTTTAACAGCTAGCTGAAGAAATAGTCAGAGTCTGGGTTGTATCATATACAAAAATCAGAATATATTATGATGATGGTTCTTTCACTTTACTTGGCGGTAACCTAAGGGACACACTTTCAACCACAGAGTTCAAAAGAGTAATCAGTTTAATGATGGATAAGGATACAATCACAGGTTCTGGAAAGCTGTATGTTGTGTATGGGTGAAATAAATGGATGACAAAAATGCAAGGGCAAAAGCTGAAAAGGAAGAAAAATATAGGAAGTATGCAAAGGAACTTGCAAGAATTGAGAAAAGATCAAATGAGATTAAAGCAAAAAGGATGAGCAGACTTGCCAAAGATGGACATTTTTTGAACATAAAGGTTAGAAGATACTCCACTTTTAGAGTTGGTTACTTGAATGGGTTTTCATTAGATGAGTGGTTCAAGCTTGTGGAAGCTTTAAGAGGAACTGAAATTTTAGAAGAAATGGAAGTTTTAGTAACTCTTAAAGATCTCATTAGAAAGGATCCAGGCTATGAGGACTTTATGTAATGAATGAACTTGTTAAAACTTCAATAACCACTCAATGTTAAATGATGTACTTCTGTCAAGTTGTATGTAAAGTTTTAATTGTTCGTTGTAGCTTGGGGTTAGTCTTGTTACCAGGCATGAATTTGTGATAAGCAATCTTCTAACAAATTAGGGGATATTGTTAACAAGACATGTCTGTGCTATAACAAGACTAAGTCAAATTGACAACCCTAAGTAAGTTGTATGATAATCTAAGTTTGCATTTTGTATTGTATCACTTAAGTTTGTAAAAGTGTAAATAGATTAAACTGGAGTATTTTTCTGTAAACAGTCTCAAGCCTAAGAATAAACTCTGGAATAAGATCATGAAGATCATGCCTCAGAGATAATGTGAAGAAACTTGGAGTTGAATAAATCTGCTTTGGGAAAAACATTTTAAGTCAATAAATCTACAAGTAAAATATTAAGTCTTATATAGAAGTCATTCAAGAACTCCAGAATGACTTATTGAGAAGTCAAGAAAAGCTTATAGAGAAGTCTCAGAGATATCGACAAGCCAAAATGAAGACATGAATATTGGAGATATCGACAAGTCATTTCTTCAAGAGAACTCAGAGATATCGATAAGTCAAAATGAAGACATGAAGATTGGAGACCTCGAGAAGCCTAATTCTCTTATAGAGAACTCAGAGACTTCGATAAGTCAAAACAACTATAGAATAATAAGAGATCTCAATAAGCCATTATACTTATCGGGATGTCGAGTTCTTTATATAACAAACTGGAGATCTCGATGTAAAACTCAAGTACACAATGCAGATCAGTTAAATATCCAAGATTATCAATCAATAAACAAATTAATCACTAATTTGAAAAGTGTACAAAAAGCAGCTTGAAGAGTACAAGATCAAAGACCAAGATTAACTGACAAAGCAAAGTCACAGACATGCATGATTTACAAAGATACACTAATCCAGAAATAGAAAGTTTTAGTTAACTTAAAGTAGGGTTTAGTACATACTATTTCATGCTGTGTAAAACTAGTGTTTACTGTTCTATAAAGAAAATAATGGATGCTTTGTTTTAGTTGTAACAAAATAGATCTAGAAAATCTTGTAACTCTAAAGAGAGAAGCTGAGTTCTTTATCAAAAAAGAACCCATAAATTTGTAGCAAGACATACTTTATTTTAATATAAAATTAAGTGAGTTTTGAAAGATAGTGTGTTCATGTGCATGTTTCGTTATTCTCGTTAAAACATATGATCTCTACAGTTAGATTACTTTGTTCACCATCCATAACAGTTTAAAAAGCTTAAAAATAATCCAAAACAAATGCACCCCCCTTTGTGTTGTATTCATGATCTAACATCTATGGCCTACAACAAGCACCTGAATGTTGGAAGCCCAATACTAGAGGAGCTAAGCACAAGGCTCACTATGCCTTTGGTAAGTAAAGGTAAAGAGACTTTCTTTCCTAGATTCATTATGTCAACTTTAAAGCATAAAGTAGTTGGAATACATTTTATATATGGTATAGATAGAAATCAAATAGGCATTAAACAAGTGTCCAAAATTTTATTTGGATTACTCAATACAAAGAATCAGGTTAAGGTTAGGCTAAGTGTCACTGTTAGTCCCTTAACAATATGACAAGAATTACAGAAGGGGGGTTAAATGAAATTATTGAAACTTTTTCTTGAAATAAAAATGTTCTAACTCGAATATATATATATAAGTGTGAATTGATTAGCACAATGCGGAATAGTTACTTAATGAATCAAAACATAAGTAATTAAAAACAAGAGTCTTTAAAAACTTTCTGGTGGATTTGAATGATTCCACCAGAGATATATAATATATATCGAGAGAACTCTGTGTGCAAAAAGCTCACAGCTGCTTACAAATATTGAACAACTAAGAATGCAGAGAAATGCTAAGAATTCTGCTTACAAATGTTTCTCTGCTTTTCTCTCCAATTTTTCCTTAGTTGCTACTTCTTGGTTTATATATCACCAAGATTACAGAGTAATGAGATAGGATAATAAAACAAAAACTATCTAGTCTATTACAATGTTACTTCATTACTCTATTCCAGCATCTTTGAATATCTTCATAATAGCATGGAAATGGCAATGCTTCTTTGTTCTCGAAAACCCAGTTGAATAGGCTACCGCATTCCATTTGCATCCGCTCGATGCATGTGACTGTATTGTCACTGTCAACAGATATTTGAATTCTTTATCCGTCGGGTTCATGATCATCCGTCGAGTTGTTGATCATCCGTCGGGTTGTTGATCATCCGTCGAATTCACTGTTGTTTATCCATCGGGTAGCAATCAGGCACTTGACTTTATTTCACTTATGCAGAATTACAAGACATCATCTATGTACAATTAATCAACCTATTCTGCATATCTAACTAAAGTCAACATGACTTAAGTACTACTATAGATTCTAAACAATGTGTATGCATAAATGTGTTACAGACTTATTGTTACATAAGCTACTCACTCGATGGATAATAAGTCATCATCCGTCGGGACTATATTGAGTCATCCGTCGGGACTATAAACCTTATCCGTCGAGTGCTACATATTTTCACTAGGTAAAATCTACCATTAACCTTGACCCTTGCTAGGTTTTCCCTGGTCATCTTCATTATTATCCCTTTTCTTCAGTATCTGAGTATTAGAGCATTTGGACTTAACTACCTTCTCCCCCTTTTTGGCATCATCAGGTAGTAGGGGAGAGAGAAAAAGTTCTACTGAAGATTGAATGTCATTAAGTTGAGCTTGTTGAGAGGCTTGATTTTACAGGACCTCATTAATTTGGGCCTGTTGCTTTTCTTGTACCTTCTCAATAGCTTCAACTTTCTGATGTATAGGTCTAATAAGTCTTGACTTGTCTAACTTGAGAGTCATATCTAGCTTTTCAACTAACTTCAGAAGTTTATCAACCTTGGCATGAGTTTGAGAGTGTAGACCTTGAAGATTTTTAGTAGACAGAGCAGTGACTTTGAGTTGAGTCTTGAAATCAGAACTTGTCATCAGCTCATCAGCCTTAGCAATGTACTCTGTCAGAACTTTAGAGCTTGGAATGAAATCAGTTTCATTCAATCACAATTGGCTTTGAGATCAGAGATTCCTGATCCCCTTCCTCAGCTTCAGTAGTATCCTCGGATGGAGGCTTAGCCATGTGCCTTCCTGCCCTCATTTTCTTTAATCTCCTTGATAGTGAAGGAGTTGCTTGATCTGCATCAGAACTTACAGTTCTTTTCCTCTTCAAATTACCAGAACCCTCAGCTTCAGTATTTATCTGATGGGTTGACCCTTCAGCTTCTTGTGTCACAGGTTCTGATGCATGAACCTATGCTTCTTCTTCATCTGATTCATCCCTTAAAATCATCCTTCTTCTCCTTTGTGGAGATTTATGAACAGATTTTGTTCTAGAAGGTTTGGATCTTGATGTTGTAACAGATGGTTGTTGTTGTTTGGATTGAGCTGGTTGGAAGTAAGTTATGATGGTAGGTTGAGTTGGTTGAGGTTGAGAAGTGGTAGGTTGTGTAGGTGCTGATGGAGGTTGGGATGGTTGGACATCAGGATATATGGTAGTATAGGTGTTTGGGTCAGAGTTTACTAAGACATGTTTGACTGATTGTGGAATTTGCAGGGGTCTTAGAACAGTTTTCTTATTATTAGTGGATAATAAGTCAGTAAAAGCTCTTTTAGAAAGTTTGAATGGCTGAATCAACTCACTAGCTAATTGGGGTGCATCAGAGCTATAAAAACTGTATAAAAGCTGACAGAATCTAGCAAAATAAACTGTATTTCTATCTTCTGTCATTCGATCACAAATGAAACCTAGTACAACATTAGCATAATCAAAATGAAATTGAGTAATTAGAGCATACCCAATTTGCTGACTTAGGATTGGAATTGCATCAAAGTTTGAACATTTATTTGCAAAAGTTCTGGTGATGCAGTCAAAGAAAAACTCCATTCCTTCCTTAGGCTTGGCCTCTTCAATTGTCCCAACTTGGACAATGATTTTTCATAACCCATATTTGCCATCATCTGTTGAAGAGATGGCTCCTCAACTGTTGAAAAAGGGTAGTCTTCTGGCAGATGTAGAGCTTGGTGAACTGCAGACACAATCACCACATGTTCATCCTCCCCTGTTGTGAAAATAATACTAGGGGACCCATCTTTGCCACCATCATTATAAACCCCACTCCTCCAAAACTCCAATATCTGAGTTCCTGAGAGTGATTGAGGTTAGGTCAATGCATACCCAATCTCGCTGTTGGCAAGGAAGTCCTAAACAAAGTGAAAATCTGATGGGGCTTCATCCTTGCTAAGAATAGCTAAGTAATTGTTAGGAACAAACTTAGCTCCATTGTAAATGATGTCTTTTGGTGCTATTTCTGTGAAAAATCAAGTGAGAATAATGTGTATACAAAGTGTTTGATAAAATGCCTATGAGAAAATAGAGTTTCAGAGAATATTAGTGGTGAGAGAAAATAATTGAGTTGAAAGAATGAGAAAAGTAGGTTAAAGATTAGAAAATCTTTTAACTTTCTTATTTATATAGCCCACGTGACAACATCTATATTTGTGAAGCATGGCAGACAATTTACACCTAGCAACATGTGAACAGTCAGTAAATAGGTAAAGCAGAAGTAGTGGGCACGAGAAATAAGCAGTAATTATTGTGCACATGCAGTTTTTCAAGACAAACACATTTCCCACTAAATAAATGATTATGACTGTTTTTATCTCACTTAATTATAATCTGATAAAATATGACCGTTCAGTATTACCACAAATAAGTCAAGTAAATAAATAATGCCACGTAAGCATCAGAGTTTCCATCAGGATTTAATATCAGAACTTGACTATTATCAGATTTTAATGGTCATCAGAACATGGCTTTTGTACTCAAAAAGTGAATGTTTGTTTCTGTGATTCTTCATATAAAAACTGATTTGTTTCTTCAGAGTTTAATCATCAGAACTTCCGTAAGAACTTGTCCTCAGAATTTATGCATATGACACTTAACTGTTTACCTAAAACAACTTAATCACCACAGTAATTTTCATCATTCATATGGAGTGATAGTGTGTGTATTAGAAAAATATCAGATAAAGATTAAAGTCTGATAAACTTCAGAACATCTTAGAAATAAGGCATAACTAAGAAAGGTTCTTAAAATATGTCATTAATAATGAAGTCTACTATAGAATAAATTTATGCAAGAATCCACCTCAACTGTTTGTGCTCATTTTATGCATCTTTTGTAATTCCTTTTTACAGTGGCTTCTCAGTGTAAGTGAGTCACAACTGCTATCAGAATTTATGCTATTGTTATAGTATTTCTCCAATAATAAGAGAATGTGAAAAGTCACCAAAAAAATTATTTGCTTTTCTAATCATATAACTTAATACCAGCAATGCACTTGGGTCTTCCCTTCCACATATTTACTCTAGATCTCAAAGGAGTACTTGACTTTAATTTTCTTTTCTTTTCTTCAGATAAGTGAGGCTTATCAAGCATGTGGTTCATCCTTAAGATTTACTTACATCAGAATTTGACAGATAAGAAGCAAGAATCTAGTTTATGACTTAGTAATAAGATACACAAAATAAATTTGACTAAGCTCAAAATCAGAATTTGCTTGTGTTAATGAATTTCCACGTAAACAACTAATTCAAACATGGGATTTCCAGTATGTTAAAGACTACTAGGTCAGCATCTAGCACAGTAATCCTCATTGGATGGAATAGTCATAGAACATTTAAAACACTATCAGAGTATATAGAATAACATCATATAACAATCAGTATTTAATATATTTCAATTTAAGCACATATTACATAGAGATAAGACAATTTGTAAACATTGATCATAAAGTCTGATGTATGAGAACAAAAACTAAGCAGATTTTGAGAAAGAACCTGAAACCATTCCAAGTCCATTTACCAGTCTTGTAAAAGTAGCTTCACATAGTGGTTTTGTGAAGATATCTGCTATTTGTTGATCTGTTGGAACAAAATACAATTCCATTGTACCTTTCATCACATGTTCCTTTATGAAATGGTACCTAATACTGATGGGGTTAAATATCAAGTAGGTCACTTATTGCGTCCAAATATATCAAGTGAGTCACTGATTACAAAACTGACTCAAATGAGTCACTCATTTGAAAATTTGTATCAAAAATATCACTCTATCGTTAGTCAAAATTCTTAAAAGTATTATATATTGAGTTTCAAACATTTTTTATGAATGATATTATATTCAAATAAAAGGTTCTGAGTTCTACTATTTTAGATTATATTTCTAGTTTTTTAAAATTTTATCAACTATTTATTTTTAATTTTTTGATTGTTTTATTTGATTTAAATAAAAATAAATGGTAGATAAATTTTAAAATTTTTAAAAATATTATCTAAAATACTAGAACTCAGAATCTTTCATTTGGATGTAATATCATTCATAAAAAATGTGTGAAACTTAATATATAATACATTTAAGAATTTCGACTAACGATAAAGTGATATTTTTGATACAAATTTTCAAATGAGTGATTTATTTGAGTCAGTTTTGTAATCAGTGACTCACTTGATACATTTGGACGCAGTAAGTGACCTACTTGATATTTAACCCAATGCTGATGTGCTTTGTCATTGAGTGTTGAACTGGATTAACAGTCATAGCAATAGCACTTTGATTATCACAGCAAATAGGTATTTTAGAGAATTTTAACCCATAGTCCAGTAATTGATTCTTCATCCAAATAATCTGTGCACAAAAGCTTCCTGCAGCAATATATTCTGCTTCTGCAGTTGATGTGGAAATTGATTTCTGTTTCTTGCTAAACCAAGAAACCAATCTGCCTCCAAGAAATTGGCAGCTTCCACTAGTGCTTTTCCTGTCTATTTTGCATCCTGCAAAATCTGCATCTGGGTAACCTATTAGCTTAAAATCTGATTCTCTAGGATACCACAATCCTAGACAAGTTATACCCTTGAGGTACTTGAAAATTCTTTTCACAGCTATTAGATGAGGTTCTCTTGGATCAGCCTGAAATCTTGCACAAAGACAGATAGCATACATGATATCAGGTCTACTTGCAGTTAAATAGAGTAAAGAGCCAATCATACCTCTGTAGTCAGTAATATCTACTGATGAACCAGTATCTTTATCTAACTTGGTTGCAGTGGCCATGGGAGTGGATGCAGTTGAACAATCTTGCATTCCAAATTTCGTTAGTAAATTTCTGGTGTAAAAGTACCCTCTTCATTTTGCTTGACTTGAAGTCCCAGAAAACAGTTACATCCAAATACATGAAAGTATTTCAGGTTTGGCATCTTTTTTTTCACCATCTCATATGGTATTTTTCCATGCTCTGATACCAATTGTTAGGTCACACAACACTGTAGAAGGGGGTTGAATATAGTGTTTATACAATCAAATCAATTTCAACACCAGTATGTAACAAAGATTTAGTATATTCAATAAACTCTGTTATAATATGAACTGTTGTTCTCTCTCAGTGATGAAAAAATTTCACTAAGAGCTGTTAGGTTATAATATATAATCTTCTCGATAATGATAACACATATAGTGTAAACCCTAAGCTGTGTTTATATAGTACACAGTTACAAGATATATTATAATTGATATGGAATATAATTCTGTCTCCTAAAATATATCAATCAGATATCTTCTACAAGTCTTCTAGTCTTCTAAATCTTTTCATGCATATCTTCTATTGCTTTAGTCCAGATCTTCTCTCATGTAAATTAGCCACATTCCTTATTCGAAAGTCTTCCCGCACTTAAGTATTGATATGTATCTTCTGACACCTTAAGTTTTGATATTAAGTTCTGACTTCAGTAAGTCCTGATTTCAGTAAGTCCTGATATGTCCTGTTGTTAAGTTCTGAAAACTAAACACAAATCATATTAGACATGACATCTCAAATATATCTAACACTGTAATTCGTAGTTTGGATATGGCACCTGGTCCTGCAGTAGCACAAATACAAGAACACCCACATGAGCCTACCATAACTGCAACCATTAGCTGGTAGTCAACCAATTGCTTCATCCTCTTAAAAGGTTGGATTTAGTAAAAAGAAGAGGAAGAAACCAACCTTAGTTAGTGAGAGTGGTGAAGATCAAACAGAAACTGTGTCACCCTTGGTCAAGAAGCCAAAGAAGCAAAAGAAAACTGAGCTGACCACTCAAGTGACCACCTTTGCATCTTCTCAAAAAATGCAGTTGTACAAATAGGGGATAAACTGACTCTAGTAGCATCTTCTTAACAACATGTCACTATTAAATTAAGCATTCTCCCTAATGCACCATACAATGAGTCTGTACCCTCAAGAGGGTGAAAGAAGTAATTTGGCTGAAACACACAAAAAGAGCACATCTATTGAAACTCCCTAATATATTCAGGGCGAGTTGCCAACGCTCATGCCTAAGCTCACAAATTTATTTTCTCAAATTTCTTCTACTTTTAATGAAGGACTTGAATCATCTTCTCAAGTCCTTCCAAATTAAATGACACAGTTCATGAAACTGTGATCACCAATCAGACATAATTTTTAGATGATGAGAGGCTACATGCTGAGGTAGACCTGGATGATACCATCAAAAACACAGTGGTTTCATCAATTTTTACTGAAGACCCTATGCAACTTTCCAATGCACCTTTATGTGCACAACAGTCTTCACACACTAATAGGTTTGAGGGTAGTACTCCTGAGGGGGAGCTACTCAAATCCTCTCCAATTCAATTGGAGCTTTCTCATGAAGAAACAACTCCCCTCAAAACCCGAGTTGAAATTTCCTTGACAATTGAAGCTAGGAGATCAATTTCCAATGATCCAGCTATTGGGGGGGCAAGTACTCAAGCACCTTCAACTGTCAGTTCCCTGCAAGAGGAACAAGGATTTGAGTCCATGGAACATGAAAGTAACCTAGTCAATTCCCCTCCAATTCAAATGGAGGTTCACTCAACAAGTGAATAACAAGCTGTAAAAACCATAGTTTCTACTGTGAGTTCAACTATGACTCCAGTCACAGGTATCACCCTACCTTCAATTTCATCCACCTCAACCCAAACCACAACAGACACCAACCAATATTTCACTTCCACTCAACCCTCACACCTTTTATATTAATGGCTACAAGACACTCAACCTCCAACCCAAACTGTAGATGAGATGCTGGTAGATAAAATTTAGGGTTTTGCTAATATTTCTCAACAAATTCTAATATCCAACATGACACACCAAGACTACCAAGCCATCATTCTCATGGGGAGGAAGTTGAAAAGCAACAAGATAAAATTATGGATGAAGCTGAAAAGGATGAAAGTATGGATACATGGCTCTTCAAAACATTTTATATTGACATGAGAAGGCACTTACCAGGTTTAGGGAGGAGTACATCACAATTCTTGGAAGCAATGCTAAGGTGCTCACTCCCCAGAAAGTTTATGATTCCATCATAGAAGTCTACAAAGCTCAACTTATAGCCTTCAATTATATTGTCAAAGCTATAAAAAAGAATCTGAATGGTCATTAAGGTGAAGTCAAGGAGCTGGTGAATAAGGAAATTGATGAATTGATGCCTACACGGAATGACATGATGACCAAATACATCAAGTTCTCAGACAAACTTCAAGCTCTCACACTCACTCTAGTTGAAGAGAGTATCAAGAAACTCTGGGACTCCTTTATTGCATTGCATAATGTGATCCAACAACAAATCACAAACAACAATGACAACAAGGTCAAATTGGAGCAGCTATACAAATCTAGGTTTAAACCATATGCATTGGTAATGGAGAAAGTCAAAAAGGCAGTGATTAATAATATTGGTACATCTCTTTCAACAAGCTCATGGACAGCTCCCTCCATATCTACAAATCTTCAAATTCAATCTCTCCAACATCAAGTAACTGAGCTACAAGATTCAAATGCTTCTCTCACTACTTAAGTTTCTCAACTTACTTCTTTAGTTCAAAGTCAGCAAAAAGATATCAAGTCTCTAACAGACTCCCAAAAGTATTTTTATATGCAGACCAATGTGACTCTAGAAGCTATTATGGGTACATTAAAAGTTCCACTACAAGAAACACCTCAAATGATAAGGGCCCAGATCCCTCAATACTCAACCTTTCCTGCTACCAAGCCTAAGTGGGAGATGATGGAGCCTAAGCTAAAATCCAGCCAATCAAGCAAAAGTGAAGATGACATTGGACTTAAAAGACTCAATATGGCAGCTGAAGGCCCTTGCCTTGAGAAGAAATTCGTTGAATTTCTAGAAGCCCTAAAAGTCTTCCTAAATTTCAATCATTTTACATACAAAAAGGTTGTGGATAAGAACATAAATTTCCTGAGGGTGGTGCTTGTGACCAGACAAAATTTTAGAGAAAAGAGAGTTGTTGTGAATGTAAATGACTCTGGTGTTGACAGATACATGCAGGTGTCCCTATCTTTTCTGCAATCAAGAAGGTCATCTTAATTAAATATATTCATCAGCAAAGTCAAGGTGATGAGTCCATAGGACACCCTTTTGCTGCATGAGCTTAAAAATGGTCAAATAGGTGCTTTTTATGAAGCCTACCTACAGCCAAGAAAAGGAGTGGCAGATATATGTTCCAACACTAGAAGATGCAAGCACTTTCAACTGCCTAAAAACTGTGTTATGGGCAATAAGAAGTTGATGATGACTTTAAAAACTGAGTTGAAGACCAAGAAGATCAAAACCAATGAGGATGTGGAGATGATAAAGATCTTTGCTAGATATCTGAAAAATGCAGATATTATGCTACAAAAAACTCAAATAAATATAAAAGATGGTGACTTGGATGATGATGAGAAAAATAAAGATGAGCATAAAATGTTTGGCTCAAATCCAAGTCAGTCAACCAAAGGTAGTGGGAGTCATAAGGATGACAAATCTAGCAAAGATGATAAAAAGGGAAAAGATGATAGCAAGAAGAAGAAGAAGAAAGATAGAGGAGATGGAAAAGATACAAGGAACACACCCTTAACCCAAATATCCAAATCTTTGCCAATTCTAACTCAAAACCCAGCCAAACACTATCTCAAAATATCCAAACCTCTAAGGCCAAGTACCTATATAAACCAACTGTAAATTCTTTACTTAAAATTCCTATTGAAGCAAACCAAACCTTCTTGAAGAAACTCTCCAATCCACCTTCATTCAAACATCCAACCAAAACTCATTTTAAGTATGCAGGGAGAAAACCAAAAATGATTCAAGTTGAAGCTCCTGCACTTTAGGATTGTTTTAATCAAAATAACTTTCTACCTATTACTGAAAACATATTAGATGATGACTATCATAAACAGCTAGCTAAAGATATAGTCAAATTCTATGTTATATCTTTGGGAAAAGTCAGAATCGACTTCAAGGATGGCACCTTCAACTTGAGAGGGTGAGAGATAGAAATGAAAGACATGCAAGGGAAAAAGCTGAGAGGGAAGAAAATAAAAGGAAATATGCTCAGAAGATTGATATATTTGAGCAAAGGTCAAATAAATTAAAGGCTAAGGGATTGAGCAGGGTGTCTCCAAATGGTGTGTTTTTGTACATCAAGACTCACAAGTTATCAAGGTACAAAATCAATCATCTTGACATTTACTCCTTGGATAAATGGCTCAAGCTAGTATAAGCTCTAAGAGGAACACAAATCATTGAAGAACTTTAGTGCATAGTCAGACTCAAAGATCTAATTAGAGAACAACCAGGCTATGAGAAATTCAGATGATCATGTAATTCAAATATGTATGTAACTGCAATAATGTATAAAAGTTGGACTTTGTAAACTCTTCAGTCTTATTTTCTTTAATTTTAGCTTGGGGTTGGTCTTATTATCAGGCCTGAATTTGTGAAAAGTAATCTTCTTATAAATTGGGGGAGATTGTTGTGCAAGACATGCATGCACGTAACAAGATTAAGTCATCTTGATAACCCTAAGGATAAATTGTATGATAATCTAATTGTAGTCTGTAATTATATTTCTTGAGTTTGTAAAAGTGTTAAGTAGATTAGACTGGAGGATTTTTTATGAACATCCATCAAGCTAAGAAATAAACTCCGGAAGAAGATCATTCCTGATCATGCCTCAGAGAGAAGTATAGAATCTTGGAGTTAAATAATGTTGTTCTAGGAAAAATGTTTAAATTCAGATATCGACAAGTCACAGATCAAGGAATATCGAGAAGCATGTCGAGAAGTGTAAAATGACTTATAGAAAAGTTCTAAGAGATATCAAAAAGTCAATCTGCATGTAAAGAATTGATATACCGACAAGTCAAAAAGTCCATGTAGAGAACTGGAGATATCGACAATTCAATTTTTCATGTAGAGAACTAGAGATATCGGCAAGTCAAATCCTCATTTAGAGAACTAGAGATATCGACAAGTCAAAAGCTTATGTGGAGAACTAGAGATATCGACAAGTCATTCTACTTGGAGAGAACTGGAGACCTCGACAAGTCAAAAACACATGTAGAGAACTCAAGATATCGATAAATAATATTACTTATAAATATATGACATCTTTACACAACAAAAAAGATCTCGACAAATAACTTCATAATTCAGAATGCAGTCAACTTGAAGATTCAAGTTTATTAGTCAACAAATAATTTTATCTGTTAGTCCCAGAGTATCGTAGAAGGGGGTTGAATACGATACCTACAATATTTTTTGATTCATTATAAGTTCTTTGTTATATTTATGGAATCAAAATAGACACAAAACAATTCGAGGAATATATTATTTTATTAATATAAACCTTGAGGTTGTTACAATCCAATCAATTTAATGATTAGCTACACTAAATTCGATAACACAACAGTACGTTTACAAGCTTAAATAAATAGAGACTTCAATGGAGCTTCGTAAAAATGTAGTTGGTTGCTGAGGAAGATAACTAGAGGAAATGAATTTATTCTGCTTCTTTTGTAGACTTACAAATTCTTTGGACTGGTGGCACATTTATGTCCACACACCAAATCATTTATTTTTTCATTCAAAGAAATAACCAAGTCTTTTAATGGAGACTAGAGGGAAGTAAATTGCTTTGATTATCTTCTTACTTGCGACCACATGGCGACATTCATCCCTTGTTACTTGCGACCCTTTACTGGTAACACTGAGAGAACTGTTTCTTTGCTTACTTGCAACTACAAGGCAAAGAGTTGTCTTAGAGAATTCTGAACTTAGTGGCGACCACAGTGACAACCATTCTTCCTTGGTTCCATTTTCCTACTTGCAACCTCAGGGAAAATGATTTCCCTTAGTCATTCATTTGGACTTGCGACCATAGGAAAGAGTTACATTCCCTGACTTGCGACCACTAGCAAACTTAAATTAAAATTTATCACCTCTTGAAATTTAGTAACTGTATCAATAATAAATCTTCTGTATAACTGCATTAAATCATTTATGATATGTTGATGTTTGGTGTACCGGTCTGGTTCACAAACAACTAACATGAATTGATTTAATTCAATTTCCTTTGAACTGATACATCTTGGTTGATTATTCATTGTTTCATTCATTGAACCCCTGATCTTTAATATTTCAAATCAGATCATTTCACTGACACTAGAAGTTCTTTGACATTTTATTCTTCATGGAGGCTTGAACATATTAATGAACTTCTTCCTGTGACCTCGTTACGGACTTAGACCATTAATTCCATATTTTGATTCTTTGTATTTATACAACCTTCATCTTCAGGGTTCATGTGCTTCACAGTTAATATTATTTATCTGATTCTGTTTCATGTTGAGTTATATTTCTTCGGTTACATATTACGTTAAATTATGTTTTACAATCTCCCCCTATTTGTTTGTTAGAGTTCGACATGCAAATCCCTAAGGATAACTCAACTGATAATAAGAAAAAGTACAATCCGAAAATAGAGAATAATATTAAATGCATTCGGGATTACATATACAATTCCAGATTTCTTAAATTACAAGTTACAAAGAATTATTCCTCTAGCCTGAACAGATAATCTAAGTCTTCTTTATCTTTGTCTTCTTTTACTTCTTGCCTTGATTATCTTCTCTTTTTTGAGTAGATTGAGTCTGAACAGACTTTCTCTTGGTAGCATTCTTCATGGGATCTGATGTCCTCATTGATTCTAGAAAAAATGTTATTTTGCTTCGATTCAGGAGATCATTCAGTCTTGCTTGACAAAATCACGAGCTTCTATTTCAAGTGCATTAACTGGATGTGGATTGTTCAGTTCATTAAGTATCAATTGGAGATATCTGACCTTGGAGCATTTTGGAATACCAAATTCCATCAATTTATAATTACACAAAATCCATGAACTTTCGAATGTTATCAAATTCTAATAAATTTTTTAAAATGCAAATTAAATACCATAAAATTTTAATAAATTTTCTAGAATCTAAACTAAAGACATAGAAATTAAATAACACGAAATTTTAATAAAATTTCTAAAATCTAAACTAAATACACTCGTACTCTAAAGAATTTCATACGATCCAAATTGAATACCTCGATTTTTCAAAATTTAAATTAAATAGGGAAATTATTTTGAATCGTCTCACAACTATTATTGTTTTATTGTTTGGGTCTCTGAACTAAAGATTCTGTATTTGAGATCATTTAACTTTTAATTTTTTCCAGATTAAATTCCTCAGTTAAAAAGATTTTAAAAGTCGTCCAAATCTTGCTCAGAAAAATCCGGTCACCGAAAAATTTAAACTGAGAAAAATTCGGGCAAGTCTAAAACACCTCGAAAAAATTAAATAAAAAATAGTATTAGATCTACGATTAAGAGATCTATACACATGCATCAACGAAATCAAAAAATGGTCTAAATTTTATATTTCTCCGTGTAAATTCTATAACCGGCGAACATTACAATTCGACTGCTAAAAAATTCAATATTACATCATTTAATTATTTAAAATTCAAACTTTAGCCATTGTAGTTAGGGTAACTGTCACGGGACTCCCCAAAAGCATGTTTATAGGCATGTTTTTTGTCAAAAGGCATGCCCAAATGGTATGCTATTTATCAATTAAATATAATAAAATTTAAAACATAATTGTTATACTAATATATAGTGAACTTGAATATATAATTAAAGTTAGTTGATAGTAATAACCGAATACCACCATAATACTCATTTATATTAGTAACTTTTTAGATATTCAAATATATATAAATATTTTAGAATTATATTTATCTAATATTAAAATAATTATTAAAAATATAAAAAAAAATTAGTAAAAGGACATGTTAAATCATGAAAATGCATGTCTGGCTAATTGAAGGCACACCAATCCCGTGCAGGTGTGACATACACCTAGTTGTAGTGTAATGTTTGCAACAACAAAATACAAAATTTTTACTTTTAGGGTGTGAGTGAAGATTAATTCCAAGCAAAACAGTGAATCATCGGAAAGGAAAGTAAGAGAGAGTACAAGGACAATTTGTTGATGATGAGAAGAGCTTTCCTTACTTGATGCTGCTTATGTTCTGACCCTCCTCCATTTCTACAACAAGGTAACCATATCACCACTGCTACTTTTACAACATTGTTTCCATTTCATTCACTTTCACACTTCCCCACTAAACTTAACTCTAACCCTAACCCTAACCCTAATCCTTCATCATCGATGTCTCATCCCCAACTTAAACAAGGTCGATGATGTCCTTGTTGTGTTCGATAAAATGCTTCAAATGAAGCCTCTGGCTTCCTGTTATGCATAATCAACCAAATATTAACGGCTCTTGTTCGAATGAAGGATTACTCTATTGTTGTCTCTATGTTTAGAGAATTGTGTCTTTTAAGCATTCCTGTTGATGTATTTACCTTTACCTCTGTCATTCATTGTTGTTGTCGCTTAAGTAGAGTTAATTATGGCTTCTCGTTACTTGGCGTAATTGTTAAGCACGACTTTGTCCCTGATGCTGTTACTTACACAACTCTCCTCAAGCTCAAGGGCCTTTTGTCTCAAGATAAATCCGTAGAGGCTTAGCATCTGTTTATGAAGCTTCTTATGCGTAGAGAGCTTCAGCCTGATATAGTTATCTTTTCCACTATCAGGGGCTTCTATGTTGTTTAGATACATGGAGAAGAAAGGTTGTATGCCGGTCATAGTAACTTATAGCACTATTATTAATAGTTTGTCCAAAGACAGATTAGTCGATCGTATTTTAAGTCTTCTTGCTGAAATGAGTGACAAAGGCATTCAACCAAATGTTATCACCTATAGCTCATTAATTCAAGGTCTGTGCAACCTCAATTGATGGAAAGATACTATGCAATTGTTAAAAGATATGGACAGACTCAAAATATCTCCAGATGTGCATACCTATAATATATTGGTATATGCACTTGGCAGAGATGGAAGGATAAAAGATGCAGAGAATGTAATAGAGTTAATGATTCGAAGATGTCAATATCCTGATGTCACATACAATACATTCATGTATGGATATTGTTTGCGAGGAGAAGTTGATAAAGCACTAGCAGTGCTCGAAACCATGAGGAGTAATGGGATTTTGCCCGACACTCATACATATACTATTCTGATCAATGGTTATTGTAAGAAGCTAAAAGTAGACAGAGCAGTACATTTCCTAGAACAGATGCCCAGAGAAGGTTTATCACCTTCAATTAAAACTTACAATCTCTGTTATAAAAATCGGCCTATTTTTCAAAAATCGCCGATAAATCGCTCAAAAATCGGTCAAAGATATTTGTCCGATTTGACCGATTTCCGATAAATCACCGATAAATCATCCGATTTTTTAAAAATCGTCCGATAAATCATAAATCGGTACCTCAATCGAATAGTTCCGATTTCCAAAATCTGTAACACTGCTTACAATACTATCTTGCAAGGGTTATTTCATATGGGAAGGTATGTTGAAGCACAATTTTTTTATAAAAAAGATGCTAAACCAAGGTCTTAAGTTAAATATCATGACATGTTCTATCTTACTGCATGGACTTTGCCATAACGGTTATGTTGTTGAAGCTCTGTCCGTATATTACATGATGGAATCCTATGGCTTAATTCCTGATATATGCATTTACAGTATTCTAATTCATGGATTGTTCAAGGATATCCATGCAATATCATAGTTCACTAATATTTCCCATGGTTTTTTAAAAGGTAAAAAGCTTTTGTAGCACTACAAGAAAGCAGGGTAAAACCGACCGGACATAACCGACCAACGTCGGTTTGGTCACCTTAAAACCGACCGACGTCAGTGGTCGGTTATATGTCAATTAAACGACACCGTATCGATGACGTGGCACACATAAAACCGACCATCCTCCGGTGGTCGGTTTTACTGAAAAAACGACACCGTTTTGCTGATGTGTCACTTTTAAAACCGACCACCTATATGTGGTCGGTTATATCCACAAATTCTGCAGGTTAAAACCAACCATATCTGGTGGTCGGTTTTGTAGAATATTAAAAAATTAATTTAAAGTACAAAAAAAGTACCCGTTACAGAGAAAACGGTGTCGTTTTATTCTTCTTCCTAAAATCGACTGTCCTATTTTTTTTAATTCTTTTGTAATATCCCTCATTTCTTGATTTTGGGCAAAAATAATAAAAAGACACAAGTGATTGAGGATTGAAGTGGAGGAGTTTTAGAAAATTGTAAGTTCTTTCCATATTTTGTAATTAATGTGTGTGTGTGTTTGTTGGTGTATGTATTAAATGTTGTTGTATATATTTAATGTTTTTATTTTTTTATATAATGTTTGTTGTGAGAATTGAAGTTTGGTAGTAGATAATTTGTAAGTTAGTTTCATTTATTGTAATTATAGTGTGTGTGTGTGTATTTTATGAAATACATGAATAATTATGAGATTAATGATAAATTATTTGTTAAATATATTGTTTTTTTAATTTTAAAAAATATTATTGTAGATGGAAACCATTGATCGAAGTTGGATTGGCTTCTGAAATAAAACCGACCACTTTGCACATTTGACCTCGGTCGGTTTCAGCAGTCTTGGTCAAAGTACATTTTTAATACTTATTTTCAATGATTAAACCGTACGGATGTTAACTTCATGTCAAAATATGCTTATGCACAAAAAATTAGAAGTTTTGAACGAGTACCATTACGTTTTTATAAGTAAATTAACAAATTTAATTAAAAATTAAAAAAAATGAATTCGATGTGAAAAGTATAATTTTAAAAGGTATTTTTAACGATCGAACCGTACGGATGTTAAGTTCATGTAAAAATATGCTTATACACAAAAAATTAGCACATTTTAAAGAGTACCATTACGTTTTTATAAGTAAATTAGCAAATTTAATTAAAAATTAAAAAAATTAAAAAAATGAAAAATATAAAATACACATGATCGAACCGTATGAATGGACTGACGCGGTGAAAATGAACAAATGTACCAAAAATTAGGCTATTTAAAAAATATTATAATCAAAATCATATGGAATATAATTATTTTAGTAAGTATGTCGGGTAGACAGAATAAGTTGAACTTACCATTCGATACTATAAGTATAATTTTAAAATTTATTTTTAATGATCGAACCGTACGGATGTTAACTTCATGTCAAAATATGTTAATGCACAAAAAAATAGCACATTTGAATGATTACAAATACGTTTTTATAAGAAAATTAGCAATTTTGATTAAAAAAGTGAAATAATTAATAAAAAAAAATTATGAAATACACACGATCGAACCGTATGGATGGACTGACACGGTATAAACGAGCAAATGTACCAAAAATTAGGCTATTTAAATAATAATAATAATCATGTTTTATAAGATTTTTTTAAAATTTAGGAGTTTTTAAACCCTAAACCCTAAACCCCAAAATTAAAAAATAATTAAAAAATTAAACTGTACAAAACCGACCACTTTGGGTCATAAACGACCACCTAAAAAATACGGGGTTTTTTTGGTGAAAAATTAAAAACCCCGTCTTTAGCAAAACGACGTCATTTTGCATGCTGTACATGATTCAAGGATAAAACCGACCGACCAGGCGGTCGGTTTTAAGTCTGTTATAAATAAAAAAACGGTTCACTTTTTTCTTTTCTTTCTTTCTTTATCTCTCTATTCTCTATATCTCTCTATTACACTCAAAACCGACTTAATTCACTAAAAAGCTTCGATTCAATGGCGTTTAATTCACGAAGGAGCCCCAAATCATCTCCCATTGCCTCTGGTTTCACTCTGGATGTAAGATTTTCTTACGATTAAGCACTTTTTTTACTCGATTGCATATATGTGTGTATGTGTATGTATTTTTTGTATTTATATATATGATTCGAAGTTAATTATATGTTTTTTGTGTTTGTTAAAGTATTATTCTCACTTAAATTGATGTGTTTCACTTCAAATCAAACTTCATTGATTTTTCAGTTTTTATGTAAAGTTTTGCATGTAAAACATTCGTCGGTTACGTCAATTTGTTGAATATAGGTTAAAGTCATAATTTTTGGGTGTTTCGTCGGTTTGTTTACTCTTTTTAGAAGTATAAATATATTTTTAGGGTTAATTTTTAGGGGTTTGCTCTCGTTAACACATAAAAGTACTCGAAATGGATAATTGCACTTATATGTTAGTTTGTAACTTTAATTTGATATATATATATATGCATTTATATGCCTATTAATGTTAGTTTGTAACTTTAATTTGATGTTAACACATTCCGTACTCGAAATGGATACGTTTAATATGCATTTTTGTGATTCGAAGTTAATTATATGTAATGTGATTTAATATGCATTTTTATGTGATTTATGTGAGTTTATATGCATTTTTTATGTGATTTTAAATGTTTAAGTTAATATGTGATTTTTTATATGATTTTAAATACATTTTGATGTAATGTGATTTTAAATACATATTGGCTAATATATTCTTATTGTTTATTTTAGGATATTTTTGTTTGGTTGTTGACGTTGATGATGATTAGCCTCGTTGTTTTGGCAATGGCGAGGAAAGGGAAGGGGAAGGAGGTTGAGAAGGATAAGGGGAAGAAGGCCAAAGCCACTTGTACTACAAAGGGAAAGGGCAAGGCCAAGGCCAAGGGTAAGGACAAAGCTAGCGTGCATTTGCGGGATGAGCCGACGGATTCGGATTCGGACCCGAATGATCTGACTCGGCATATGACAAATGTGGAGGAGCGAGAATGGCGAGGAAGGCGACCTCGATCACATTCGAGTGGCATATATGGAGAGAAACCGCCATTGAAGCCATATCGCATTGATATCTCTGATGGACAGTAAGTTAAAAAGTTTTTAAATTACATTATTCCTATATGTTTATATTTTTGGTTCATTGTTCAATATTGTTATGTGAATTGTTAATGTTTATTATTTTCTTTTGTTTAAATATAGTATTAAAGATGATACGGCTAAGAAAACGCTTTTGGCTATGATTCGGGAGAAGTGACCTTTTGGGCGTTACACTTATACCGATATCGAAGAACGTCACCCGGGTTGGTTGAATGCAAGAGTTGAGGAGTTTCAAGTAAGTTAAAATTCAATTTTTTTTTTTGTAATTGTCATTTATTTCTTGATTTTATGATGCATTTATCTTTATTTTTATTTTTTTTTGCAATTTTAGCAATATTATAGGCATCTTAAGGGGCAAAGCCGTTCAAAGGCCCGAAAATTTTTGGAAGATCACATTAAAGTGACGATAAAAAGGACTTTCAACGAGCTTAAGAAGAGGGTGGAGCGAAAAACAAGGGAGGAGGGCGTGAGAAAGTTGTCTTTGAAGCCGCCTTATTGGTCTGTTCCTTTTTGGAAGGACCTTTTGGAGTATTGGGAGAAGAACAAAGGACACTTGCAGCGGTCATCGGTTGATCCGCCAACCGACAACAAGTTGAAAGATTGCATAGTGCCGGTGCAAGGTCATTCAATAAATTTCGGGAGGTAATATTATTATATTCCATCACACACACATACATACACGTTCACCATATTATTATATTCCATCTCACACACATACATATTTAATATAAGTTTGTTTAATATTTTGAAAGGTAATGACGAACAAAAATAAGAAAAAGCCGACGAAACTCGAGGTGTGGGATAAATGTCATAGGAAAGTTGGATCCGATCCGGAAAATCCCGTCTACACTACACCGGTCGCCATGCGTATTGCGGTAAATGCATTTTATGTGATTTTATGACCATTTATGTAATTTTAAATGCATCTTTAATAAGTGAATTTATATGTATTTTCATGTGATTTTAAATGCATTTTTATGTGATTTTATGACCATTTTATATGATTTTAAATGCATCTTTAATAAGTGAATTTATATGTATTTTCATGTGATTTTAAATGTATTTTTATGTGATTTTATGACTATTTTATGTGATTTTAAATGCATCTTTAATAAGTGAATTTATATGTATTTTTATGTGATTTTAAATATATTTTTATGTGATTTTATGACCATTTTGTGTGATTTTAAATGCATCTTTAATAAGTGAATTTATATCTATTTTCATGTGATTTTAAATGCATTTTTATGTGATTTTATGACCATTTTATGTGATTTTAAATGCATGTTTAATAAGTGAATTTATATGTATTTTTATGTGATTTTAAATGCATTTTTATATGATTTTATATGCATTTTTATGTGATTTTAAATGCATCATTAATATGTGATTTTATATGTATTTATGTGATTTTAAATGCATTTTTATATGTGATTTTATATGTATTTTTATGTGATTTTAAATGCATCGTTAATAAGTGATTTTATATGTATTTATGTGATTTTAAATGCATTTTTATATGTGATTTTATATGCATTTTTATTTGATTTTAAATGCATCGTTAATTGTTTTAAATGAATTTGTAGGAACGATATGCCGCCATTCTCGAGCGCATGCCCGTGGAGGTTACACAAACGGGTGATCGGGATGAGCCGTGGTATTGGTGGATGGAAGTCTTGGAGGTCCTCCAAGGTACAAGGCCGAAAAAGAATTATGTGGTGGGGTTCCCCAATACTCGGGCCACCGATCTCTTGCCTACACTTGATACCCAGTACCTAGATTCCACACGGAATGAAGCCGGCTCATCCTCATCCGCTCTGAGACAACGTGAAGCCATTCCCGACAATGTACATCTTACCATCATGAGGAATGTGCTTACGGAGATCCGTGCTAATCCAAATCGGTTTGTTCGCCAACTTTCCGATGAGGAGATAGCTACATTCGCACGTACCGCTCTCGAGGCCTCGGATCCATCCTCCGATCCTAGCCAAAGGTTGCAATGGAATTGCCTTATCGGTGGCGAGATCGTGCATATCGTGGGCTCCTTGATTGAAGATATCATCCAAAAGACGGAAGCTCGTGTTGCGGAGGTATAATTTTTTACCTTCTTGTTTATTTATTTGTTTTCATTCACATGTAAATTTTGTTTCTTCTTTATAACTAGTTTAATTAGACTTGTTACTCTAGGAAAACAATCGGCGTGCTATGGAAGTCGATAAGGATTACACGTCCGAGGATGAGGTCTCCGATGATGAGGACTTTGATGATGGCGGCGGTTGTGACAACCCGGGTCAAATCCCGAGCCTTTTTCGAAAACCGGGTCAAGTCCCGATTACGAGTTCGAAATAAGCCGAAGCCTACTGTCCCAAATGCAGCCAACTTGGGTAACGACTAGCCCACCACAGGCCCCAAAAGATCATGATTTGTTGGTGCACATAGTAGTGGTACTTTGTCTTATAAACTAAAGAGAAATCCCAAATCTCCTCGATGTGGGACTGGGGTGTTACAAACTCCCCCACTTAAACTCCTGATGTCCTCGTCAGGCCCGAACAGACAGCCCATAGGACCAAGATCGTACCTCTCTAGCCATTGTGGGATAATATCGGCTGGCTTCATGTCCCCACCTCCGGACCTCTTGCCATTGTGGGATAATACCACCAGCCTTCATGTCCCCACCTCCGGCAACTTGACGCATCAAGCTTTCGAGAGTCGGCTCTGATACCATATGTGACAACCCGGGTCAAATCCCGAGCCATTTTCGAAAACCGGGTTAAGTCCCGATTACGAGTCCGAAATAAGTCGAAGCCTACTGTCCCAAATGCAGCCAACTTGGGTAACGACTAGCCCACCACAGGCCCCCAAAAGATCATGATTTGTTGGTGCACATAATAGTAGTACTTTGTCTTATAAACTAAAGAGAAATCCCAAATCTCCTCGATGTGGGACTGGGGTATTACAGCGGTGATGGCGGTGGATCGTCCGATGTTGATTTATCGAATTGGTTTACATTGATCGGTTTTAAGACTATTGTAATTTGCTACTTTGATGGTCATGGGATGTAAATTTAATACGTTATGGTTTGATACTTTGTCAGTTATTTAAGATTGCTTATTATGTAATGATATGGTTTGATCCTCCGGTTATCGGAGTTTGTAAATGATTTTGTTGGATTTAATTATTATTGTTTAATCATTAAATTTACTAGTTTGGTGGAATGATTTTGAGTAGTATAGGTTATTGATTGGATTGGAGATTTGGTTGTGAATATTGTTTGGTTGTGAATATTGTTTGGTTGTTTGATTTGGTTTTGTATAGGGACTGCAGAAAATCTGTAATTTTTTTTAAAATCAGACCTTAAAACCGACCGACAATAGGCATAACCGACCACTTTTGACCATTACAAAACCCCGAAAACCGACCGTCAGGTGACATAACCAACCATCTTCTTCATAAAACCGATTGTCTCCTCAGAGGGTGGTCGGTTTTAAGACGGTCGGTTATAACATTTAAATTAGTTTATGAAATAAAACCGACCGATGTGCACACTTTGACCAGGGTCGGTTATGAGTTCCAGTCAACTTTTTAAAAATAGACATAACCGACCACCAACGGTCGGTTATGACTAGGTGACGTGGCAACACGTGTGCACACGTGTTGCCACGTGTACACAGTGGCCCCACATTTGAATAAAATGCTCAGGCACTTAACCGACCACTATGTTGGTCGGTTATGAGGGTTAAACCCGACCAAAAGTCATAACCGACGAGGCTAAAACCGACCATGCCCTCTGGTCGGTTATGACTATTTTAACCGACCGTGTTGCCTCTTAACCGACCGTTTTTTACGGTCAGTTTTGTCCTGTTTTCTTGTAGTTTAGCCAACTCTTGTTATAGTTTGTCATCTATTCTTGTGTTTTACTAGTATTCTTTTGTGCCATTGGTCTAAGTTTATAATTGCACAAGGAATAGGGGACTGCGGCAAAAAGCTACAGATATATGAGTCTGTACTTCGTGCACACTGCAATAGATGCCTAAGCAAAAGGCTAGGTCTCAGTGGTGGATATTAACTATATTACTCTGACTCGGATACGGAGTGTCGGACATGACACATATCCGAGTGTCGGAGTTAAAAAGTCTAAAAATCGGGGACATGGGGACCGTCCTATTTTTGGACACGGGTACGGGGAGTGGGGACACGAATCTTATTAATAAACAAGAATGATAAGTTTGACATCTTAGAGTGAAGTAACAATAGAACCTAGATTAAACTAAATTTTTTAAAGAATTTCGCGAATTAGGCATCTTTCGTATTTTTATCTCATTCTTGCTTGTTTCTTTTTTCTTACATATTTATTTTGACTAGTAAGTGTGACCAATATTTGATTTATACATTGGTCAAAGTGTCCATATTTTAGTCAAAGGATCCGATACAAAATAAATGTCTTGTCTGACATGGGTATGGCGGCCTAAACAGAAGTGTCGGAGTACATAGGATAATAATAGCTATAAGGGCAGGACCTAGCTCTCCTTTGCCTTGAGTACATAAAGGGGAGAGTTTGATACGGTACTTCATACTTTTAAATATCGAACGCTTTGTACGAGTTGGCAAATTTTTTTTAAGGAAATAGAAATTGTGATATCGGAGTCAATAACATATAATTTGGCTGAATATCAAATTTTGAAAAATTGGTCCTTTGTTGTGTTTGCATCTTTTTATAAAATGAGAATTATAATGGTGCATATCTTTTCTTGGACAAAATGCCGGAAGTTGGTTTCTCAGGAGATGCATATACCACCTCTATGTAACTAGACCTACTAGAAACCAATAAACATGGCCCTTCTACTCTTGCTTTGCTAATGTTAGGAGATAATAAAGAAGATTATCTATATGGGATACTGCACAAAGACTTTCTGTAGTAGAACTAGGTTAAATGCCAATTTTGTAAATTATATAAGTTCTTTTAACACTCGATGGTAGTATATTTTTTGCCAGGTACTAGATTGCAAGTAATCGGAGCTAGTCCTGTAGTCCACTACTGTTTTTTTTGAATACCATATTTTGATATGTTGGTTCTATGGTGGTCTATTTCAGTATTTTTGACGATTTGTTCTATTCTCATTAGGACAGGGTGTTTATATATTGGTGGTACTTTGTTTAATTTTAATGGGTGGTACTTTGTTTATTTTCTAATGGATGTCAGTGACTGTGGTTTGTCAAATGCGGTTTTGAAAAAACTGTATTTGCTCTTTCAACAAAGTGCGAGGCATCAAGATTTAGATTTATAAAATATTTCCTCATTGATACGAACCACGTTCGTCATATTACAATTACAAGTTTAGAATGATATTTTAGTGAATATGATATTGATATTATTAAATGCATATTAATAATGTCTGGTTAATTTATTTTCTTACTATTTCATGATAGGAGATCCTCTGGAGTCTGTAGCACTAATTTTGGAAAATAAAATTTATATTTCTTTATAGTTTGACATATGTTAAATAGAAATTATTTCCAAAAATTTATTATGATGGCCTTCTCAACAATTGTGCTAATTTTTTTGCTCCCAATGATCCAGTTAAAACTTACTCCCAGTTTTGACCACATCTATAAATATTAATTTAAAAAATTTCTTTTGATGAGTAAAATTATTAAACGCAGAGGGAGTATAGGATGGTGAAAATTGATTTATATGTTGTTATTAACTAATTTGTATCCGCGAATGTTTGAAAAAAAAATAACGTCTACAATTTGTTAATGAATTTATACTTGTATAAGTTATAATAGTCTAAAGGGATAGTTTAAATATTTATTTTAAGGGTCCCGGTTTTTAATGAATTTATTTTTGTACAAGTCATAGACTCATAGTAGTCTAAAGGGTCAAGATAGTGTGTCAGAACAGCCATGTAAATAAAAATTTAATAAATTAATAATTCACGGTGATTAATTTTTTTGAGATAAAAACTTTGTTTCAAACATAATAATGATACTATGTCTTAATTAATTAGTAGCTACTATTAATTAAAAAATGACATTTACAATGATATTAATTAATAGTAAAAAAGAGTACGGCAAAATTTGATTATCCCAACGAGGAGACTTAAAATTGTTAACTTAAGAAACATGTGCTATTGGTTTTAGATTTGAGGTATCGGTATATAAAAGAAATACAGTACTCGCTCTGGGCTATACAAGTCATGGATAATCCTTAAACGCTACGTTAGAGAATTCTCAATTCTCATATCAAAACTAAAAATAAATTGTACTGAAGAGAAAAAAGCAATACTTTACATAAATAGCACTCGATGTTTAAGTAAGAATAGAATCAAAAACCTGAACGACAAGATGTGGGCATATTAGCTAAAAATTCTAGATAGCAGAGTTATATATATATTAGCTAAAATATATATTACTTCAATCATATACTTGTTAGCAAAAAATTTAGCCACGTGAGTTTTGTGTCAACTTTCTACTTTATTTGAACCTAACTTTGCACATCAATACAAACATATATTCATATTATATTTATATTATATATATATGTGTGTTAAATTTTTTATTTCATATTTAATATTTTAACTTTATGTTATTTTAAGTGTTAAAATATGATTTTTTATTGACCAATTTTATTAATTATTTTAAGAAACATTACATATTTATAAAAATATTAATAAATCTAATCTAATATAATAAAATATAATATAAAATAAATATAAAATTTTATTATATATATAAGTATATATTTTTTAACACATATAAGTGTTTTATTATAATTATATAAATATATATTCAACATTTTTTCATTAAATAAATATTATATTTTTACTTGTATTTATTTAAATATTTAAATTTAATTTAACATGTGAAATTTCCATATATATGAAATATTTTGAAAATATATATAGCATACTGTTGTTGAATTTAAGTAATCGATATAGCTAATACGAGTGGAGTAAATGATTTTAGGGATTTAATAAAAAATTTGATAATAATAATTTATCTATCCATTTTAGCTAATGCTCGATGGAAAATTCCTTGTTCTTTCCCTTCATTAAAAAACAATGAATAGCGCTTAATTAAAACAAAATTATGCCGCACCCACCGGCCACAGCTAGCTCTAGTAGACCAGCCGAAAGTGATAGAAACCATGGAGATAGATATTTACGCACACACTACCCCAGGCAGGAAGTACAGAAATTAGAAACACAAACAAGTTGGGCACGAATCACATTTTATTTCCTATAACTAGCTTCTTGAATTCTATCACCTTAAGAAAGCTAAATTATAATCTTAGCAAAAAAATTATTATTTAAAATCACCTAGCCTAAATTTCAAGGAATTAGCCCCCTTTGATTAAATGAGCGGACCCACCCACCGTTTGGTAGCAGGGACCATGTGGTACAGTATGAAGATAATAACATGTCCCAGGCATTCAGCAGCCACTGTTTTTCCAAATACAGAAGTTATGAAAATTGGTTGAAGATAGTTTTATAATTTGGTCCACATTGACTTAAAATGACCCCAAATAAAAATGAGAGGAATGGGACTAGTGCTACGTACATTTTCTATCTTCATCATTTGGTAGACCCGGCAGCAGCTACATTAGATTGAATGCAGTGACAATTAGATTAGATATTTGGAGAGAAAAAAACAAAGATAGTTATGCAGATGGTTTTGACTTTTGACTGGCTGGGGTGAAATAATTATGAATTCGCCCACATGAGTTGCATGCTAATTTGGGGAAACTGAACATTATTTTCGTTCTAGTACACTCCAAACTTTGTAGATCTACTGCCACTCTACCACAATGTACGCTGGAGATGGGTAACAAGGGATTTTAATTTTAAATTTAATAGAAATGTGTTTTCCACTCAAAATATGTAGAGAATCAAGTCAGTATCATTTTTTTCCGGACAGGCGAACGAAGATACCGCTACTCTGGAGAGGTGTTGGCACCAACTTGAGTTTTTATCTTCTTGGCACCTGTTTACTTCATTACTAAACTTTGAATAAATAATTACTATACAATTTACGTACCTGACCCAAAAAATGTTTTTTAAATAAATCATGTCCATATTTTTGGAAAAACTGTTAATAAATTTTAAAAAACTGTGATGTGGTCGGCATAAAAAATACACCCTCGCATTTAAATTACATGTTTACTTTAGAGAAAAAAAAATTGTTTCAAAATAGTTATTCACTCCAACTTTTAATATAAGTTTATGATTTCAAATTCAACTCTATTTCATATATTTCAAATTTTTATTTCCAAGATTCACCATATCCAGCATATTACATTCATTTAATGCAATTAATACAAATTTTTTATTAACATTCATTTTTCTTAATATGTATAAGTTTTTAAAAGCGGACATGTAAATTAAAACAAAGGACTATGACAAAATTCTATTCTATTATATGTAGACTTGGCAATTCATTTGTGTCGTATCTATTTTTGTGTTTTGTGTACTTAAGGTCAAACATAAAACGACTTGTTTACGGTTCGTGTACTTTCGTGTTTGTGTCATTTCGTGTCGTGTTTTTCGTGTAAAATTGAAATTTAATATTAATTAAAAAAATATATAAAATGTAAGATTTTTAGGTAATTTTTTTACTAAATATATTTAAAATATATATTTATATCACACTTATATACATATTATAAAATTAAGTAATTATTTTAAAAATAAATATGCATATATCTATTATAAATATAATATATTCATTATAAATATTAATATTTAATTATAATATTATTTATGTCATATCGTACACTCGAAGGGAAAATACAAAATCGACACTAAATCTCGATCTTATATTTTGGTGTTTATGTATTTTTATGTCATATACTAAAAAACAGAAATAAATATAAAATTTTCGTGTCTAAGTCTTGTCACTGTGACACGTCTATTTCGTATATAAGATGAAAAGACATCCAAAAAACAACGGGATTCTGGTAGATACCCCAAAAACAGTGAAGAGACTCTTGACCCTCCTGATCCTTGCAATTTATTGAGGCACAAAAAACGATTATATTCCAGTGCTCGTACGAAGCTTCCTGCTCTTTGCAACATTAGCCTAGTCTCCTTTCAATTAAGATTCCGTTCATTTAGGACTAATTTTAGGTATTTAAAATTAATTTTTAAAATTATTTTAAAATATCACGTGACATATTTTCATAGACTCATAATCAATAATATTGAACTTCATGTATTTATATCAATATCCCCAATTAAAATAGTCCAGAATTATTGAAGTTTATTTTATTTTTTTATCAATGCTTATCAATTTATTTAATTTTTTACTTTATTGTTTAGCAACATACTATGATTAAAATTATACAAATATATATTAAAATACACACTAGCTAATTTAAATTACTATTCATCTGCACTAATACTAACAGAGAGCGTTGATATTATCTTTATTTGATTTATTATATCAAGTCTTTCTTAAATTATTTATATCATCTTCCATATTAGTTGTTATGCTATTAGTAAGGTTTTACACATTCGATAATGTTAGCGGTCTCTTTTTTAGTACTAGTATAGATTTTTTTCTCATCCTCATTTTTCATATTTTTTAGTTAATTGTATTTTTCGTCATTTGTTAACAATTTATTGGTCTAATTTTATATTATATAACTTATTATCATGAATATTATTCAAATATATGATAAAACAAACACCCACTCATTAAAAATCTGTCTATATTGATATTAAAGAGACAATTTATATCGTCAAAATTGATGTGTCACGATTTTTTTATTACTTACGTTATTTTTAACTACTTTTTTATTAAATTATTTGATGTGAATAATGATTAATGAGAATGATATGATATTTTAAAATATAAAGAACGAATTACGTACCCGGTGAAATTTTTATTTTAAATTATTAAATAGCTAACCTAAATACAAATACATGATCTAAGATCATGTTCGGATTATAATTCATGTGAACTAAACTCGAGAATCAATAACATTTACTGTGGGTAGCATGTTACCGCGGTAGCATGTAGCTAACAAATAGTTTCTTAATTCACAAATTATTTTTTTATCCTTTTATTATTTTTCTCGTCAACTTAAGTGTTTTATACAATTAATAAATTCAACCTAAGTAGGGCTAGTTATCCTATATTTATAAAAAAAAATCTTGAATAATATGATATTATATTTATCATATTATAATTTGTAGGTGTATATTTATATATACAGACCTAAGATCATTATTAAGAAATTTACTAAATATGTACCTTACATATGATATTAGCATTTAATATATGATTTTGATAATCGGACACTCTAACATTTCTAATATCCTATATATATTATTCATTATATCATTAATATCATTTAAAATTATTTTATACTAAGATTAAAATTTGACAATTTTAATATATAAAAACTATGCATCGCATATGTACTATCTAGTACCCCAATAATATAGCCAAGGCCCAAGGCCACATGAAAGATTCTCATGCACCACGACTGTAGTTAATACAAACAGCTGGTCCTCTTGATAATTGATATTACCAAGTCAAATGGTCAACTTTGATTAAATGTATTGAGTCCAAATGATATTCAGTCCAATTAATTTATTTATTTTACAAATAATATTGAGTCCAATTAATTTATTTACTTTATAAATAAAATGTATGATTGTTTTTTTTACGAACAAAAAGAAGAATTCATTAAAACGTTGAACCCCAGCTATAACAAACTCCCGAACTGTCAACTACAACCTGATTGTGAAATAAAAATCAAGGTAACCAAATAGCTGTTTTGTTTTGAGATTGTTTAACGCATAGAATATTCAAATTCTTTAAACCTACATCAATTCCGAAATTAGTAGTAACACAATTAACCTTCACATAAGCATCAGTAGCCCAATTTTCAGAACTATTAATTATATCAATCGATATTAGAGCAACAAAAACCCCTAAAATACAAACACTTTTTTTATTGTGAAAGGTGAGATTTTGCGATATCTACCACCGTCTCAGATCTGATACAAGCCTTACGGATCTCAAAAAAATATCATATAAATCCTTTTTAGAGCGGCCAAAACCAGCAACAAAACACAAAATAATATCATAACATAAAACACTAACATCCCAAAAAGATGGGCACGACTAACAATCTTGATAACAGAGTACTCGACAAGATCTCACCCGAAAAGAATTAGATCTTGGTTTTATTGAGAAAATGATAAATAAATAAAGAAGAGATGGGAGAGCGAAGTGGGCTTAATCGATTGATGGATGAAAGTTGAATAATGGAGAAGTGGGGGTTAGAACTCCAGTTTCGGGGGGTCGACCGTCAAAACCCAAATTTTTTGTTAAATGTATGATTGTTTAGTTCAGATAAATAATTTTTTCTCTAAGATATACATAATTATTAGTTTAAAAAGGGTCAAAATTTAAAAATACAGACAGTAAAATGAGACGATGAAGCAATTTTAAGGAGAGTATAATTTTATCAAGGAAATAAGAAGAATTTAGCAGGAATACCTGATTCAATTGGTAATTCAACTTTTTTGCTGAGATAAACTTAAAAATTACGTGTTAAATTATAAAGTAATCCAAAACGAGTTATTAAAATTTCATTAATTTAAGCTTACATCATGTTTTATTTCGTATAAATCATTTTAACCAGATCTATTTTTAAAACTTCCTACATGATCAATTGAACATGACGTGTAAGTAGAAAACAATCATAAAGTTATCTACTGAGCGGTATAAAAAACACAAGGTAAATGATAACATAGAACAAAACAAAAAAAAAACCAACGGTCGAAAAAGCTAACACGAATCTTTAAATTTTCGAGAGTCTAAATCAGAGTGAGTTCACAATAGACAAAGAGTCATAGTTTCAACTTCCAATACAATAGGGTCCTGGATGAAACCCAGCAACAAAATTCCAAATAACTAAATTCCACATTTACTTCACATGCAATTATCCAATCCTCCCTGCCCCACTTGCATTACAAATTACTCTAATCCCACTTATTAATAATCATCAACTTTAATCTACTAGCTACACACTTAATTAGCCAAATAATTAAAGCTAAATCCCGTACAAAATTACACATTTCAAATTAACATAAGTCTTTGTTAGAAATTAAATCTGATAAATCACTTATTTATTCAAACCTCATTACTAGTCATTCTGCCCGTACTTGTACTCGTGCTAGCGCCAGCACTAGTGCTGCTGCAACTATTATTTGAAATGTTCATCGAATTTTTGCAATGCGCAATCGCACCTTGAATTGCACTATGTAATTCCTCCATTGACGAAGCCTCCGAGCTATACGACGTCGAAGCGCCCCCACTAAACTGCTTATTCATCGCTGTGACCGCAGTTCTCGAAAGCACACCAGAGTGATTCGGTGAGCTCCGCATCGAAGATGGACAGCTGGCAACGCAGCTTTTTCGTCTCGGGTACCTTAAGTTTCCTGAAAATGAATGCGATATCGTGTTGCTTGATTTGTCTTTTAATCGTGAGTTCGCATTTTCGGTTGTAGATCCGTTTAGGTTAGGGTGAGTAGACGTGGCTGGTTTATTAGATGCGCCTTGTTTTTGAGATAGCTTCTCGTACAAGGGTTTCACTTTCTTCAAGTACTTGCGTATCACTTCTTTGGCAGTTGAGCTTACGCGCTTCACCGTTGCGTGTTGTGCAGTGTTTGGGATGGTGTCATAGTTGGTGATGGTAGTTGTTGAGGTGGCAAGTTTAGGTTCCTTGCGAAACACGGAAGAGAATCTAGAAAGTGAGAAGTACTTTGGTTTTTTGGTAGGTGTGATGGGGGTGGTGTTGAGGAGCCGCGTGAGGGAGTTGGGATTTGAAGTGTCGTCGTCGGTGACGGAGCTAGGGCGGCGAGAGGAGTCACGGGAGTCAGGGAAGTCGGAGGAGGAGCTGGCGGTGGAGTGACGAGAAGTTGTAGTGGTGGTGTCGGAGGAAGAAGTGGAAGAAGAAGCTAAGAGAAGAGTACGGACCATAGAGAGACGAGGAGAGAGATGGAGAGGGAGGAGTTGACCTTTGTAGAAGAGTTGGTCAGCTGGGATGAGATTAGTGGTTGATTTGCGGGGTGAGATTGAGACGGTGAATTCGAAGTCTGAGGAGGAGGATGAGTGTGTGGGAGAGGATGGTAGGGTTTGAGATCTTGGGGTTTTGTGGTGGTTTCTTGATGATCTACCCATTGTGTTTTTGTTTGATTTGAGGGAGAGAGATTTCTCTCTAGGTGTTGAGTTGGGAGAGGGATAGAGAGAGATGTAGGCTACATTATACTATTATTTGAAGGGAGGATAGAGAGAAGGATGGAGATTGAACATGTGTACTGCCAAGGGAATGGGACCTTTTTACCTTCTTATCAATGGATGCTTGAATTTATGGATTCAGTTTTCGAGGTACAAAGCTGGCTTTCGAGACTCATGCAGTTAAAGATTTTGTAATTACTAAAAATTGTCACTTTTATCCACTCAGAACGACATTAACGTGCAGTTAAATTTCCATAAAATGAATATACCCGGTGTCAAATATTCGTTTATTTATCACTCTCTTTAATTTTTTTTATTTGTCGCCACTTTTGTAATGTGATTTGACCAGCTATTTAGAAATATGATTTTCAATTTTTTTTATAAATTAAAATATAAGTTATCTACTTTTATTTATAAATAGAAAATTTTACAAATGATAATTTTAGCTAGTCGGTTAATATATTAAAATGTGTGCAAAAGTTAAAACGACAAATAAAAAATTGAGTTAGTATTTATTACGTATTTTTTTAGTTGTCATGTTTGCAAAAAATATATATATTATGAAAAATTAAATTATGTAGCTTATTTTTATGTATACCCCTAATTATTATATTAAATATTGAGTAAGATATATGTGTATTAGTTATAAAATCAAATATTAAAAATAGAAATAGAGGGGTAGATATGGAAAAACCATTATAAAATAGTGTATTGAAATAGAAAATGAGTCAATTATTTTTAGGAACATTTTTTTCTAAATGTAACAATTAAAAAGGTACGAAGAGAATAATTAATATTATTTAATTATTTTAGTTAAAAATACATTATTTTTATTTGGTTGGTAATAAAAAAGTATTTATATGACGATATTATTTGTCTAATAAATATTAATGTATAGATGTTCTACCGAATATTTTAGATTTATAACAAAAATTATTTTGACTACATATTTCATAAATTTTGCGTAGTGAATTTTTTTTCATAAGAAATTCTTCATAAAAACTTCAACTAATAACAAACGCGTTACCGTAATTGGGGTCATTTAATTTAATCAAGAACTTGCAATTTTTTTATGATATTTACAAAATTTTATAATTTAGCTTATTTTAATTAAATTATGTTTTATAATAATAATAGACTCCTATATTTATAACAAAAGTATCAATGAAAATGAATCAAATTCAAAATTGGAGCGTTTTACACATGCACACTAGATAAAGCAAATGACTAATAAGTCCATATTTAATAGTTTTGATCTAAAAATTAAAATTTAGATCACCCGCTAATTCAAATTCTAATACAAAATTTTAATGAACTCCAATAACGGAATCCAAATTAATTTTTACATATTATAATACGTAAATATTATATTAAACTCTTTATTGTTAAATTTTATATTTAAACATGAATAACTATTTATATTATATCTAATAAATTAATCAAATCAAATTTTTTTTTTACTACACTTAAAAAATATTAAAATTATTAACTAAATTAAGTAAAAATATATTAATATCATTAATTAACATCTAAAATATCATTAATATTCATTAATTGATTATAAATTAATTTTAAATCTAATAAATTAAAATTATAAAAATCATAAAATTATTATTTTATATTAAAGTAAATTTGAATTTGGTGATCCAAATTTATATGAGTAATATTTACCAATCCAAATTTAGATCACTATTTACATTATTATTGAAGAATTTTTTTAAATAATATAACAAAATTTGAAGTTTTAAATCCCGTGAAAGATGTCCAAACGTGATAAAGTTGAGAATTAGAGGTAGATAAAGTTGAAATGAAAGGAAGTGTACGGGTGTTTGTAAAACTGAGCATCGAGTAACATCTGAAACTGTGGAAGGGGCGGGCAGGCAGGCACATGGGAGTTGGAAAAGTCACTTTCTGCCCTTTTTCTGACGCTGTATTATTTATTACGAATATCCAGCTCTCTCTCTCTCGCCTTCTTTTTTTATTTGTATGCTGTTAGATTTATGCAGAGTAGCTCTCTCACCGTCTCACGTGCTTTTTACGTCAAAACTGGAGATGGACCCGTCCCCCTCTTTTTGTCCGTTTTCACAATGCCTTCATCTAACTTCATGGAGTACTACTACATTTAAGGGGTTATTTAATTTTGAAAAAAATACTTTATTTTCAGAACTATTTTTTTAATTTTCAGACTAAAAATATCGTGAAAAGATAAAATTGTCCCCAGATCACATAAACAGTTCTCGACAAAATAACAATATGAGAATAATTCGATTTTTTCAAACTTTTAACTGAAAAAAAAACATACTCGGTAAATAATATTTCCCTTAACTTTTAATGATAGGCTAACCTCCAAGTTTAATCTGCCAGTCACAACAAAATATGCAATTTATTTATTTCTTCACTTTCTATCTATTTTTCTCTTGTCTAATCACCGTAATTTTTATTTTTTCATAAATAGTTATTATACTTTTATGAAAATTGTTGTTTTATCTATTTTTTATGATTGTTTATTCTCTATTTTAGAGTGGTTGATCTTTTTAATTATTTTTTTGATTTGTTATTTTATCTATTTGAGAATGATTCAATTGATTCTTTAATATTTTTTTTGATTTGTTATTTTATCTATTTGAGAATGATTCAATTGATTCTTTAAAAATCTGAAAAGCCCATGTTGAGATTGTAATGCTGGTTAAAAAATACGAAAACTCAAATTTCATGACTGATTTTTTTTTTTTATATTAGGAGGGCAGCTGTTTCTCCAATTTCAGTTGATGCAATTGAAAATTGTAAATATTGTGGATTATAACTTTAATTAATTGTGTGAAAGTCATGATACATGTTTTAGGATGATTATCCTCGCAAGAGTGTGTGAGCAGGAGAAAATTAAACCTTCTAGAGTTGGTATGTGCAATAATCAACACTAAAGAAGTTCAAGTTATATAGATTATTGATGGATGATTGTACCTCATAGAATTTTGGTTCCTTCGGCTCCAAATGACTTCAGAACTAAGGGGGTAATTGTTGTGACCCAATTTTGCATGAACTAAATTTAGGCTGATATAGATATTTAGGTCCAATTCATAATAATATTGGATAATTAGTCAGGTCCTTTAAGGCTTCTAGATTATATATAAAAGACTTCTCGACAGACAAGTAGATACGCATAGGACGGATTGTCTCTTGACGGTTCCTAAATGGAAGCCTTAATTGAACAGTCTTTGGAATCCTCGAAGCCTGGTACCCAGATCACTCGGCTATCAAATTGATAATTCGGATACCGATATATCTATATCCGTATTCGTATTCGTATTCGTAATTATTATATTCGAATATGAATAATATCTGCTTTATTTTGAATACGGATAATATCTGCTTTTTCTTGGATACGAGTACGGATATTTCGGACGAATATCGGATTTTTTGAATTTTTTTGTTGCCCCTACCGTTTTGACAACGATTATTGAACATTTTCTACAATTAATACAAATAGTATATTTTTATGTGTATAAAATATGTGTATAATTATATAAAATTTGTATAAACGTATTATTTAATACCCTTACATACACTATAAACTAAAAAAATATATTTTAAATTATATATAATTATATATTTACATAATTTAAATATCATATATGTATTTAATTTCGGATTCGAATATCTCGAATTCGGATACGGATAATATCCGTTTTTTCTTGAATACGGATAATATCCGCTTTTTCTCGGATATAGATACGGATTTTTCAGACGAATATCGGTTTTTTCGAATTTTTTTGACAGTCCTACAAATAGCGTATCAATATTAGGTCCCCGAGCAACATCCCGGCAGAGCGGGGATATTTCACCGGAAGACCATTCTGAATAAGAATACTCTCGTATTTTCTGGAATAACCTATCTTCAACATATATTTACGATTTCTGTAGAAAATTATTAGTATATATCACAAAAAATATGATATTTATGTGATAAATTGCTTATTATTGAGATAATGATCATTATATCATTATATATAATAAGCTTAATGAAATTTTATCGAAAACTTTAATTTTGTTTCATTAAAACAATCGATGTCATCAATATTGATATTTTTAAAAATAGACGATGAAGATTATATCTTATTATAACAAATAAGACCTCTAAAATCAATTGAAAAAAATTATTAATATAAGCATAAAAAATGATTACATTGTTCTAATATTCAAACAAAGAAATGAGATGTAATGTCCCAATACAATACCAAATAAAATATGATTAGAGGTACGACCAATCACAAATATAAAATGAGTACGTTGTTCCACAACTATTAAAACACCGAAATATGATACAATTATACAATTATAGATATAATATAATTAAATATTCTAATATATATAGCTATATATCGTTATACAATATACATCGCAAACATATAATTAAACCCCACATCCATTCATTTTTCAATATCCATATATTTATTGCAACAATACTGCAATAACTATCAAAATAAAAATATATTGAAATAACATCAGAAATAACATTATATGTATATTAAAAATTATAAAAATGAAATTTTTAAAAATAAGTAAATTTTAGAAAATCTTACATAGCACGGGTTATAAACTAACTAGCTCAAAACCCGTGCGATACACACACTTTATATAATTTATTATATATTTCTTTTGTAAAAGTTTAATTTGAATTGAATATTTAAATTTATTCACTTAAACTTTTTAAATAATATAATTTCATGAAAAATATATTAATACATTTATATATTCATAATTTTTTAATTAAAGATATTTTAAAAAGATAATATAATTGAATCAACGAAATAATTTTATTCATATTTAAAAATATTATGGTTTAACTAAAAGTTAAGTCTGGTTCAAATCAATAATATATAAAATATGATTAATTTTATATTAAATTTGTTTTATATCAGATCAAGAGTTTACATTATTGTGTTTAATTCTGGATCAATAGTTTACATTAATGTATTTTAACGAAAGCCCTTGATCAATAATTTACATTATTTTATTTTTTTTATCATAGGTAACCCGCAGCCGCTACCATTTGGGTGCGCATTGGGTAAATCCTACGGACTAACACAATAGCCTGCAAAGCACATGAACCAAGGTAAATCGCATTTAAGCGACAAGATCTGACTCATGATCTGACTCATGAGACATAATCATAAATTCTCCTCACGTGGGATTCGAGCCTATTGTGTTTTAACCAAGGCTCGTTACACTAACCAAATTCAACTAATTATTTTTGGTTTGATTATATTTTTTTTAAATCTCAGATTAATAGGATAATTTTATTTTTAAACCGGATAAATAGTATATATGATGTTGTTTAGTTGATCGAATTATATTTTGATTTAGATTTTTTTTAATTTGGATCAATTTTATAATATTTTTAGCCTCGATGAATAATTTATGTTATTTTGTTTAAACTCAGTTCAATATATATATTTTATTATTTTATTTTTAGCCAAATCGGTCGTATTTATTATTTTGTATTAACCCAATACATATTAATATTAACCAAACACAACTAATTATATTTAGTTTGGTTTAGATTTCATTATATCTCAGATTAATATTATAATTTTGTTTTAAGCCGAATGAAAAGTGCACATTATTTTATTTTATCTCAAGACAATAATTATCTTATGACTGCATAGACATAGAAATTTATAATTTTTAAAAAATATTAATATATATTTTATAGTTAAATTAAATGTTAATTAAATTAATTGTTATTGATAGGGAATAAAAAAATACCTAAGTATGTAATTAATGTCACATTAATTATATCAGAATTGGGCTGAATGTTAGGCTCATTTGAGAAGGCCCAAAACCCTGAATATTAATTAATTTCATAATTAATTAATAAGGGATAAGTTAGCTGATAAGATGAGTCCTAGTGGAGAAATAAATCCTTGTAAATTGGTCTCCAAGGAACCTGGTGGGATAAAGAATCAGTTTTCTACCTCTTAGGACTCCAAAGTCTATTCTAATTCTGAGACTTGCCCACCAAGTCTTCTAACCCAAGTCCAATTCAAGGACTCCCAATATCTATATAAGGGGCCTCGCCCCACAAATCAGAACTACGTTTTTGACTTGATCATTGGCATACAGCAAGGTACGTATTCATCTTGTAAGGCAGATCGAGTCACGAAACACAAGAGCAGTCAAATCGAGTCTCGAAGCTCACGTTCCCTAGTAATAAATACCACAATTATTATACCTTAGTTTTTGATCCATAACATTTGGCGTCGTCTGTGGGAAAGCACAACAACAACCATGGCGAGAACACGGAGAGGAAGCAGCGCCCTTGAAGGAGGAACACCCGCGGGGACAACCCAAACGATTTCGTCAACCGTGGAGGTACCTCCGCATTCAACTTATGCCGCCACCTAAGGAGAAGCCCAGGTAGGGGCAACTGAACCTCAGCCACAAGGGACGATTCCCTCCGCTACTCAAGGGACGAATTTCCAACTTCAACAGCTACATACACCTGTGAATTCTCGACCCGTTGGGTATGAGTATTCAACTGTTGTGACTACTAACCCCCCTTATGGGATGCCCCTTTACCCCGAGGTTGGAGGAAGTGGACATGCTGGACGGAGTGAAGCACGAGGGCGAACACCCCCTACATACAAGGTTTGGCCCCTAATTTCACTGAGAGAGACTCCGAATCTTCAGATGGTGAGGTGGCCCCAAGAAGAAGACGTGCTGGCAAAGAGCCGATGGCTGATGGTAACCAACGTCCTAGGAGCACCCGAGGGGTGAATCCCCAAGAAGTGCAGGAGAGAATCAAGGCTCATGAGGCTGAGATTTAAAGGCTGAAGCGCTACTTGGAGGTGCACCAGGCTCCTAGACTTGGATGGTCCATCACAAAGAAGGGTTGTAGTCCCAAGAGCTGATCCAAGCAATCTTCTTCCCCTGGAGATCCTGATGATCCTACTCCACCATTCACTGAAGAGAGAATAAATGCCCATATCTCAAGGAAGTTCAAGATGCCCATTATCAAAGCTTATGATGGTACGGGAGATCCCGCTAATCATGTCAGGACATTCTCCAATGCACTGTTGTTGCAGCCCATGAATGACGCTATTAAGTGTCAGGTCTTTCCTCAAATCCTGTCGGGTATGGCTCAAAGATGGTATAGTCGTTTGCCCCCGAACTCTATTGGGTACTTCATAGAATTAAGTCAGGCTTTTATTAAGCAGTTCATCAGCGGGAGAGTGCATGAGAAAAGTTCAGCATCCCTCATGATCATTGTGCAGGGATCAAAGGAATCTTTGAGAGACTACCTGAATTATTTCACAAAGGAAGCTTTAAAAGTCCCGGATCTTGATGACAAGGTAGCCATTATAGCACTGCAACAGGGAACTAGGGATGAGTCCTTCAAGATGTCCTTGGCCAAGCGTCCCCTGAAAGCATGTTACAACTCCAAGATAGGTCCGGGAAGTACATCAAGGTGGAAGAGAGTATGAGGAAGACCGTAGTGAGCAACGAGCCCGTTGGAGGCAAGAAGCGGAAAACTGATCTGGAATATATCGCTAAGGACGAGTATCCTAGAACTGAGCAAAACCCTGATTCAACCCCTAAGAAGGGAGGGCCTGGGCAAAAGTTCGCTGAATACGCTAAGTTGAATGCTCCTAGAAGCCAGATCTCGATGGAAATCGAGAAAGATCAAGATATTCGGGGGCCTAAACCCTTGAAGACTGATCTTTCCAAGCTAGATAAGAGCAAATATTGTAGATTTCACAAAGATGTTGGTCATGACACCTATGAGTGTAGGCAACTGAAAGATGAAATAGAAATCCTCATTCGGAAAGGAAGATTGAACAAGTACACTGGGGAAGGAAGAGATAGGAATAACAATGGGAGAAAGAACTTTGAAGATCGTAGGAGGGACCAAGACAATCAGGGGCGGAATCCCCAGCCTAGGGGACCAGTTATAAATGCACTCTTTGGAGGACCACGACCCCGAGGGCCTGTGATAAACATGATTTTTGGAGGACCAACTGTTGCTGGATTATCCAAGAACTCCAGAAAAGCATATACCAGGGAGGTTATGCATATTGTTGGGGAAGCCCCAAAGAGGGCCATGACAGGAGTAACAATGGCTTTTGATGATTCTGACCTAGAGGGTGTGAAATTTCCTCATGACGACCCGCTAGTCATAACACCAATAATAGGAAACAACCCGGTTAAGAGGGTCCTTGTGGATAATGGTGCTTCAGTGGATATCTTGCTTCATGACACCTTTTTAAGGATGGTTTATAATGATTCTCAATTAACCCCGACCGATATGCCGATATATGGATTTACAGGAGTGGAGTGCCCCATGGAAGGGATAATCAAGTTGCCAACAACCATAGGACAAGAACCAAGGCAAGCAATACAGATGTTGGACTTTGTGGTGGTGAAGGCTAGTTCAACTTATAACGCTATCACGGGGAGAACATGAATATATGCCTTCAAGGCAGTCCCTTTTTTCTACCATTCAGTTATGAAGTTTCCCACCCGGAATGGGATTGGAGAAGAGAGAGGAGATCAAAAAATGGCTAGAAGTTGTTATGTAGCCTCTCAGAGGGCAGATGGAGTTGGGGGGCAAGTTCTGCCTATTGAAGATCTGGAAATCCGAGAAAATGATGAGAAAAGAGGGAAGCCAGCAGAAGACTTGGTTTTAATTCCTTTAGCTCCCGAGGATCCTGAGAAAGTGACTTTCGTTAGAGCCACACTAGAGGAGCCCCTTAGAGGGAAGTTGGTGAAGTTTTTGCAAGAAAATGGTGATGTGTTTGCATGGTCGGCAGCTGATATTCTAGGTATAGACCCGGAACTGATTACTCACAAGCTGAATGTCGATCTGAGTTAGAAGACGGTGAAGCAAAAGAAAAGAAGTTTTGCATCAGAAAGGCAAGAAGCTATAAAATAGGAAGTAGAGAAGCTTTTAGAAGCTGGTTTAATTGAGGAGATACAATTTCCAGAATGGTTAGTGAACCCTGTGATGGTAAAGAAGGCCAATGGAAAATGGAGAATGTGTGTGGATTTCACTGACCTGGATGACGCATGCCCTAAGGACTGTTTCCCGTTGCCAAAGATAGATACTTTGATAGATGCCACTGCTGGATATGAGATGCTGAGCTTCATGGATGGATTTAGTGGATACAATCAGATCAAGATGCACAAGGACGACATCCCAAATGTATCATTCATCACTGACTTTGGTGTTTATTGTTATCTTGTTATGGCATTTGGTCTCAAGAATGAAGGAGCAACCTATCAAAGGTTGGTAAATAAAATTTTTAAGGATCTTATTGGCAAGACCATGGAATTTTATGTTGATGACATGTTAGTCAAGAGTCTAGTGAAGACTGATCATATAACCCATTTGAGGGAAGCTTTTGAGGTCCTGAGATACCACAAGATGATGTTAAATCCTGTAAAGTGTGCTTTCGGAGTAGGGTCTGGAAATTTTTTGGGATTGATGGTCTCCAAGAGAGGAATCGAGGCCAATCTCGACAAAATAAAGGCAATCCTAGACATGGAGCCACCAAAAACTATCAAAGATGTTCAAAAGCTCACTGGAAGGGTTGTTGTGTTGGGACGATTCATCTCCAAATCTGGGGACAAATGCTTGTCGTTCTTCAAGTCCTTAAAGAAGGTTAAGTATTTTGTATGGAGTGAAGAAAACCAGAAGGCATTCGAGGAATTAAAGAAATATATAGCCCATGCCCCGTTGTTGGCCAAGCCAGCTCTGCATGAAGTTTTATACTTGTACTTGGCCATTTCAGAGATCGCCTTGAGCGCTATATTGGTTAAGGAGGAACTTAAAATCCAGAAACCCGTATACTATGTTAGCAAGATTCTGCATGGAGCTGAGTTGAATTATTCAACTATTGAGAAGTTTGTTTTAGCCTTGGTAATGGCTTCAAGAAAGTTGCGTCCCTACTTTCAGGCTCATAAGATTGAAGTACTAACAAATTAGCCCTTGAGAAATATTATTCATAGTCCCAAGGCTAGTGGGAGACTGATCAAATGGGCAATAGAGTTGGGAGAATTTAATATCAAGTATAAGCCACGAACGAAAATAGAAGCCCAGGCATTGGCTGACTTCGTGGTTAAATGTACCATACCCAACCAAGAAGTCGGGGGGCAGGAAGATACTATACCTCAAGACAAGGAAGTTGATAAGGGGGACAAAGAAAAGGATGATAAGAAGAAAGAATATTGGGTTCTCTATTTTGATGGAGCATCAAAAATAAATTCAAGTGGAGCAGGATTAGTTTTACAAAACCCTGATGGGTTCTTGATTGAATATGCTATGAAGTTAAACTTCCCGACCATAAACAATGAGGCAGAATATGAAGCTCTGATAACTGGCCTTGGCTTAGTAGGGACACTTAGAGTCAAGAACTTAAAGGTCTGTGGAGACTCGAAGCTAGTCATATCCCAGGTAAAGGGAGAGTTTGAGACAAGGGATGATACGATGGCTAAGTTTGTCCTTCTAGTAAGGGCTGTGATGACCCAATTCGATGAATGCCATGTTGAGCACATTCCAAGGGAGGAAAATGCTAAGGAAGATGCATTATCAAAATTTGCTTCATCTGAGATAGAGGAAAGTTCAGGAAATGTATACTTCCGTGTTCTGAAGACACAGAGCATTGATGTTAAGCTTGTAGCTCCTATAGGACTGGGGACGTCCTGGATAGATTTCATTAAGACCCATATTCAAACCGGTTGGTTGCCAAATGATGCTACTGAAGCACGAAAGTTGGCTGTTCGAGTACTAAGATACTCCTTGATAGATGGGATTTTGTATAAAAGATCTTACGTAGTTCCTTACTTAAGATGTCTCAGGCCCGATGAGGAACGCTTGGCTCTTGAAGAAGTGCATGAAGGTATTTGTGGGCAACACTTGAGGGGCAGAGTACTAGCTCATAAGATAACCCGTTTGGGCTTCTATTGGCCAAAATTGATGGCTGATGCCAAAGAGTATGTGAAGAAGTGTGACCGCTGTCAGAATCATGCACCTGTTGTTAGACAACCCCCCGAGATGCTGACCTCCATCAACTCACCCATTCCCCACATATACTTGGGCCTTTCCCCATGGCCATGATACAAAGGAAGTTCCTGATTGTAGCCATTGATTATTTTACTAAGTGTATTGAAACCAAGCCTTTGGCAAAAATCACAACTAAGCAGGTTGCACAATTCCTGTGGGAAAATATCATGTGCCAGTATGGAATTCCCCGCATCCTAGTCAGTGACAATGGAACACAGTTCAACAATGAGGAATTCAAGAAGTATTTTGAGGGAAATGAAATTGAATTACGATTCACCTCTGTGGCTCAACCGCAAGACAATGGGAAAGCAGGAGTGGTGAATCGAATAATCCTGGATGGACTAAAGAAGAGGATCGAGAAGTTGAGGAATAATTGGGTGGATGAAATACTCCCAATACTATGAGACTATAGGACTACATGTAGAGTCACGACTGAAGCAACTCCCTTCATGTTAGCATATGGGGCAGAAGCGGTTGTTCCTGTAGAAATATCACATTCCTCTCCCAGGATTCAAGCTTTCAACGCTGAGGAAAATGAGGAAGGGCAAAGGTTAGCCCTGGATCTAATCGACGAAGTACGAGATGAGGCACATGCGAAGATAGTGGAGTATCAGAAAAAGGTTTCATTCTACTACAACCTAAGGGTTAAGGAAAGGTTCTTTAAACAGGGTGACTTAGTCCTGAGAAGGTAGAAGCTTCTGGTGTAGGACAGAAAGAGAAACTTTTCCCAAATTGGGAAGGGCCATACAAGGTCAAAAGTGTTCAGGGTAGAGGAACCTATAAGCTTGAGACTATGGATGGTTTTGAAGTCCCGAGGATTTGGAATGCACAAAACCTGAAGATTTACTATTTGTAAAATGGTTGAGCACGATTCTCACTTGTCAAGATGACAAGTAGGTTGAAAAGCACCTTGAAGCTTTGCTTTCTTAGGATTTACATATTTTAGTTTTATTTTGAGGTTTATTAAGACTTGTGCAAGGGGTGAACCCCAACAATTTGTGAAATAAATTTTTGAAATATGTTTGAATTCCAGTAACACGACAAGTAAACTAAGTGCATGAGATGAAAACATAAAGTTCGATAAATAAAACAGGTTCAAATAGATAATACAAAGTCTGATAAGATAAGTCTCAAAGACAATATAAAATAAATAAGCCACACAGGGCTAGAAAAGCTCTGAGGAGCAGAGGTGCCCTCATCATCCATATCATCATCTTCCCCGCTCTCGCTGGAAGTCTCAGTAGTCCCGGAAGAGAAAGAGCTATCATCTGCGGCGGGCCTGGAAGAGGACTCTGGGGGAGGAAGAAGCGGATCCTGAGGGATACGGTCCGAGACAACCACTCGGGTGCGGAACCTCTGTAGCAAAGCCTCGTCGTCAGGACACACGTAGTCTGCTGGGTTAATATCAGGGCAAGCCTCGTTCACGGTCTCAAGGGCCGTGTCCCAGCCAGTCCTAAAAAACCCAGGGAATACTGAATCGTCCCTCACCCTCATGGACTGGGTAAACTCCTACGAGTCCAAGTAGTTGTCAATCACCTTGTCCTTCTAGGCCCTTAGCACAACCAACTCAGCGCTCCGAGCTCCTCATCCTTACGCTTCAGCTTTCGCTCCAAAGCGGCATACTTCTTTTGCTGCTTCCTAATGGCGTTGTCAGCTTTATCCGAAGCCCTCTTCCATATTTCAGCTTGCCTCACAGCGCCTTGGAAGTTGACGTTAGACTGAAACGAAACAATAAATGAAAATATTAAAAGGCAAGAAAATGCTACAAGTAAAAAGAAAGAAAAATTTCAAGGAAGGGTCATACTGAGGCCAGGGACTGAGCTCCCATGAGCTTTATCCTCTCCAGGTCGGGGGTAACAACCACATCAGTAAAGTCCTTGGGGTTACGCCGTGGTAAGACCAATCCCAAGTCCGCTTTGTGGATCCAACCACGGTATCCCCTCGGCGGAACCTCCAAAGAGGCTGAAAGGCGCCCGCAGCAACAGAGACAAGAGTAACAGTATTGATAGGGGCACTGTGGGCTTCAGCTCCCTCAGCTGAAACCTCCACCATGGGCTCCTTGTGCTTCCGTAGGAAGCTAGGCTCCGTAGCCTTTCCTCGAGTAGTTACCATACAATTAATTCCTTCTACCCTGCAATGTCACGATTAAATACAAGGCATTGAACTTGTGTCAAGCCTATCTTATTTAATCACTTGCTTTCCCATTCACTATGCTTAGTTCTATTTAATGTAAATTAGAAACTCCTTTCTAATTTCATTCACTCTGGCCAGAGATTCCTGAACTAACATAAGTGGATCAGCATTGAACATTCTCTTCCTTCACTGGAAGGGGTAGATCCTTTATTGATCATACACTATCTTCGTGTACAAATTTATATACCCAGTAGAGCCCTTATAATTGTCCCTTGAGACTAAAAACTAAACCAAAGCATAGTTCAGTGTACACAAGATGACTATGATGACCTCAAATCTAAGGATACTTGTACAACTATCACTATATGAACAACTGCTGACACGTGAGTGAACTCCATCAGTTGTTCAGCTGTGTGAGTTATGTTCAGTGAACTTATTCTATAATAAGCACCTATATACTAGCTATAGTGTCACCACACAAATGTCTATGAGAACAAACATCCTTCATAATGAAGCAAGCATAGTATGTACCGATCTTTGCGGATTATTAATTACCAGTTAGTAATCCTACGACCAGGAACTATTTAAGTTTAGAGTTATCATCTTTTAGGTCTCATTATTATGATCTCATCACAATTCATAAAAAGCTTTACTCTAAACTGTGGTATATCTTATTTAAACATTTAAATAGATAGAGCCCGTAATAAAAACAAAACAAGCCTTTTATTAATATCAATAAAATCAAAACAGATTACATAAAAGTTATTCCTAAATCCGCATACATGATTGGACTTAGGACATATCTCTTTCAATCTCCCACTTGTACTAAAGCCAATCACTCTGCTATCTAATACCCATCTTGTCTTTATGACGATCAAAGTGACTCTGAGAAAGTGGCTTTGTGAGTAGGTCTGCTACGTTGTTATGTGTGTCAACTCTCTCGATGTTGACATCTCCTCTTTCAACAATCTCAATTGCACCACCATTCAGAGTAAACACGTACCCTGACATGGATTTGCTATCACTTTCTTATTGAAAACTAGAGTCAGTATAACCCTCTATTTTCAACTCAGATTCACCACCAAAAACAAGAAAAATGTCCTGAGTCCTTCGCAAGTACTTAAGGATGTTTTTCACTATTTTCCAGTGGTCTTCAACTGGATTGGACTGATATCTGCTCGTCACACTAATTGAATAAGCAACATCAGGCCTTGTACACAACATCGCATACATGATAGATCCTATTGCTGAAGCATAAGGAATCTTACTCATATGCTCTCTTTCCTCAGGTGTCTTAGGAGACATTTTTTCGGAAAGGGGCACTCCATGGCTCATCGGTATGAGACCTCTTTTGGAGTTTTTCATGCTAAACCTTTTAAGCACTTTCTGGATGTATGTACCCTGGGTAAGACCTATCATTCTTCTAAATCTATCTCTATAGATCTTCATACCGAGAATGTAGGATGCTTCTCCCAAGTCCTTCATGGTGAAGTTCTTTGATAGCCATACTTTGACTGATTGTAGCGTCGGTATATCATTTCCTATAAGAAGTATGTCATCCACATACAATACAAGAAATGTTACCGTGCTCCCACTAACCTTCTTGTAGACACATGGTTCATCTATGTTATTGATAAAACCAAACTCTTTGATTGACTCATCAAAACGGATGTTCCATCTACGAGAAGCTTGCCTTAAACCATATATGGTTCGCAGCAGCTTACACACTAGGTTTTCATTTCCTTTGAAAAGAAAACCCTTTGGCTGTGTCATATTCACTTCCTCCTCAAGTTCCCCATTGAGGAAGGCCGTTTTCACGTCCATTTGCCAGATCTCATAGTCGTAGTAAGCAGCAATCGCAACCAAAATCCGAATTGATTTTAACAGGGCTACAGGCGAAAAAGTTTCATCAAAGTGAATCCCTTGCCTTTGTTTGAATTCTTTTTCCATGAGCCTGGCCTTATAAGTCTCCACCTGGCCATCTGCTCCAATCTTTCTTTTGTATACCCACTTGCAACCAATAGGCTTAACACCTTCAGGCGCCTCAACCAGAGTCCATACTTGGTTGGTATACATAGATTCCATTTCGGATTTTATGGCACTATGCCATTTCTCATAGCCTCATTATAGGTCACATGGTTATCATCATCAATGATTGACAACTCATTATCATTCTCAATGACAAGGCCATAATACCTCTCAGGTTGGCGAGACACTCTCCCTGTCCTATGAATGGGTTGTTCCACAGAAGGTTGTTCAGTCTGAACAGGTGTTTCCACTTGATCCGTAGTAGTTTGTGCTTCTTGAATTTCATCAAGTTCAATTTTGCTCCCACCGTTTCCTTCAAGGATAAACTCCTTTTCCAAGAAGGTAGCATGTTTGGAGACAAACACCCGATGATCGGTGTAAAAGTAATACCCCAAAGTCTCTTTAGGATATCCCACAAAATTACATTTTACGGATCGAGATTCCAGCTTATCTGGGTCAACTTTCTTGACATAAGCTGGACATCCCCAAATCTTAACGTGTTTAAGACTCAGTTTCCTTTCTTTCCATATCTCATATGGTGTTTGAGGAACATATTTGAAAGGCACCTTATTCAGTAAATATGCTGAGGTTTCCAATGCATAACCCCATAGGAATACTGGAAGATTCGCATAGCTCATCATGGACCGAAACATGTCTAACAAAGTTCGTTTTCTCCTTTCAGATACCCCATTTAACTGTGGAGTATATGGAGGAGTCCACTGGGAGACTATACCATTTTCTTTGAGATAATCTAGAAACTCTCCATTCAAGTATTCACCACCTCGATCTGATCGAAGAGTTATAATACTATGTTTGGTTTGTTTCTCCACTTCATATTTATATTCTTTGAACTTTTCAAAGGCTTCAGACTTGTGTTTCATCAAATACACATATCTGAATCTAGATCTATCATCTATGAAAGTAATGAAGTACGAAATTCCACCCATGGCTTGCGTAGACATTGGTCCACATACATCTGTGTGTACCAATCCTAGCAAATCTGCAGCCCTCTCTCCATGTCCACTAAACGGAGATTTGGTCATTTTACCCAATAGACAAGACTCACATGTAGGATATGATTCAAAATCAAAGGGGTCAAGTAACCCTTCCTTATGCAATGTCCGCAGTCTATTTTCACTAATATGACCTAGCCTACAGTGCCATAAATAGGTCAGATTTTCATCATCTCGTTTTCTTTTATTAGTTTGTTCAATCTGAAGTAAATCATGCTCTACGTCACATACATACAGACCATTATTTAAAATGCCACGTCCAAAAAGAACATTATGTCTAAGGATAGAACATTCATTATTCTTAATAATAAATGAAAAACCATCCAAATCCAACATAGGAATAGAAACAATATTCCTCACAATAGAGGGAACGTAATAACAATTATTCAAAATAATAGTCTTGCCCGTAGGCATATGTAAACTAAATGATCCTACAGATATGGCCGCAACCCTTGCTCTATTTCCCATACGTGGAATCACCTCATCTTTTTCAAGAGTCCTAATTCCCTTTAGTCCTTGCAACGAATTGCAAATATGAGAACCACAGGCGGTATCTAATACCCAAGTAGAAATTTGACCTAGTGACATATTAACTTCGATCATGAACATGCCTGAATCAGAAGCGGTAGTCTCACTACCCTTCTTCTTCAATTCTGCAAGATAAACCTTGCAGTTCCTCTTCCAGTGCCCCAACTTGTTACAGTGAAAACAAACAGCTAAATTAGGACCAGTCAACTTGTGAGCATCTAGTATGCTCCGGAGTGATAGTGCAGAAGACATGACGAATATAGTAAATCTGTAAATGATAAACACATAACAACACTTAGCAAATATTCAATTTCATTTCAAAACACTATATGAATCGGGTCTTTATTCATAAGTGTCTCCCACTAGTTTATCTAATTTTTTCAACCCCCTAAGTGAAAATTAAGCATTCATAATGCTAGTGGGAATAGGGATCCTACATTCCATCACACAACCTCGGCTGTGGCACGAAACGTCATGTGATGTTCAATAGGCAGACAACTCTTGTCAATTATATCTTATGTTATTCCCAAATATAAGTTTAGCCTCTTGAATAATTGAGTCACGGCTGTGGCACGACAAACTCAATATTCTAAGTCAAGTCTAACCCAACATTTCGTACAATTGAATCAGTCTCCAACGGCCCACGACTGTAGCACATACCGACCTTTAGATTATAATTCAATGTACACATCTCTATGTAATAGACACGTATTTTTTATTTCAAAATCAAAGCCCTCGGCTGTAGCACGAAACGACAATGATTTAAAAATAAGAACCACTTTCTACCATGTTGGAAGGCTATGACCGACACAAGCCCGTTGTGTCATTGGACAATTACTACTTGATATTATTTAATTTTAGAGGGATTATATTACGTTACAATAATAATCATATTATAAAGAGATTCTTCCTTTTAAATTAAATATTTCAAATCAATAATCGATAATCAGATGATTCCCAGATCGGGTGGAGCATTGTCAAGAGGCGTCACTTAATAACCCTTTCTTACAGATAGAAATCTGTTGTTGATAGAATCATCATTTCTCTCAATATTGAAAATTCATATTCAATTACGTGTTTCATAAACACAAGAATCTCATGATCGTATTCATAATATTTATTGTTAAGGCAAGAAACGATTCCTATTCTAGATTTTCTAGAGCACGCCTTATATTGATTTAAGTTCACCTAAATCTATCATCGCATGGTAAACATATGCATATATCTCATATATAAAATTAAATAAACAAGTAAATGTAAAGTGCAATAAAGTAAATGTGTTTGGTTATGGCCCCATCCTATGTGATCTTTATCAAGCTCATGATAAAGATCAAGGTTAATCTAATATGGTGATGGAAATAAATACAACTACTTATTACATAAGTCTTCTTCTTTGTATCACCTCCATTGGATAGCCTTCTTGAGTCTTCAATTACATTACATGATTGAAAGTAAAACTAATCTAATGAACTTACAAGAATAACTCGAGTTACATTCGAGATTTATGATTACAAAGATTGACGACATGCAAGTCGTATTTAAAACCAAAACCAAAACCATTACACTAAGGTCGAAAGGCCATAACCATCCAACATGCTCATACAACACATAAAAGCATGTTAAAACATATAATCTGATCTTAACATATCATATTATCCATGATCTAATCATAAAAAGAAAATATGACAAAAATCAGAAAAATCAGAATCAAATCAGAAAAACAAGAATCACTGTTTACGGGCAGTAAACGACGTCAAACGCCTTACAGACGAGTCGTTGATAGCTTTAACTATCAGTTTTGTTCAGACGTTCGTTTACCTAAGGAATAGGGTATTCGTTTGCGTAAATCGGACACTAGACCCAGATTTCAGCAAATCTGTAGCAGCCAATTCAGAATCCATATCTAATATGATTCTCATAATTAGAACAAAGAACAAACATAAATCATGTATATATCAGTATATATACAGATTACATAATCATCTTATGATTATACAACTCACATGAATATCATATATTTAAAACCATACATATATAAGCATATTATATCAACATCAAATCATGGCGAATCGCGTACATGCTCATATATCGAAAACAGTTAAACACATAAACGGATTAAAAGCTTTTCGCAAGTAGCTCTGATGCCATTGAAGGGTTTTTAGCACATAAACGCAGCGAAAACGTAAATTTAATCTTAAAAAAAATGGAAGCCCTCCGCAGGATCCATGCGAAAAATAATATTTAATTCGTAGTTCAGTATGTTTACCTTAAGAATTTTTACGTTAATGGAAAGATGGAGGTCTTTAATGGCGATCCAAAAACGATTAACGGAGATCCTTAGCAGCTACTCCTCAAGTGTGAAGCACTCCACCGGTATACACCAAGAAAACGATATAATGAAGGAGGAGGAGATGGAGAGAATTACGGTTTTGTAAATCTTTTTGGTTGAGGCAAAAATAGGGTTTATAATAGTATATTTATAGGAAAAATTTTCAGCTGAAAATTTTCCCATAAAATATTATTTTTATTAACCCTTTATTATTCTCACTAATAATTAAAACACCTTTTAATTATTAATCCTTTTTCTAAACTCTTTAGAAATAATTCTCTCACTTGATTTAATTTCCAAAAATTAAATTCTTAATTAATAATATTAAGAACCTTTTCTTAATTAATTTATAATCAATTAAATCTTATTTAATCAATTATTAAATTTGCCAATTATTTATTTATTTCATAAATAAATAATTATCAGCCATTATTAATTAATTCCTCCACCATTAAATCATTCTCTTTTATGGTGTGCCTGTAGATTCAACATTAAGCCGGTAGTAGAAATAAATAATAATAAAACTAATTTATCATTATTTATATAAATTCTCTAATTCATTAAATATGATTAATTAATCATATTTATTCTACATCGTGAGGGATACTTCTCAGCATATCGCGACTATCCGGATAATACGAATTCACTGCTTAGAATACCAAGAACCTATTCAGTGAGTAGTTACCACACACTTAATTCATTCTACCCTGCAATGTCACGATTAAATATAAGGCATGAAACTTGTGTCAATCCTATCTTATTTAATCACTTGATTTCCCATTCACTATGCTTAGTTCTATTTAATGTAAATTAGAAATTCCTTTCTAATTTCATTCACTCTGGCCAGAGATTCCTGAACTAACATAAGTGGATCAGCATTGAATATTCTCTTCCTTCACTGGAAGGGGTAGATCCTTTATTGATCATACACTATCTTCGTGTACAAATTCCTATACCCAGTAGAGCCCTTATAATTGTCCCTTGAGACTAAAAACTAAACCAAAGCATAGTTCAGTGTACACAAGATGACTATGATGATCTCAAGTCTAAGGATACTTGAACAACTATCACTATGTGAAGAACTGCTGACACGTGAGTGAATTCCATCAGTTGTTCAGCTGTGTGAGTCATGTTCAGTGAACTTATTCTATAATAAGCACCTACATACTAGCTATAGTGTCACCACACAAATGTCTATGAGAACAAACATCCTTCATAATGAAGCAAGCATAGTATGTACCGATCTTTGCGGATTATTAATTACCAGTTAGTAATCCTACGACCAGGAACTATTTAAGTTTATAGTTATCATCTTTTAGGTCTCATTATTATGATCTCATCACAATCCATATAAAGCTTTACTCTAAACTGTGGTATATCTTATTTAAACATTTAAATAGATAGAGCCCGCAATAAAAACAAAACAAGTCTTTTATTAATATCAATGAAATCAAGACAGATTACATAAAAGTTATTCCTAAATCCTCATACATGATTGGACTTAGGACATATCTCTTTCAGGCACCATCATCCCGAATAAGCTCATTATAAATGATAATTTCCTCGGGGGTTAGGTGAATGGATTTGAGGCTACCATCACTAACCTTCCCGAAGGAAGATCTGAAGAGGGTGCCCCAATCACCATTCTCCCACCTTAACCCGACAAAACTATTCCTCCAATGTTGGTTATTGTCGGGAATGAAGACACTGTTAAAAATGTGCTTACACTTGGGGCTCTGTTTAATGAGACCCAACCACAAATACTCGAAGAACTGTTATAACATTGGAAAATCTTCCTAAAAACAGCTACAGATAAGGGAAAACCTCCCCTAAGACAACAAACCATGAAAAATAAAATGTTCCTCCAGACGTTTGGAGTAAGCTGACAGGGGTTAATTTGCAAATCAGCTAAGAGGTGAGGAATGAAGGGATGAAAAGGAAACCTAAGCCCAGCATCAAGGGCATCTGTGTAAATAAAAAGAATATCGGGTTTCCAGTGGAAAGTACGATCGCCACCGACAACTGGAACTAGCCTAAGAGGGGGACGAACATTATAACGTGCGTTTAACTTATCGAAATCTATATTGTGCCATGTGTTGCAATGATCGAAAGAGTCAAGATGTGCAGTCGAGGGATATTCATCCCCCCTAGTATTAATCATATCTAACAAAGACATGTAAGAAGAGCGGATTTCGATATCCTTACCTTGTTTTGAAGCAGAGGCAATCTTGGCCGCTCTCTCAGCACCTTTGTCTGCCATTAATGGAGGATGAGGAAGGCTTGGAAGCTTGAAAAAAGGCCGGTGGCCGGAAAATCACTAGAAGAGGAGGAGTGTTGAGAAGAGAATAGAGAGTGTTTGAGAGGAAATGAAATGTGTGAAATGAGAAGTGTGAATGAAATCACACCCCCCACCTCACTCTTATATAGCCAAAAGGGAGGCAATTTGGGCCTAAAAAACCCCATTTGGTCACAAGAAAAGAACCTTCTGGAAGAATCCAGAAATAAAACTTAAATTAAATGAATATTTTTTAAAAGTTCTGGAAGAATCCAGAAAGAACCCTAGAAATTCTAGAAAAATCTGAAATTTGGGCTTAGGAATGGAGGCCTAGCCCAAATCTTATTGGGCCTAGGAATAAGTCAAGCCCAGATAAGGGCCCAAATATTCAAATCAAAGCCTTGTACTAGGGTCCAAAACTTGGAAGAAAATATATATGGATATTATCTTCAAAAATCAGGAAAAACCAGGGGCCCAATTGAAAGGCCTGTAGAAAATGGGCCCAAGGAAAAAGGCCCAGCAAAAGGCCCAAGTTAGAAAATATAGAACCAAATCTTATTGGGCCTTGGAATAATAAAAAGCCCAGCATAGAAGAAGGCCCATTAAAAGAAACCCAGTAAGGGGTTGGCCCAAAAGAAAAGCATATAAAAATCCTGATCCCATTCGATCAGAATTCTTATTAAATTTCTGGTCGAAAGGATGAGGTCGAAAATGCCTTCGACCAGGGCTGAAAAGGAGGGTTAAATCGACCAGAATCTGACCCAATTCGACTAGAATCTCTATTTAATTTCTGGTCGAAATGATTGAGGTCGAAAGAACTTCGACTAGGGCTAAAAAGAGGGTTTAATTCGGTCAAAAAACTGGATCCTAACCGAAAAGATAAAAATCCTGGTGGAAAAAGGTATTAAAAAAAAGGAAAAAAGGGGAAAAAATCCTGACCGAAATTCGGTCAGGAATCCTGCTCGAAAGACCTGTCGAGCAGAGCAAATTGAGGGCTAATTCGACCAGGATCCTGGTCGAATAAGGAAACCTGGTCGAACAACATAAAAAAAAGAGAGGAAGAGAGAAAAGAAAAAAAAGAAAGAAAAAAGGGGGAAGAAAAAGAAGAAAAATTCCTGGAAAATTACAGAAAACAAGGAAATTCCTTAAAAAATTTCAGAAAAATTAATATTTTCAGAAAATGAGGAATAAATTCCTGGAAATTAAGGAGAAATCCCAGAAATTAAGTGAAAATTCCAGAAATTAAAGGAAAATCCCAGAATTAAGGGAAAATTTCAGAAATTAAAGGAAAAATCCCAGAAATAAGGGAAAATTCCTAGAAATTAAGGAAAATCCCAGAAAATAAAGGAAAATTCCTGGAAATTAAGGATAAATCCCATAAATTAAGGAAAAATTCCTGGAAATTAAGGATAAATCCCAGAAATTAAGGAAAAATTCCTGAAAATTAAAATAACTCCTAAATAGTAGGAATAAAGGCAAATCGTTGTAAATGTGTAGGTCGCTCCACACTTTACGCAAAAACGATACCCTGTAAGGGAATGAATGAACTTAACTTCTGCGAAACTTTTCACGGTTTCCCAAAAGTTGGGGGCAAATGATGGGGAATAAAATAATGCCTAAGTATGTAATTAATGTCACATCAATTATATCAGAATTGGGCTGAATGTTAGGCCCATTTGAGAAGGCCCAAAACCCTAAATATTAATTAATTTCGTAATTAATTAATAAGGGATAAGTCAGCTGATAAGATGAGTCCTAGTGGAGAAATAAATTCTTGTAGATTGGTCTCCAAGGAACCTGGTGGGATAAGGAATCAGCTTCCTACCTCTTAAGACTCCAAAGTCTATTCTAATTCTGAGACTTGCCCACCAAGTCTTCTAACCCAAGTCCAATTCAAGGACTCCCCATATCGATATAAGGGGCCTCGCCCCACAAATCAGAACTACGTTTTTTGACTTGATCATTGGCATACAGCAAGGTACGTAGGCATCTTGTAAGGCAGATCGAGTCACGAAACACAAGAGCAGTCAAATCGAGTCTCGAAGCTCACGTTCCCTAGTAATAAATACAGCAATTATTATACCTTAGTTTTTGATCCATAACAGTTATAGTAAAGATTGTTTTAGAATTTATTTAAATAAAATAATATTTTCAAGAGTAATTTGACTTCAATGTCAATTAAAATAATATAGATTTTAATATAAATTTAAATTTAAATTGGTCATAAAAGTTGACTTCAACATCAATTATAATTATATAAAGTTTATATAAATTAGAATTTAATTGATAAAGTAAGCTAACTTCAATATCGATTAGAATTAAAACCGATTGACCGATTGACTAACCAAATTTTTTATATTTTTTCTATTATAATATACTAGCTTAAAACCCGTGCGATGCACGGGTTCGTTAATATTCATATTTTTTATTTATATTTTATATGATTTTATTGAAATTCTAATATAAATAAATAAATAAATACGTAATTAATAACAATATAATTATAATTTGATTGTGTATAACTTTAAGTTAAATCAAATAGTATAGTATAAAGTAGTATATGGGTGATGAGATTTGAACCATTAACCTTATTTATAAATAATAATTAAATGTATGATGTTGGCGGGGTTCGAATCTGTGAACTTGGTTAGTGTATTTATTTATAAATATTAATATAAATGTTTGTTGTTGACAGAATTCGAACCTAGAAATTTATTTGTAATTTTATAAATAATAATAAAAATATTTGTTATTGGCGGGATTCGAACCTGTAAGTTTGGCTGGTGTATTTTTTTTAGTATTCGGATCTAACAGTTATGATCATTTGGTTAAGAAATCTGACGATCGTGATCGAAAAGAATAACAAAAAATAAGGTTAACCAAACTACAAATTATACCCATATTTGGTTATTACTCCCTCTGTCCCTCCCATTTGTTTACACTTTTCTTTTTTGGATGTCTCTTCCAATTGTTTACATTTCAAAACTTTCAAAAAATGGTAAGGTTTTTATAATTTTTAAAATAACTATATCCACTACTTCTCTCCACTATACCCACTTTATACATATAATATTAATCGGTCCCACTACTTTACTCACTTTTTTAACTTTTCTCCACTATTTTATCATTTTTCTTGAACTCCGCGCCCCACCTAAATATAAACATTTGGGAGGTACGGAGGGAGTATAGTTTAGTATAGATAAATATAGATAGTATAGATAAATTATATGAGTATTCATAGTCTTACGAGAGTTGACATAATTTTATAATAATAATCAAGAACTACGTTGGGTTTAATCGTTTGTAGATAGTTTATTTGAATTTTTCCCAATTACACACCTATACCCCTGCTAGAGCCGGTATACGGAGGCTTATTTCACAGATTTCTTCGTTGATGTTATCAGGTCACTCACCGTGTTTTTCGACAAACCTACTCGCGAACCTACCTAAACAGTTACTTGATTCCGTATTCAAAGGCCCTAAAGCCACTGATCCAAATTTTTGACCAACTCAACAGTGTGATTCAAATATTTGATTCAAACTACTTTCTACATATAATAATATATAAATATCATATTAAGCAATTTTATCTTAAATTTATCGTTTAATCATTACTAACAATTTATATAATATTTCATAAATTAATTAAAAAAAATAATACACATAAAAATATTAAAATTGTGCACTTAATTCACGAAAAACACATTTATTATAATAATTAACATACAAAATATAATTGATAGATACTAATTTTTCGAATTAGTATATTATTCCCACAAATGCTCAATTAATGTATCTCAACGTGTAATGTACTTCTATTTAAATTTTAATAAAATTATGTTTTCTCTTTATTTTAAGTTTTATTTTAAAAATAAATTTTGTTAACTATTAATTATATTCAGTTATTAATTATATAATTAAAAAATCAAAAATCAATTTAAAATCTCATAAACTACAAATAACAAAATCATTATTTAATATTAAACTAAGTGATCCAAATTTGGATCAGTGAATAGTAGTGAACCAAATTGGATCACCATTTGGATCAATGTTGAAATGGAATTTGGGATAATCTGCCCCAAATTTGAATTTTTGGATCATTGTTGAATTTGCGCGCAACGATCTCATATTTTGTTCTAACAAAATCTTCATGTGCAACAATCATTATGGATGATTACTTCAATTTTTTACTAATAGTTATTGTGTATTGGAGTGATATAAATTGGAGTGATACAAAATTTACATATAATTTATGGCATGTGATTTTAGTCAAGGGTTGTGTAATATTGGAGATAGTTCTTAAGTAATAACCCTCTTGATTTTTAAGATTGAATTTTATGAAAGTCACTCCAAAGACATACATTAAGGTAAGTTTATAAGATAGGTGACAAAATTTTAGAAGCATTGCTGAGTGCCTAAACTTCGGGGGACTAATAATTAAATAATTGAACAACTCCCTAACATTTTGTTTGACGGTACTGTTTGATGGTGTGCTTAACACACTCGCATTATACTAGTACTAATCTATTCAAGTGGTTTAAAAAAATGATGGATACGTTGTTGAATGGCTGTCGGTTGCTCATAACTCGTAATCCTGTTTTGCATTACAACAGTAATGCCCCCACAGACACAAGGATGCACAATTACTAGTCATAATTAGCTTAATTCTTGAGTTATGAATTACAATTGTCTAGTAAAACATAATTAACAGAAAGCAGAAGTAGTTTTGCTCTGTAACATGGCTACTACATACACATGCATCCATGCATATAGATCATGCATACGCTCGTGAAAATCATATGCGAGTTTGGTACATCCATTATGGATCCACATGCATGGCTCATGGTATGACAAAGGTTATGGATCCATCTGTAACTAATCGGGTTATATTACTCCCTATTAGACGATCAATCAAATACATTAATCTCTTATTCCATGAGCACCTGCCTAAAATTATTGCACATAATTTGTACTGTGCCTTTGTCAGAACAAAATATGAACCCCACATGCTCTGATCATTTACTAATTAGAGTTACTAACTCTATTATACAGCCAACTAATTAAATATTTAAGAAAATGAACCGAACCTAAACACATCCCTCTCAGCCGCCTCCCTTCTTTCATCCTCTCTGTTAGGGTTTGTCTATTTTCAAGTAAATTCAGGTGCTTCCACTGGTTTTCTCCGGTGGAAAGCCCCAACCCCTTCATTCTCTGTTATTCTTGTTTATTTCCTTTCAATAAAACCCAATTTTTTGGGTGTTTGTATGTCTCTCCTCTTGTAGTGTGTGTTTTGTCTCTCCTTTTGGAGTGTTTGTTATGTTTTTATTTAGTCATGCTTGGGTTATCTGGTGATGGATCTGTTGAGGACGAATTTATTGATATTTTTGGTGATCTGCAAAGCCTGCATCGGATCTGGGACGGTGGTGATTATTGCAAGAGCTCACCTTTCACAACTAAAGATTGTTCATCTTTTATGGGTTTATACTTTCGGCATGTCTATAGCTGGTATCTGACATGTAGATAGCTGGGGTGCCTTCAGCATATCTATAGCCGGTGTCCGGCATGTAGATAGCTGGGGTGCCGCTTCTCCAACCTCATTTTATGCGATTGGTGTTTCTGAACACTGGGCTAACCATAGTTTTTATGTGATATGGTCAATTGCGATTTTTCTATTTTCAGAGATGCTGCTGCAATATGGATTGCTTGGGGTGTCTTTGATTTCGTTTTTAATTTCAAGAATTTTTAAATTCTATGTGTTAAACGATCAGGAAACAAATCATCTAATTGTTTTTAGTATGTTATTTGTTTTATCACCTGGTTGTATCGACAGTTGGGGGTTTGTCCCGACTGTACTATATTAAATTTAATGAAAACTTTCTGCATTTGTCAAAAAAAAAATTAAATATTTAAGAAATAGCATGTAACGAGGATCCAAGGTTCTATATTTTCAAATCTCAACATCCGAGGTTTAAGAAATGCTTGCGTGTAATATTGCTGGTAATCTTTTTAATAATAAGATGTGATTCTCGGTGTTTACTCTAACAAAATTTGTTATTAAACGATGATTTGCAGCACAAGCTTATTTTACTCGTATGTGTTTTATAGTTACTTTCTACAGTTTCTACATTTTTCCGATTCAAAATAAAATCTAAGCACCTAGATCTAAACTCAAATTAAAATGCAATCACTTTTTAAGTAAGCTATGTCATTGTGCAAGTTTTAAAGTTTAAAGCATCTTTACGAATCCGCAGGTTGAAACTTGTGTTGCATAGAAATCACTGAAAAGATGATTAATTTTACTGATTTTGATGAGCATCAATTTTTTTTTGACAAATGCAGAAAGTTCTCATTAAATTAAATATAGTACAGTCGGGACAAACCCCCAACTGCCGATACAACCAGGTGATAAAACAAATAACATACTAAAAACAATTAAATGATTTGTTTCCTGATCGTTTAACACATGGAATTTAAAAATTCTTGAAATTAAAAACGAAATCAAAGACATCCCAAGCGATCCAAATTGCAGCAGCATCTCTGAAAATAGCAACATCGCAATTGACCATATCACATAAAAACTATCTATGGTTAGCCCAGTGTTCAGAAATACCAATCGCATAAAAATGCGATTGGAGAAGCGGCACCCCAACTATCTACATGCCGGACACCAGCTATAGACATGTCGAAGGCACCCCAGCTATCTACATGCCGGATACCAGCTATAGACATGCCGAAAGTATAATCCCATGAAAGATGAACAATCTTTAGTTGTGAAAGGTGAGCTCTTGCAATAATCACCACCGTCCCAGATCCGATGCAGGCTTTGCAGATCAACAAAAATATCAATAAATTCGTCCTTGATGAGCATCAATTAATTGTAATCGACTACTGTAAATGGAAAAGGGTGTAAATTAGGACCACATAATGAGGGCATGTGAAAAGGCTTCGATACACAAAGCTTGCTCATTCAGAAAGGGATTACTACTTTCTCTTTATTGCGTGTTTTGTGCTGTGCTAATTGTTAGGATATCAAGTCCCAATTATACCCTTTTACTTCCAAATGTAATTTTTTTTGACAAATGCAGAAAATTTTCATTAAATTGAATATAGTACAGCCGGGACAAAACCCCAATTGTTGATACAATCAGGTGGTAAAGCAAATAACATACTAAAAATAATTAGATGATTTGTTTCCTGATCGTTTCACACAAAAAATTTAAAAAATTTTAAAACTAAAAACGAAATCAAAGACATCCCAAGTGATCCAAATTACACCAGCATCTCTGAAAATAACAACATCACAATTGATATCACATAAAAACTATGGTTAAACCCATATTCAGAAACACCAATCGCATAAAATGAGATTGGAAAAGCGGCATCACAATTATCTACATGCCGGACACTAGCTATAGACATGCCGAAGGCACCCTAACTATCTACATGCCGGATACCAGTTATAGACATACCGAAAGTGCAAACCCATGAAAGATGAACAATCTTTGGTTGTGAAAGGTGAGCTCTTGCAATAATCACCACCGTCCCAAATTCGATGCAGGCTTTGCAGATCACCAAAAATATCAATAAATTCATCCTCAACAGATCCAACACCAGATAAACCCAAGCATGACTAAACAAAAATATAACAAACACTCCAAAATGAGAGACCAAACACACACTCCAAGAGGAGAGTGATAAGTGGCATTTTATACCACTTAGAACGTCTTAAAATGGCTTAAATTGGTGTCTTGAAATCAAGTATTTTGTGTATTTGATGCGTTTTTCTAGTGTTTATACATTTCAGGGTATTGGTTGCATTTCGGGGGAGGAATCATCAAGAATAAGCCTTGGCATGTGTTCATCATTGCGAGAGGAAAGGAATGGGCAGATTACGGCGAAGAAACGGAGCAAACCTGGATTTTTTCCAGTAGAGGCCTGCGCGCCCGCGCAGCAATGCTGAGCGGCCGCGCAGCAACCTGCGCGCCCGCGCAGCTATGCTGAGCGGCCGCGCAGGGTCGGGGAAAAAGATAAATTATTTTAGACTTCTACTTCTGTTTGGCTTCCAACTTCTATGTAATCTGAGTTTTATGGGACTATTATATAGGTAGATTTGAGACGTTTTCACAGAGAGCAAGAAGGTGATTATGTTTTAGATTGTGTTTTACACAAGAAGCGAAGGAGATAAGGAAGAAGACTGATTTAGCACACCGCAACAAAGAGGAAGCATATATTCTTGTGATTCTTGTTTCGTTGTAACGTTGGATGCTAGTTTTCTTACTTTGACTTATTTACTCTTGTGACGTACTCTGTTTTAATAAATTTAGTTTAGTTATTATTTTCTTGTATTTATTTATCATGATTTCATATGAACCCATGATGGCGATAAGTTCTATTATGGGCTAATCGTGATCATGGGGTTGCAACGGATTTATTATGGAATTTTTTAGTTAATTGTTTAATACTTTAGTGTGTGATGATTGCATGATATCTAGTATTGGTTGTGCGTATTCGTCTTATGTGCGTCGCGAACATATAAGATAGGGTGTTAATCTCTTGTGAAGCGACGGTGGATCTTGAGATTTAGAACTTGCCATGCTAGCATAGGTTCATGTACGTTGTGCATGATTAGTGGGTAACTCTAACAGTTTTATTTGCCCTATATAATCAAAAGGAATAACTTGAGCTTAAATCATTGTGTTGTCAATTTCTGTAGACATATAGGAACTCAACATAATTGATGACTATTCAACTTCTATCTTAATTGTGGATGCTTGGTAGAATGGTATTAGTACAATGAAAGTTGGCTTTTATCAGTTTCGTGTTATTCGATTAATATCATCACTGTCACATGCTAAAGGTAATAACAATGGCTATAGAAGGAAGTAATAATGAAGTTGTGATCTCATGAGTGTTTTATTATTGATAAATTGAAGTGTTAGTTAAGTGGTTAATTAGGTAGTTAATTATAGTTAATATTTAATCAACAATTTTAAGTGTTATTATCTTAACATTGAGAAGTAATCATATATTGGTGAGTGAGTTTAATTAGACAATACTTTAGTCTGAGTCTCTGAGGGAACGAACTAGAAAGTATTCTATATTACTTGCGAACGCGTATACTTGCGTGAATATTAGCGCGTGTTTTCGCCCTAACAAGTTTTTGGCGCCGCTGCCGGGGACTCGGCGTATTTGTTTAGTTTATGTACTTACCATCATTGGTCATTAGGACTCAGTGATTAGGACGTAGTAGTTACTTACTCTTTTTGGTTGTGTTTCAGGTACTTTAGCAAGCGTTTATGCAAACTCGTTCTCGTGCTCGCAAGAGGACTTTAGATACAGCTGAGGAGACAGACGAAGTTCTTGATATTCCGGAGAAGTTAGATTTTGAGGATTCGGATTCAGGAACTGAGCAGAAAGAACCAGTAAACATGGGAGATCGTATTGTTCAAGCTGATCCAGCTCTTATGGATTTTTCTCGGCCAAAAATTGATGACATTCAGTCAAGCATCCTTCATCCGGCTATTCAAGCTAACACCTTTGAAATCAAGCCGGGCACTATTCAGATGGTGCAGAATTCTGTTTCTTTTGGAGGAGCGGTAACTGAAGACCCCAACATGCACATAAGGAATTTTGTCGAGATCTGCAGCACTTTTAAGTATAATGGCGTGACTGATGAGGCTATCAAGTTGAGGCTTTTCCCATTCTCACTGAGGGATAAGGCTAAAGACTGGTTATATTCTGAACCAGCTGGGTCCATCACTACATGGCAAGATCTTGCGCAAAAGTTTCTGGTGAAGTTTTATCCAATGGCAAAGACTGCTGCTATGAGGAGTGCTCTTACTCAGTTTGCGCAGCAACCTACAGAATCTATGTGCGAGGCTTGGGAACGCTACAAGGAAATGTTGAGAAAATGTCCACATCATGGAATGCCGGATTGGATGGTGATCACTGGTTTCTATAATGGTTTGGGGGCCCAATCTCGGCCCATGCTCGATGCAGCAGCTGGAGGAGCCTTATGGGCTAAAAGCTATACTGAGGCGTATAATCTTATCGAGACGATGGCTGCAAATGAGCCTCAAAACCCAACTCAGAGGATGACGTCAGGCAAGGTAGCAGGTATTCTGGAAGTTGATGTAGCCACCGCTATTGCAGCCCAGCTCCAAGCGCTATCAATGAAGGTTGATTCTTTGGCTACGTATGGAGTTAATCAAATAGCTATGGTTTGTGAGCTTTGTGCAGGTTCTCATGCTACGGATCAGTGTTCTCTTGTAAACGAATCTGTTCAGTATGTGAATAATTATCAGCGACAACAGCATCCTGTGCCAGCGACCTATCATCCTAATAACAGAAATCATCCAAATTTCAGCTGGGGGAATAATCAGAATGCTATTCAGCCACCATATCAGCAAGGAGTGAGTAAACAGTTTAACCCACCTGGATTCCAGCAACCATAGCAGTATGCTATAAGGCAATCATATCCTCAACAGGGAAGTGTAGCTGCACCTACTAGTGCTGATTTTGAGGAACTTAAGTTGTTGTGCAAGAGTCAGGCGGTTTCTATCAAGACCTTGGAAAATCAAATCGGTCAATTAGCCAATGCAGTGCTCAATCGTCAACCTGGCACTCTTCCCAGTGACACGGAAGTACCAGGCAGGAAGGAAGCTAAAGAGCAAGTCAAGGCTATTACCTTAAGGTCTGGAAAAGTAGCTGATGCTGAAAAGGCAAAAGAAGGAGAAGCTGAAATTAGAGGCGAAGAATCTAAGCAAAAGGAGAAAGCGGCAGAACCAAGGAAGACTACTGTTGAACACACTCTGCCTGAGGCTAATACAGGGGAGAAACAGCTCTATCCTCCACCACCTTTTCCTAAGAGATTGCAGCAACAAAAGCTGGATAGACAGTTCGGGAAGTTTCTGGAGGTGTTCAAGAAACTTCACATCAATATACCTTTCGCTGAGGCTCTGGAACAAATGCCTAGTTATGCGAAGTTTATGAAGACTATTCTTTCAAGGAAGGTGAAACTGGATGACCTTGAAACCGTTGCTCTCACGGAAGAATGCAGCGCTGTTCTGCAGCAAAAGTTACCACCAAAACTGAAAGATCCAGGAAGCTTCACCATTCCTTGCACCATTGGCAATCTAACTTTTGACAAGTGCCTTTGTGATTTGGGAGCAAGCATTAATCTGATGCCGTTGTCGATCTTTAAAAAGCTGGATCTGCCTGATCCAAAACCCACGTACATGTCACTACAATTGGCTAACCGTTCCATTACTTACCCAAGGGGCATAGTTGAGGATGTGCTCGTCAAGGTGGATAAGCTCTTCTTTCCTGCAGATTTTGTTATTCTGGATTTTGACGAAGATAAGAAGATTCCCATAATCTTGGGAAGGCCTTTCTTGGCTACTGGCCGTACCTTAATAGATGTGCAAAAAGGTGAACTTACTATGCGGGTCCAAGATCAGGATGTGACCTTCAACGTATTCAAGGCAATGAAATTCCCTACAGAAGATGAGGAGTGCTTAAAAGTGGATGTGATTGATTCTGCGGTTACTTCGGAACTCGATCACATGCTAATGTCTGATGCATTGGAAAAGGCCTTAGTGGGGGATTTTGACAGCGATGATGAAGATAGCAACGAGCAATTATAATATCTGAACGCTTCTCCCTGGAAGCGAAAGCTGGACATACCATTTGAATCTCTTGGTACTTCTGACCTCAAGAACGCTGAAGGGAAGCTCAAACCATCAATAGAGGAAGCACCTACCTTGGAGCTCAAGCCATTACCTGAACACTTGAGGTATGCTTTTTTAGGTGATTCATCTACGTTACCTGTTATTATTTCATCTGACCTTTCAGGTAGTGAGGAAGACAAGCTCTTAAGGATTTTGAGAGAATTCAAATCGGCTATAGGATGGACCATAGCAGACATCAAGGGGATAAGTCCTTCATATTGTATGCATAAAATTCTGCTAGAGGAAGGTAGTAAGCCAACTGTGGAACAGCAGCGAAGACTGAATCCCATCATGAAGGAGGTGGTGAAGAAAGAAATTCTGAAATGGCTAGATGCAGGCATCATTTATCCTATTTCTGACAGCTCGTGGGTGTGCCCCGTACAATGTGTACTTAAGAAGGGAGGTATCACTGTGGTCGCAAATGAAAATAATGAGCTCATCCCTACTCGAACAGTTATAGGATGGAGAGTATGCATGGATTATAGAAAATTGAACAAAGCCACAAGGAAGGATCACTTCCCTCTTCCATTTATTGATCAGATGCTTGACAGATTGGCGGGACATGAGTATTTTTGTCTTCTGGATGGTTATTCCGGGTATAATCAGATTTGTATTGCACCAGAGGATCAGGAAAAGACTACCTTCACTTGTCCATTTGGCACATTTGCTTTTCGCAGAGTTTCATTTGGGTTATGTGGCGCCCCGGCCACTTTTCAGAGATGTATGATGGCTATATTCTCTGACATGATTGGAAATAACGTCGAAGTGTTCATGGATGACTTCTCCGTCTTTGGACACTCATATGATGAATGTTTGAATAATCTGCGCGCCGTACTCAAAAGATGCGTGGAAACTAATTTGGTGCTTAATTGGGAGAAATGTCATTTTATGGTGCGTGAAGGCATTATCCTTGGGCATAAGGTCTCTAGCAAGGGTCTGGAGGTGGACAAGGCCAAGGTGGGAGTCATTGAAAATCTTCCCCCACCTAATTCTGTGAAAGGAATCCGTAGTTTTCTTGGTCATGCGGGTTTTTATCGGCGATTCATCAAGGACTTTTCAAAGATATCTAAGCCGTTGTGTAATTTGCTTGAGAAAGATGTGCCTTTCAAATTTGATGATGAATGTTTGGCAGCATTCGAGACTCTCAAGGAGAGTTTGATCACGGCACCAGTCATCACAGCACCAGATTGGACAGAACCATTTGAGATGATGTGTGATGCGAGTGATTATGCGGTAGGTGTAGTTCTGGGACAGCGCAAGAAAAATCTCTTCCATGTGGTCTACTATGCGAGTAAGACTTTAAATGGTGCCTAATTGAACTACACCACTACTGAGAAGGAGCTTTTGGCTATAGTCTTTGGCTTTGAGAAATTTCGATCTTATCTGCTTGGTACGAAAGTAACAGTATTCACTGATCATGCAGCTATTCGCTATCTGGTTTCTAAGAAGGATTCGAAGCCGAGACTCATTCGTTGGGTGCTTTTACTTCAGGAATTTGAGTTAGAGATCAAAGATAGAAAAGGTACTGAGAATCAAGTAGCTGACCATCTCTCTAGGTTGGAGAATCCCGATTCTACTTCACAAGATAGGACGTTAATCAATGAATCTTTTCCGGATGAGCAGTTGTTTGCAATTCAGGAGGAAGAACCATGGTTTGCAGATATTGTAAACTATCTCGTCAGCAATATAATGCCTCTTAATTTGACATCCGCTCAAAAGAAGAAGTTTCTGCATGAGGTGAAGTGGTATATGTGGGATGAACCATATTTGTTTAGACAGGGAGCTGACCAGATCATCAGGAGATGTATCCCGTTCTGTGAGACGGAGGGGATATTACGAGACTGCCATTCCACGGTTTATGGTGGACACTATGGAGGTGAGAAGACGGCAGCTCGTATTCTGCAAGCAGGTTTTTTCTGGCCTACTTTGTTCAAGGATGCTCATCAGTTTGTTTTAAGGTGTGATCGTTGCCAAAGAGTGGGAAATTTGTCAAGGAAGGATGAGATGCCATTAAATGTGATGCTTGAAGTCGAGGTCTTTGATGTGTGGGGAATCGATTTCATGGTGCCTTTTATCGCATCTTGCAATAATCAGTACATCTTGCTGGCAGTCGATTATGTCTCAAAATGGGTCGAAGTTAAAGCTTTACCGACAAATGATGCAAAGGCAGTGCTAAATTTTCTTCATAAGCAAATTTTCACAAGGTTTGGAACACCTCGGGTAATCATAAGTGATGAAGGATCGCATTTTTGCAACCGTAAGTTCACTTCTATGATGCAGCGTTATAATGTGAATCATCGAGTAGCTACTGCCTATCATCCGCAAACAAATGGTCAAGCGGAAGTGTCTAACAGAGAGATAAAGCGTATTCTAGAGAAGGTTGTTTGTCCGTCAAGGAAGGATTGGTCTTTAAAGCTCGATGAAGCTGTTTGGGCTTACAGAACAGCATACAAAACTCCACTTGGGATGTCACCGTTTCAGTTGGTGTACGGTAAGGGATGTCATCTACCGGCGGAGCTTGAGCATAAGGCCTACTGGGCATTGAAGAAATTGAACCTGGATTTAGATGCAGCTGGTAAGAAAAGAATGCTTCAGCTTAATGAACTTGATGAATTTCGACTTCAAGCGTACGAGAATAACAAAATGTATAAGGAAAAGGTGAAGAGGTGGCACGATAGGAAGCTACATCTTAAGATATTTGTGCCAGGGCAACAAGTTCTTTTATTCAACTCTCAGCTCCGACTTTTTCCTGGGAAGTTGAAATCAAGGTGGTCTGGACCTTTTATTGTCAAAACTGTGTTTCCACATGGAGCGGTGGAAAGTTTTGAGAATGATTCGGACCAAGCATTCAAGGTTAACGGTCAGCGGTTAAAGCACTACTATGGGGACATGGCAAACCGAGAGGTGGTTAGTGCCATTTTGTTGACTACTTGAGAAAGGTACGGAACGTCATGCTAATGACGAAAAAGAAGTGCTGCGTGAGAGGCAACCCATGAAATGTTGTTACAGGAACCCTTAGAAGTTAATAACCTATCCAAAAACACAAAAAATCAGAAAATAGGGGCTGAATTTTTTTTTTCCAGAGACCCTCTGCGCGCCCGCGCAGCTATGCTGAGCGGCCGCGCAGCAAGCTGCGCGTCCGCGCAGATATGCTGAGCGGCCGCGCAGGGGTCGAGTTCCAGAAAATTTTTTCCAGTTCAGAAAAAAAAAACAAACAAAAACACAAAAACAGTTTTAGCCCATAAACCCACGAATTGTTCCCACTACCCCATCATTTTATCCCTTAATTCCCAAACCCTAATCTAATCTACACCCTATATATACATACACCTATCCTACATATCTCCCACAAAACTTCCTACACTTAAACCCTCTCACAAACATCAAAAATCAGTTCTTACACACTTTTATTCACGAATCAATGGCACCCAAGAGAGCACGCACTATTGACAACAGCAGCACAGTTCCTACTGCTGATTCATCGAGGGGTACTGCTGCAAGGCCTCGGTTAACTGACAGAGCTGCGGAGGAGGAGTGCACTAGGCTGTTGGGGAAGCCGATTCTGAAGGAGAGGGGGTTTTTACCATCAGGGAGGGATGGTGAGTTGTTGCCCATGATTGCAGAGAAGGGGTGGATAGCTTTTTGTGAGTCACCCGTAGCAGTGCCGATGAGCGTTGTTCGCAAGTTCTACGCGAACGCGAAGGCTGAAAAGAATGGTTTTCTGTAGTCCGTGGGCTGACGGTTGATTATCATCCTGCGGCGATTCGCCGCGTGATTGGACAGCGAGAGAGGAAGCCCGATGAGGAGAACTGGAATGAAAAGACTGCTGAGGATTTTGACTTGGATTTGATTTGTGCGACTCTCTGTCGACCGGGCACAGTTTGGAACCGCAGTCCAGCCAATAATGAGTATCGTTACTTTCCGGCGATCGCCATGAACAGGTATGCCCGTGCATGGAATGCATTTATATGTGCTAATATTTTGCCTTCTTCACATGCACACGAGGTCACAGTTGAGAGAGCACAGTTGTTATGGGGAATTCTGCATGATGAGTACTATGTGGACCTTGGTGAGTTTATCTACCAAGGAATTCTGAAGTTTTTGAGGGGAGCAAAGCATATGAACATCCCTTATGCATCCACGGTTACGAAGCTATACTGAGCAGTGGGAGTGAACTGGCCGGCTCATGAGCAGTTGCAGTTGTCAGCAGCTCCGATTGATTCTGGCACTCTGAATGGGATGCAGGAGTGGACCGGTGGTGAGCCTGAGGAGCATGGGCTGGGTTATCGTCTTCCAGGAGGGTGTCCAGCATGAGGTGCTACTATGGCTAGGCCAGGGCGTGGTGAGGCTGGTTCTTCGAGAGCTCAGGAGGGTGCTGGGATGGGTGATGCCCAGTATAGGAGGCTTTCACGGCGGATGGATGCCATGTATGAGACGCAGAGCAGGTTTGCTCAGGAGCTCACCCTTGCGTTAGGGACTGCTTTTCGAGGCCTTGGAGCTGATATCCAGTGGCCAGTTTTTGGTGAGGACTCTGCATACCCACCGCCTGATACTCCACCCACTGAGGGTGATGATGATGATGACTCCGAGTAGGTATACCCTGTGTTCCTTTCTACTACTTTCACTGAGGACAGTGAAGATTTTTAGTTTGGGGGTGGTAGTTAAGGAATATTGTGTGTGTGTCATTTAGTTGCATATTCATGATAGTTTAGTTCATATAGTTGCATAATTTATGCCATTTAGTTTTTTTTTATGAATGTCATGTAGCTCATGCATTTACCATGATCCCTTTTGCAATAAGTTATCGACTAAATTGTGATATTGATGCGAGTGTAGTGATAGCATTAAAGTGATATTAAGTTGTGTAGGTTGATATGCATGCTAGAAATAATTGTAAGTCCACTAAGTCTTAAAGAATGCGTAAGGGCTAGATTGTTGTTATGATTTGGTTGTTTTCAAGGTCAATCTACTTATTATGCTTAGAATTCGATTATAGGTTCTTAGTGATAAAGACATGAAAAAAGAAAAAAAAATTTGGAGAAAAAAATATGGAAGTTGTTGCTAGTTGTGGCTAGGCGTCAAATGGTTAGTAGCCGGCTCGCATATGTTGCGAGTAGTCTAGGGTTGAGCAAGATGGAGCGAAACGCACTTGCTCAGAAGTTATGAAAAAAAAAAAAAATTTTTTTTTGGCATAATTGATCAAGAGTGGGCTCTTTGGTATTCGAGTTATTAAGTTCTTAGGGGACTTTGTGCCTAGCGACCTAAGGTTCTTAGAGTCTGGGATCCGCTAACCTAACGCTCGTTACATGGATACCATTGTATAAGTCTTTTGTGGACCTCACTCATTGCACGGTCAAATAAGCATTTGAGTTGTAAATAAAAAGCACGATTCCGTAGTAAGCTCCAGAGTTCTTGTAGTGTTGTATATCACTTTGTGCCTAGAATTTTTTATTCTTTGTATAATCGTAGGATTGCCTTGAGGATAGTCTAGTCATAGTAATTGGTCTAGTTCCGAAGCATAACTGTTAAGCATTTGCACACACCACGTTTCTGGCTGTATGTCTATTTGCATGAGTTTATTGATCTTTAGTTGTCTAACTGCATTCGTTGAGATGTGACAATTTGGTTGGTTAATTGTAGTAAGGGGGATCGTTGCATTTTCATATAGATTGCATTCATGCATATTTTTATTTGTTTTTGAGTCTGTGACGCTTGAGGACAAGCATCGATTTAAGTTTGGGGGTGTGATAAGTGGCATTTTATACCACTTAGAACGTCTTAAAATGACTTAAATTGGTGTCTTGAAATCAAGTATTTTGTGTATTTGATGCGTTTTTCTAGTGTTTATACATTTCAGGGTATTGGTTGCATTTCGGGGGAGGAATCATCAAGAATAAGCCTTGGCATGTGTTCATCATTGCGAGAGGAAAGGAATGGGCAGATTACGGCGAAGAAACGGAGCAAACCTGGATTTTTTCCAGTAGAGGCCTGCGCGCCCGCGCAGCAATGCTGAGCGGCCGCGCAGCAACCTGCGCGCCCGCGCAGCTATGCTGAGCGGCCGCGCAGGGTCGGGGAAATAGATAAATTATTTTAGACTTCTACTTCTATTTGGCTTCCAACTTCTATGTAATCTGAGTTTTATGGGACTATTATATAGGTAGATTTGAGACGTTTTCACAGAGAGTAAGAAGGTGATTATATTTTAGATTATGTTTTACGCAAGAAGCGAAGGAGATAAGGAAGAAGACCGATTTAGCACACCGCAACGAAGAGGAAGCATATATTCTTGTGATTCTTGTTTCGTTGTAACGTTGGATGCTAGTTTTCTTGCTTTGACTTATTTACTCTTATGACGTACTCTGTTTTAATAAATTTAGTTTAGTTATTATTTTCTTGTGTTTATTTATCATGATTTCATATGAACCCATGATGGCGATAAGTTCTATTATGGGCTAATCGTGATCATGGGGTTGCAACGGATTTATTATGGAATTCTTTAGTTAATTGTTTAATACTTTAGTGTGTGATGATTGCATGATATCTAGTATTGGTTGTGCGTATTCGTCTTATGTGCGTCGCAAACATATAAGATAGGGTGTTAATCTCTTGTGAAGCGACGGTGGATCTTGAGATTTAGAACTTGCCATGCTAGCATAGGTTCATGTACGTTGTGCATGATTAGTGGGTAACTCTAACAGTTTTATTTGCCCTATGTAATCAAAAGGAATAACTTGAGTTTAAATCGTTGTGTTGTCAATTTCTGTAGACATATAGGAACTCAACATAATTGATGACTATTCAACTTCTATCTTAATTGTGGATGCTTGGTAGAATGGTATTAGTACAATGAAAGTTGGCTTTTATCAGTTTCGTGTTATTCGATTAATATCATCACTGCCACATGCTAAAGGTAATAACAATGGCTATAGAAGGAAATAATAATAAAGTTGTGATCTCATAAGTGTTTTATTATTGATAAATTAAAGTGTTAGTTAAGTGGTTAATTAGGTAGTTAATTATAGTTAATATTTAATCAACAATTTTAAGTGTTATTATCTTAACATTGAGAAGTAATCATACATTGGTGAGTGAGTTTAATTAGACAATACTTTAGTCTGAGTCTCTGAGGGAACGAACTAGAAAGTATTCTATATTACTTGCGAACGCGTATACTTGCGTGAATATTAGCGCGTGTTTTCGCCCTAACAGAGAGACATACAAACACCGAAAAAATTGGGTTTTTTATTGAAAGGAAATTAACGAGAATAAAAGTAAATGAAGGGGTTGGGGCTTTCCACCGGAAAAAACTAGTAGAAGCCCCTCGATTTACTTGAAAATGGACAAACCCTAGGAGAGGGGAGGAATGGAGGGAGGTGGCGGTAAAAGTGTTTTCTCCCAAATGTAATTATTTGCTTTTTTTACTAAATAATTATTACCGAAAAGTCGGAGTGACTAGATAGTTGCATTTTTTTAATCGATTATATAACCAGATAGTTGCATTTTTTTTCTAATTTATTACATATGCACATGGTATAAGTCGAAATCCCGACCTTCCACAAGAGGTACGAGAGCTCAACAATTACATTTTTTTAATTGTACTATACTTTGTTTTCTTTGTTATCATTATAGAAAAAAAACTAGGGTTCGCTAGTATTTAATACTAGGGTTTGAGAGATTCAAGCTTTAATGGCTGGTCTCACGTTCGTGAACTAGTTGTCCTCGCAAGATGTTTACGTATCTCTGTACTGTAGAGAATCAAGTCAAATATGTAGTTCTAAGCTGAAAGATAAAGCCCTTTATATACAACTAAGCCTGGGGTTAGACTTGTTTTGTCAGTTGTGAGACTTGGTGGACAAGTCTCCAACTTAGATGGTAATCACACTATAAGAAAAAAGAGTAAAAGCAATCAAATAACAGTGACCAACTTTAAATTCCACTGAAAATGGTGGCTTTTAAGGTCAACCTCATCTTCCTTTGAATCACGAATAAAAGCGATCACATATGGTGGAATTTGTGAGCGGTGGCTTTTATCCGGTGGCTTTTGCTAAGAAAAGCAACCGCCATTGTGTCGCGGCAGATTTTTTGGTTTTAAGAATAGGCGGGAAAATTGCTTCCAAAATGAAGGCTAAAATTAGAAAATAAAAGAGACTGAGCGGTCGCTTTTAATTTGTTTTTTTAAAAAAAAAATTTAATTACACCTGCAAGGGTTGTGGTAATATAAACGATTGTTAACGGTCGAATTTATAAAAGCAATTGCATGTGGTGGATTTTATAAAAACGACTGTTGGCGGTGGATTTTATAAAAAAGAATTAAAGCTACCGCCTCATCCTATCCTCATCGTTTCTGTCCATACTTTCCTATTCCTCCCATCTTTCCTTATTTTCTTCATATTTTCTATCATATTTCTTCTCCTTCAAGCTCATACTAATTTCATGTCAAGTAAGTACCATTTCTAAACTACTCATACTTTAATTATCATGATTATTGTTTGTTGATTTCTCACATACATAAAATATTAATTGATATAATTTAAATGAAATGTTAAATTTTAGTTGTTAATGTATAGGATATGATTCAATATTTTATTGCAATGTTTAAACAATTACTATAATTGTTGTTCATTTGATGTCACTAAATATCTTGTACACATAGTGAATTATTTAGTTAAGTTTTTGTTAATTTGTAAGTTATTAATTATACTATCAATGCACCTTGTAGATGACGTCAGATCGTAGTTGGATGAATCGTCGATTTGATGCACGTAAAAATATAACAGAAGAGTACAAAATTGGTGTGGATGATTTCATTAAATTTTGCGTTGCAAATACGGATGATTCAAGGGGGAGAATAAGATGTCCATGTAATGAATGTGGAAATTATTACATAAAAAGTCCCGACGATGTGATATTACATTTATATCGACATGACATCATGCCTGCATATACAATATGGTATTTTTACGAGAAGAATGTTAGATCACAAGTTGAGATTGGAACGAGTTCCACGAACGTTGATAATACGGGTGATGATTTTTATGATTCACGCAAAATATTTGGAGATTTTGCCGAGGCAAATAATAATTTTGAGAATATGCATGAAGAACTGAATGCAACCGCAAAATTTTTTTATAGGATGCTTGACAGTGCTTCTGAACCACTTTATCCCAATTGTACAAGTTTCACAATATTATCATTTGTGAGTTAGCTACTTAAGTTTAAACACAAACATGGTTATAGTAATAAGGGATTCGATGAGCTACTTGAACTTATTGGATTAGTGTTGCCTGAAGATCACAAGTTGCCAATGAGATATTATGATGTGAAGAAGTTAGTAAGTGGGTTAAGCATGGGATACGAAATAATTGATACTTGCGTGAATGATTGCATGTTATTTTACAAAGTAAATAGTGAAAAAACACATTGTGACATATGTGACGAAGGTCGATACAAGGTACATAAGGATTCTATGAAAAAGTGGATTCCGAAGAAGATTTTGAGATACCTTCCTCTTACATTGAGACTGCAACGATTATTCATGCCCGAGAAGACTGCCAAATGTATGACATGACATCATGATAGAATTGTAGTTGAGGGTCAATTAAGTCATCCAGCTGATGTAGATGAATTGAAACAATTCAATCTTAGATTTCCTCGATTTGCAAAAGAAACACGAAATGTTCGAATAAGCCTTGCTAGTGATGGTTTGATCCTTTTCGAGATGCACATGCAAGGGAATATACGGTGTGGCCTGTGATTGTTGTTGTTTATAATCTTCCACTGTCCATGTGCATCAAAGCTCCATACATGTTTATGCCTCTTCTCATTCCCGGACCGAATGATCCAACAAAAGACTTTCATGTTTATCTTCGACCACTAATTGATGAATTAAAGATGTTGTGGTGTACTGGGGTGGAAACATATGATAGGGTATCACGTTCAAATTTCACGATGAAAGCAACATTGATGTGGACAATTAATGACTTTCCAGCACTTGGTATGATTAGTGGATGGTCGACTAAAGGAAAGTTTGCATGTCCGGTATGTATGGGAATGGTAAAGGAAAATCAGCTCAAGCATGGTGGTAAACCTACATTCTATGGTACATCTCGTTCTTTTTTGGAAGAAGATGATCCACTAAGGAGAAGCACAAAGTTTGGACGATGTGAGAGACATTCAGTCACAACTCGACATTCAGGATCAAGGGCAAAGATACTTTGTGAGAAAATACAGTTTCCTCCTCCGGGAATAATTATTAGGCAAAAGTCGAGGGATTATGGCGTGACACATAATTGGACACACTATTCTCCATTGTTTGAGCTACCATATTGGGAGACACTAAGCCTTCGTCACAATATTGATGTTATGCATATTGATAAAAATGTGTTTGATAACATATTCTACACAATGCTTGGTGATAAAAAAACCAAAGATAACTCAAACGCAAGAAATGATTGTAAGGATTTAGGTGTATACCGTGAGTTGTGGATTCGAGGTGATGGCACGACGCCAGATGCGCCATATGTGCTTGGGAGAGAGCAAATTAATAATCTATTCCATTGGATTAAAAGTTTGAATCTTCAATATGGGTATGTCTCGAATATATCTAGGTGTGTAAATATGGAAAAAAGATATATTCGCGGGATGAAATCACATGATTTCCATATCTTCATGCAAAAGCTATTGCCTATTGTTTGTCGTGATTTGCTACCAAAGAATGTAGCTGATGTTCTTATTGAGTTGTCTAACTTCTTTCAAGATTTATACATAGCAAATTTGAAATACACAGATTTGGAAAAGATGGAAAAAGATATAGTGGGGATAATGTCTAAGCTCGAAATCATCTATATTCCGGGTTTTTTTTAATCCCATGGAACATATACCTCTACATTTGGCTACTGAGTGAAAGCTGGGAGGCCCATCTAATAATCGATGGATGTATTTTGTTGAAAGATACTTGCACGACTTGAAATTGAAAGTTAAAAATAAAGCATGGGTAGAAGGTTCAATGGCAGAGCGCTATATTGAGGAGGAAGTTGTACACTTTTATGAGTTGTATTTTGAATCCAAAGATGAAACAGTGCATAATCGACTTCGTCGAAATGAGGTGCCTACAAGGTTTCTTGATCTGAGTTTATTGGAGGTTTATAAGTATCCTACACAACCTATATTATGTAATGGGCATAGAATTTTGAGTAGAGCTGAACATAGACTAGTGACATACTATATTCTTATCAATTCACCAGAAGTTGCACAATACTTACGGTATTATATTCTTCACTATCATTATTAATTTAAATTTGACAAATTTAATTTTAGTGAATTATAACTTAATTAAATTTTAAATTGTAGTGAGTTTCAAATGTTGGTACGTCGGCATCATCCGAACTTTAATGATGCACAACAAGAAGGAAAACAAAAAGAACTATTCACAGGTTGGTTTCAAAGAAGGGCACGTTTATAAATATATAAATGTGTAGGTGTGTGTATTGTTGTGATAATATCTTACTACTCCTACATTCATATGCTTCATTTCTAAAATAATTTAGGTAAAAGATGATATTGAGCTTAAAAACAAATTCAAGGACCTAATAAAAGGGCCATCATATGAAGTGGAATCTTACAAAGGTTGTAAGTGTAATGGTTTTAAATTAAATATGGAAATTCTAGTGAACGTACTTCTTCAAATTCCGGTGTACTTGTCATTGGTAAGAGAAGTTCCTAAAACAGAAATTGTATTAATTTCGTATTATATATATATATATATATAATATTACCATGTCTGATTTATAGGAAGTTTTTACAAAGAAAGTTTTGGAAATTATTACGGACGACTCCAAGAAGTACTTGACCTCTACTACTACAATGGTCATCATGTTATCTTATTCAAATGTTATTGGTTTGATCATACAACATACCTCAAACTGGATAGAAACCGGATTCCTATGAATGATATCAAATCAAAGTTAAATACCGAAGATGTGTTCGTGTTAGCTAGTCAAGCTCATCAAGTGTATTATGCACCAAGTATTACAAATACAAAGTCTTCATGGTACACAGTCCTCACCACAAAGAGTCGACAAGTTAACGAAGTTATTCCATTTACCGAAGATGACACATTTAATGATGACATTTTTCAAAATGATGTGTCAAATGCCTCATCATCATAAGTTCAAAGAGTGGTTATTCATGATCCTTTAATTTTTTTTATTGATTTGAGAAATTTTGAAGATGACTACTCCATACATGAAGATATTGAATAACAAAATGACCAAGACATGAGTGATAAAGAAAATGATAGTGATGATGATAACGATGACGATGATGATTAATATTTTATTGTATTAAATTTGAGATTGAATGGAAATTATGTAAAACATTTTACTTGAGTCTCCACAAAATATATGCACGGGCTCTCATTTTTTTTACTATTATATTTCCTTTATTACATCTTTCTCTATCGAGTCTCGGCTAAACAACGATGGTTGGTCAAATCTATTCGGAAAAAAATGATGGTCGCACCTCTCTGTACTCCCACGTTACATCTCAACAGGTCAAATCTCTATGTACTAATTGATGTCAAAAATCATTCTTCTCTTGAAATCTCAATTAGCCTACTGATTTATGGGTTTTTTTGTTAAATCGGTTTTGATATGGACTTTTAAAGATTTGGGGATTTTGAGATTTATAGATTAGGGTTTAAAGATTTGGTGATTGGGGTTTTTGAGATTTATATATTAGGATTTTGAGATTTAGGTATTAGGGATTTTGAGATTTAGGGTTTTGAGATTTGGGTTTAGGTTTTTCTACTTTCACTGTTCTTTGTTGAGTCTTTATAAATCTTGGCTACCTATTGTTCTTTGTCGGTATTTGTATTGGTTAATCTCAATATTTTAAATCCTCTATTTTAGTTTTACTTGTTCTAATTTTTTATATTCATATTCCAGTTTGTCTACAAGATTCAACTAATGGTCCGCGCACTTTCGTTTTGTTGCTTGTTCTGCCACGCTCAAGCGCAAGAAAATAATGAAACAAGAGTAAGTATTCAGAGAAATATTGACAACATATTTATTAGTTTCTTTTTAGCCAACTGTTATTTCTTATGTCCCTGTGAGAAACCTTTCTCGTTACCTGCTATCAAAGTTGCTGACTTTTTGAAGGTATACACATTTAGAAAATTCAAATTAGGTCAGGATTTGTGGTTGTGTTTCCGATGTGTATGAAAAGTTTAGTTTAGTATTTGCAAAGTATACTTTTGAGTTTTGAGTACTTCACATGTTCTATTAGTTAGTTTGAACTTAATTAACATGGATGTTCTATTAGTTAGTTTGAACTTAATTATACAAACACAGGGGAGCCGAAAAAGAACAACAGTGAATTATAAAAAAAGGTAATAGTCCAGAGGAACCAATCAAGAGGTAACCATAAGAATTACAGAGACTTGATTCTTTAAAATATAATGAAAGTTGTGCAATAAGGTCTAACTTTTGAACTTAATTTTGTGTGTATATTTCTGTTTATTTTATTAAACTTAAAATAAAGGTCTAACTTAAAGTTATTTTATTAAACTTAACTCTGTGTGTATATTTTTCTTTTTACAATGTAATGAAAGTTGTGCATTAAGGTCTAACTTTTGACAAGCAATGCAAGAGGGATATGAATGGAAAATCAATTATGAAAAGCTACAAATACGTGTTGAAAGCTAGTGTATCTTTTAATTTTAATTCCAATCTATGCAAATTAAAAATCTATCACCAGTAAACTATCCAAGCTAATCCGTGCATGAAATTAGGAAGTTGGAACATGTAATAATGGATATAGGTCCCTAATTAATAGTTTAATCGTTAATCATAATGTACAATCTTATGAAACCTGTTAACTCTTTGACATGTTAAGAGTAGATATCGAGAACCATAATGTACAATCAATAGACATTTCTAAATAATTATGATAATTGTTGCATAATTTTGTTCCTCATATAGCATGAAGCATGTTAAGTTGAAGGCATGATATAAATTTAATAACAATTTGATATATTATTTATGTGGTTTAAATTTATTTCTTATTTTGCAACAGATCACGACTCAAATTTGGTGGATGATTGTTTTTATGGTTCTCATGGCATTGGGTGGCGCAAGTACTAGCGGTGGGGGAAAAGGTATTAGCGGTGGGGGAAGGGGAAGAGGAAGGGGAAGAGGTGATGGAGGAGGCAGGGGAAGCGAAGGGGCCATGGGAAGAGGTGATGGAAGTGAATCCATGGAAATTGAAATGGTGGCACAATAGATGAGGAGGATTTAGAAATTATTGTTGAGAGACTCCAGCAGAAAGCTTCACAAGGAGATTTTCATACGAGACCGATAAACGTGATTAAACTTGGAACTGCTCACTTTGTTAATGGATGGTAATATAACTTTTTTATCTTTTTTGTCAGAACTTGCTATTTTTTATCTGATTGTTGGTATATTTTAACTTTTACAGTATTGTAGAGGCTCATTACAAAAAGACTCTATTGGCCATAGTTCGATATCTTTGGGACAAAGATACCATAAATACCAACGGAAAAACGAGAGAAGCTTTTCTGGATAGCTATGCAATTAATTACAGGGTATTTAAATACCTATTAGTTGGTACATTTAGAGTTTGAATTATACTAAGAATCTATTACAATTATGATTGTCCTGATGAAGAAGGAGACAAATATGTTAAAGCTCATATTCAGAATAATTGGAAGCAACTACTTAACAAGGAGAAAAGTCGAGTGGAGGAGAGAGTGAAAATTACCATAAGTGGAGGCTACACTCATACAACTAGACTTATGGTAAAACCACATTATTTTAACAAGGGTGCATGGGAAAGCATCACTAGGCATTGGGGGACCAATAAATTTAAGAAGGCTTCAGATATTGGGAAAAAACCCATGCCAAGTTGGATTTCAATCACAAAAGTGGGGCTGTTCCCTTCTGTGTGAGAGGATGGGTATATTATGATCCCTTTTGATGTGTGTTAAGTGGCATTTATGTCCACTTAGAATGCTCTATAAAGGTTTGAATTGATGTTTTGTACTCAAGTTATTTGTGTATTTGATGTGTTTTTGTAGTATTTTTGCATTTCAGAAATAAATAAGAGAATCATGAGATTTAACATTATTTTGGTGCTAAATTGGTGTTAGGATGATGCTCAGGAAGATTGCTCAAGGATTGCCAACTCAAACCAGCCAAGAAAACAGAAAAAAGAAGTTTTACCAGAGAGTCAGCGCGCCCGCACTGTAGTAGCGTGCGGCAGCGCCGAAGATACAATATTGCAACACACCCGCGCTGGTGAAGCGCGCGGCCGCGCCGGGTTGATTTCCAGGAATCCTGTTTTTACTTCAGTTTTGATCTTCTGGACTTCTAATCTGCATGGGCTGCTATATAATGACATCTTAAGATCATTTTTCAATAACAAGACGTACCAGATCTTAAGTAGAAGGCGTAAGAAGACCGTATAGCACAATTCAACCAAGGCGAAGATGATCTAGTTTATTTTTGTGATTCTTTGTTTAAAGTTGTAATCTTGGATGCTAGTTCTCTTATTTGTTGAACCTATACTCTTGTTTAACATACTTGGTTTATTATTCATTCAGTATAAAGACTACGTTTATTATACCATGCTTTCATCGGAACCAACGTTGACGATGAGTCCTATTATGGGCTAATCGTTATCTGGGGTTCTACCAGATTTACTTATGAATTTCTTTAGTTAAATTATTTCAATACCTTAGTTTGTGGTGATTGTATGATATCCTATCGTCTTATGAGCATCGCGAACTTATAAGATAGTGTGTTAATCTCTAATGAAGCGACAGTGAATTTAGAGGTTTAGAACTTGCCATGCTAGCATAGGTTCATGTATTTGATATACATGATTCGTAGGTAATTTTAACCATCTTACTTGACCTATGTAATCATGATAGATAACTTGTTCATTAAACCGTTATGTTGTCAATTCTATAGACATATAGGGTCTCAATATAATTGGTGTCTATTCAGCTTCTATCTCTTTTGTGGATATCTGGTAGTAGGGTATTCGTACAACGAAAGTTGGCATTTAGTAGTTTCGTGTTATGTGATTAGTATCATCACCAATGCATGCTAAGGTTAAGAACAAAAAGGCTATTAAATGAAGTAGTAATGAAGTTAGAATCCCATGTTTGTGTTATACAAGTAAATCAACCTTTTAATCTCTTAGTTAATTATATGTTAGTTAATCGTAGTTATAAACAATCTCAATTTGTTAATCATCTTAGCATTGAATAATAACCATAACATTGTTACATAAGTATATTGATTAAAATTAACTTAAACCAGTCTCTGTGGGAACGAACTAGAAATAATTCTATATTACTTGTGATCGCGTATACTTGCATGAATATTAGCGCGTGTTTTCGTCCTAACAAGTTTTTGACGCCGCTGCCGGGGACTCGGTGTTAATTTTTAGTTTATGTGCTTAACATCAGTGTTCGTTAAAGTTCATTGACTCGGATATTTTACTTATTTATTGGTTGCTTTTGCAGGTACTCTAGAGAGCGTGTATGCTAACGCGTTCTCAACTTCGAAAGAGAACACTGGAAAAAGTAGAGGAGGAAGTAGTTGAAGAAATCTTTGTTGAGCAAAAAGTTGAAGAAGAAGCTCTTGTTGCAATGGGTGAACCGGAAGCAAATACAAAGGCTTTGATGGACTATTCTCAGTCGAAGATCAATGATATTCAGTCTAGCATTGTCCGACCAACCATCGCGGCTAACATTTTTAAAATCAAAGCTAGGACGATTCAGATGATACAGAATTCAGTTCAGTTTGGGGGTTCTCCAACAAAAGATCCTAACATGCATATTAGAGGTTTCATCGAGATCTGCGACACTTTCAAATTCAACAATGTTATTGAAGATGCTAGTAAGCTAAGGCTTTTCCCATTTTCTCTAAGGGATAAAGCTAAGAGCTGGTTATATTCTCTACCACCAGGCTCTATCACCAAATGGGAAGAACTCGCTCAAAAATTACTTACTAAGTTCTTTCCAATAGCGAAGACAACTACAATCAGGAATGGTCTTACTCAATTTACGCAGCAGTCTAGAGAGTCATTGTGTGAAGCTTGGGAGCGATATAAGGAGATGCTTAGGAAGTGTCCTCACCATGGGATGCCGGACTGGATGATCATTAACTGCTTCTATAATGGTTTGGGTAGGGGTGAGTATCGGTCGGTGTGGGCGGTTTGGAGGGTCCAAACTGAACCAAATCGAAATTAGCGGTTTACTTAAAGTCTAATTCGAAACCAAACCTTTATGTGAAAAAACCAAACCAAACCAATCCGTTTAAAAAGGTCCGGTTTGGTTTGGTTTCGATTTTAACCATTTTTTTCTATAAAAAAGTTAAAAATTAAATTAAACTTGAACTTGTAAATAAGAATCGAAAGTTCGTATCATATTATAGAATTATATTTTCTATTATAATCATATTCAAAAAGAATATATAAAAAGTATGACTTTGAGAAATTAAAAAAGGTAAGAAGACGAGAAAGATGCGACCAACTCTCACACTTTTATTGAATAAAAATAATGAAAACATAACACATACATAGATATTAATATCTTAAAATAAAATATTAAGATTAGTTCTTTTATATGTTTTAGTTTACACATATGTTATAAATTATAAACTTATTATTAATTGCACATTACTAATATATGTATATTAATATTTCATTTTAAATATGCAGTTCGGTTCGGTTATTTCGGTCGGTTTGGAGGTAAAAACCGAAACCAAACCGAAAAAATTTGGTTTTTAAAATGTCAATCCGAAATCGAACCAAACCGTTAGTAAACCATAAAATTTAGCTTGGTCGGTTTGGATTGGGCGGTTTCGGTCGGTTTGGCTAATTTATGCTCAGCCCTAGGTTTGGGTGCTACTTCTAGACCCATGCTTGATGCTGTATCAGGTGGAGCCTTGTGGGCTAAAAGCTATGATGAAGCTTATGAATTGATTGAACCGATGGCTGCTAATGAATACTAGAATCCTTCTCGGAGACTAATTCTAGAGGTAGATGCAGCTACTGCTATAACTGCTCAGCTTAAGGCTTTGATGATGAAGGTGGATTCTTTGGCTAATTATGGAGTTAATCAGATCACTAGTGTCTGTGAGCTTTGTGCTGGTGCCCATGAGACAGAGCAATGTGCTATTTCTAGTAAATCATCTCAGTTTGTGAGCAACTTTCAGAGGTCACAACATTTTGTTCCAGCCACCTATCATCCCAACAACCGCAATCATCCTAACTTCAGCGGGAGCAATACTGAGAATGTGGTGCAGCAGCCTTATTAGTAGTATGCAGCAAAGCAATACAAGCCTACTGGTTTTCATCAACCGCAATATGCACCAAGACAACAATTCCAAGTACAACAATCTAATGAAAAAATTGAATTGGAGGAGTTGAGGCTCATGTGCAAGAGCCAAGCGGTGTCTATCAAGACCTTGGAGAATCAAATTGGGCAAATTGCCAATGCTTTGCTAAATCGTCAACCTGGTACACTCCCTAGTGACCCTGAAGTTCTAGGCAAGAAGAAAGCTAAGGAGCATGTTAAGGCAATTATATTGAGGTCTGGGAAGGTTGCAAACCCCGAAAAATCTCAAGTTTCGGGAGATGAAGTTGTGGCTGAGGAAGATATGTAGAAGGAAGCAGAAGTGGAACCAAGGAAGACTACTTTGGAACACACTCCTCTTGAGGGTAATACAGGAGAGAAACAGATCTATCCTCCATCTCCTTTTCCTAAGAGGCTGCAGAAGAAAAAGCTGGATAAGCAGTTTGAGAAGTTTCTGGAGGTGTTCAAGAAACTTCATATCAACATACCTTTCGCTGAAGCTCTTGAACAAATGCCTAGCTATGCGAAGTTTATGAAAGATATTATCTCTAGGAAAGTGAAGCTCAATGACTTAGAGGCAGTTGCTCTCAGGGAGGAATGCAGTGCTGTGCTGCAACAGAGTTGCCTCCGAAGCTTAAAGATCTTGGAAGCTTCATTATTCCTTGTACCATTGAAAAAGTGTCACCTGACAAATGCTTATGTGACTTGGGATCTAGAATCAATCTAATGCCCTTGTCAATCTTCAAGAGGTTAGACTTACTTGATCCAAAGCCTACTTATATGACCTTGCAGTTGGCCGATCGTTCTATTACATATCCACGAGGCATTGTGGAGTATGTCTTGGTCAAGGTGGATAAACTCATCTTTCATGCTAATTTTTTAATTCTTGATTTCGAGGAGGATAAGAAGATTCCTATAATCTTGGAAAGACCTTTCTTGGCTACTGGTCGAACCTTGATTGATGTGCAAAAGGGTGAGCTCACTATGCGAGTGCTGGATCAGGATGTGACGTTTAATATTTTCAATGCCATGAAATTCCCTACGGAAAATGAGGAGTGCTTAAAAGTGGAATTGGTCGATTCGGTGGTTACTTCAGAACTTGATCAAATGCTAAGGTCTGATGCCTTAGAGAAGGCCTTATTGGGGAATTCAGATAGTGAAGATGACGAAGGTGATGAACAGTTGTAGTATTTGAATGCTTCTCCTTGGAAGCGAAGGATGTATATGCCTTTTGAATCTCTTGGATTGGAGGAGCTTAACACATCTCCAAAGTGCCTCAAGCCATCTATTACGGAAGCTCCTACACTTGAGCTTAAACCATTGCCTGAATATTTAAGGTATGCTTTTTTAGGTGATGCATCTACTTTGCCTGTTATTATTGCATCTGACCTTTCAGGTAGTGATGAGGAAAAGCTCTTAAGGATTCTGAGAGAGTTCAAGTCGGCAATTGGATGGACTATACCAGATATCAAGGGAATCATCCCTTCTTATTGAATGCATAAAATTCTACTAGAGGAAGGTAGAAAGCCAACGATTGAGCAACAGAGATGGCTTAATTCAATATGAAAGAAGTTGTGAAGAAGGAAATTCTCAAGTGGCTAGATGCAGGGATCATCTACCCTATTTCTGAAAGTTCTTGGGTGAGTCCAATTCAGTGTTTGCCGAAGAAAAGAGGTATCACAGTTGTTGCTAATGAAAAAATGAGCTCATTCCTACTCAAACAGTCACGGGGTGGAGAGTTTGCATGGATTATAAGAAGCTGAACAAGGCCACAAGGAAGGATCACTTCCCTCTTTCGTTTATTGATCAGATGATTGACAGGTTGGCTGGGCATGAGTAATACTATCTTCTGGATGGCTATTTGGGTTATAATCATATTTGCATTGCTCCAGAAGATCAGGAAAAGACTACCTTCACTTGTCCATTTGGAACTTTTGCCTTCAAAAGAGTTTCTTTTGGGTTGTGTGGTGCACCTGCCACATTTCAGAGATGCAAGATGGCTATCTTCTCTGACATGATTGGTCATAATATAGAGGTGTTCATGGACGATTTCTCTGTGTTTGGTGATTTTTTTGATGAGTGCTTGCAGAATCTTGGCACCGTTCTTGAAAGGTATGTTGAGACCAATCTGGTTCTCAACTGGGAAAAATATCATTTTATGGTGCGACAGGGCATTATTCTTTGGCACAAGGTCTCTAGCAAAGGTGTTAAGGTGGACACAACCAAGATGGGGGTTATCAAAAGCCTTCATCCACCAATTTCTGTTAAAGGAGTTCGCAGCTTTCTTGGTCATGTTAGTCCCTTAACAATATAAAAAGAATTACAGAAGGGGGGTTGAGTGGAATTCTTGAAACTTTTTATTGAAATAAAAATATTCTCACTCGAATATATATATATATATATATATATATATATATATATATATATATATATATAAGTGTGAATTGATTAGCACAATGCGGAATAATTACTTAAATGAATCAAAACACAAGTAATTAAAAATAGGAGTCTTTAAAAACTTTCTGGTGGATTTGAATGATTCCACCAGAGATATATAATATATATCGAGAGAACCCTGTGTGCAGAATGCTCACTGCTGCTTACAACAATTGAACAACTAAGAATGCAGAGAAATGCTAAGGATTCAGCTTACACATGTTTCTCTGCTTCTCTCTCTTAGATTTCTATAGTTGCTACTTCTTGGTTTATATATATCACCAAGATTACAAAGTAATGAGACAGGATAATAGTAACAAAAACTATCTAGTCTATTACAATGCTACTTCATTACTCTATTCCAGCATCTTTGAATATCTTCATAATAGCATGGAAATGGCAATGCTTCTTTATTCTCGAAAACCCAGTTGAATAGGCTACCACATTCCATTTGCATCCACTCGACGCACGTGACTGTGTTGTCACTATCAACAGATATTTGAATTCTTTATCCATCGGGTTCATGATCATCCATCGAGATATTGATCATCCGTCGGGTAGTTGATCATCCGTCGAATTCATTGTTTGTTCATCCGTCGGGTAGCAATCAGGCACTTGACTTTATTTCACTTATGCAAAATTACAAGACATCATCTATGTACAATTAATCAACCTATTCTGCATATCTAACTAAAGTCATCATGACTTAAGTACTACTACAGATTCTAAACAATGTGTATGCAGAAATGTGCTACAGACTTATTATTACATAAGCTACTCACTCGATGGATAATAAGTCATCATCCGTCGGGACTATATTGAGTCATCCGTCGGGACTATAAACCTTATCCGTCGAGTGCTACGTAATTTCACTAAGTAAAATCTACCAAGGTGTTTTGTTCATGTAATCATCAAATACATAACATATACACAACAATCTCCCCCAATTTATGTCTACTGGAATTCTAGCCATAAATTAAGAGACACTTGATGATAACAAAACACCTTAAAAATATAAATTTTAAAAGACAGTAGATAATACTGAAAAGTGCTTCAATTAACAAAATGTACAAAGTTTTGCTCACAGTCATTTTCAAGATGCTCCTCTAGCCTGAGCAGATTTATCTAGTTCCTTGAAGGTCTGGATCTCTTTCTAAGCTTTCTGTTGTTTTCCTCAATTTGATTTTGGAGCTGCCTGTGGAATTCCAGTTCATCAGATTCTGAGAGATTTAACTTTCCTTGCATTTCCAAAAGAGTCTCATTGCTGGAGATGCTCAATTGGTCTTATAATCTGAAAAATCTTCTCACTCCTTTGTCATCCATGAACTCCAACATCTAGTAGGGCCTTAGATGCACTCTTCTCCCCGTGTAAGGGATAATTAGAGTATTTGGGATTGCATCTTTAGCTCTAACACTCCTTAGTTCTTCAATCTTCTTCAGTACCAATCTTCTTACAGTAATATTGAACCCAAAGTTCTTCTTGAAGGATGAATAAACTTTTATCAGTACAGCTTGGCTTTCTTAAAGGATCCTATAAAGTGGCCACTGAATCTCCTTTCCTCCTTTGTACTTGAACACTAACCTTTCAGGTAGGTTTCTGTATGCATCAATTCCTCTCACTTCATCTACTTTATCTAGATAGAGGTTTTGACATCTATTTGATAGGCTTTGAAATTGGCATGGGCTACATAGGCTAAGAAAATTCTGATGGCTTCAAGTCTTGCAACAGGAGGAAATGTTTCATCAAAATCTATTCCTTCTTGTTGACAATAGCCCTTAGCAACCAATCTAGCTTTGTTCCTGACTACTATGCCATTTTCATCCATCTTGTTTCTGAATACCTATTTGGTGTCTATTGGATTCTTTCCTTTAGGCTTGGGCACCAGCTTCCATACATTATTCCTTTCAAATTGGTTTAGCTCCTCCTGCATAGTTAAAATCCAATTAGGATCCAACAAAGCTTCTTCTACCTTCTTTGGCTCTTCCTTGGAAAGAAAGCTACTATATAGACATTCTTCTTGAGTTGCTCTCCTTGTTTGAACTCTAGAAGAAACATCACCAATAATAAGCTCAAAGGGGTGATCTTTTGTCCATTTTCTTTATTGAGGTAGATTAGCTCTAGATGAAGAGGCCTCATTGTTGTCTTGATGTGTGATTGAGTTTTGATTGTTAGAAACTCCCCCTGAGTTTGTGGATCTTTGATTTGAGAAAGGGGAACTTTCTACATGTGATCTATCTTGATTTCCAGCTTCTCTTGATAACCCGACGGATGGTGAGTTTTGAGTACCGACGAATGAGGCTGGTTGTCTCCCGACGGATAACGCAGATTGCCTCCCGACGGATGAAGCATTATGCAACTCGACAGATGTTGATTTTTGTGCTTCATTGGTAGGGGATTTTTATGCATTATCCTTTGATACAGTTTCTTGATCACTTTCATCATCACTATCATCACTAACCATCTCCACATTGTCGAATTTGAGGCTTTCATGGTAATCTCCATCTTAGAGTCCTTCAATCTTCTTATCATCAAACACAACATGTATTGATTCCACAACAATGTTGGTTCTTAGATTGTAGACTCTATATGCTTTACCAACAACATTTCCAACAAAAATTCCTTCATCTGCTTTAGCATCAAACTTCCCATTTTGATCAGTTTGATTTCTCAGAATATAGCACTTGCAGCCAAAGACATGAAGAAAATTTAGAGTTGGATTCTTATTCTTGAACAATTGATATGGAGTCATGCATCTTGCTTGATTAACCAGAGAGATATTCTGAGTGTAGCATGCAGTATTAATAGCTTCAGCCCATAAATATGTTGGTAGTTTAGATTCTTCAAGCATTGTCCTTGCAGCTTCAATAAGTGATCTGTTCTTCCTTTCTACTACTCCATTCTGTTATGGAGTTCTTGCTGCTGAAAACTCATGCAGAGTCCCATTTTCCTCACAAAATGCTCTCATGACAGAATTCTTGAACTCAGTTCTATTGTCACTCCTGATTCTTCTAACCTTGAAATCAGGATGATTATTGACTTGCCTTATGTGATTGATGATGATTTCACTAGCCTCATCTTTAGACTTTAGGAAATATGTCCAAGAGAACTTTGAGAAATCATCTACAATTACTAGGAAAAATCTTTTTCTTGAGATAGACAACACATTGACTGGTCCAAACAAATCCATGTGTAGCAGTTGCAAAGGTTCTTCAATTGTTGAATCAAGTTTCTTCCTGAATGATGCTTTAATCTGCTTCCCTTTTTGGCAGGCATCACACATTCCATCCTTAGAAAACTCCACTGGAGGAATGCATCTAACCAGTTCTTTCTTTACTAGCTCATTCATGGTCTTGAAGTTTAAATGGGATAGCTTCTTGTGCCATAACCAACTTTCATCCTGACTTGCTTTACTGAGAAGACAAGTAACAGATTCTGCATTAGATGAGTTGAAATCAGCTAGGTACACATTTCCTTTTCTCACACCAGTGAGAACCACTTTGTTGCTTCTTTATTAGTCACAACACAGGCTTCTGAGTTGAAGGTTATTGAGTTGCCTTTATCACCAAGCTGGCTGATACTCAACAAATTATGTTTGAGACCATCCACTAAGGCAACCTCCTCAATGATGACATTGTCCTTTGAAATCAAGCCATATCCCACAGTATAACCCTTGCTCTCATCTCCAAAAGTAATACTTGGGCTAGCTCTCTCCTTAAACTCTGTGAGCAGGGTAGAATCACCAGTCATGTGTCTTGAACAACCACTATCCAAGTACCAAAAATTCTTTCTGTTTCCCTGCACACATCAAAATCAAATCAAGTTGATTTTGGTACCCAAGTTTCCTTGTGTCCTGCCTTGTTAGCTTTCTTTTTCTGTTTCTTAGGCTTTATCTCATTTGACTTGGGGATATCAGATTCATCCTTGGTCATTTGAGTTGGGCCTTTGAAACCATTCATTGCAACAGAATTATCATGTATTTTATTATTAATAGGGAATGGCATGCTATTAGTAAACATGTTATTCCAGTATGGCATGCTAAATGGCATTTGTGGCATACTAAATGCAGCATAATAAGGATTAGGTACAAATGGCATGTTAGCAAACTGTGCATTCATATTCTGTGTAGACATAGCATTCATAGGCATGGGAGACATGGCATTCATGTTTGGAAAGTGAGGTGGCACAGACATGGAAGTAGGCATGACAGATTTGCAATTAACAGACAGATGATTTACACTACCACACTTGACACAAATTTTTCTAGGAGCATATTTATCAGGTGTGTAGTTATTGTGTTTGTTATTCCCTACTTTACCATTTCTATTGTTTTTCTTTTTAGTCTCTGTTTTTACCTCTATCTTTTTAAGTCTGTCACTTAACTGTTTGACAGTCATGTGACCAATATTAGCCTTTTTCCCTTTCTTAACTTGACTCGATTCTCCTGAAACAAAGTTCTTGGAAACAGACCCATACTTCTCATTTAGCTTAACAAGTTTGGCTTTACTGATAGGCTTGCTCACAGCCGATGGATGAGGATTTTCATAATTCGATGAATAACTCTTTTTGTTATCCGGCGGATGATCCTCATCCGCCGAGTCTATATCTGTTAGCACTCCATCTACCAAATTTGGTTCTAGTTTCTCTTTGTTCTTTTTCCAGGCTGCATCACAGAAAGACTCAATTCCTTGAACTTTGGTGATTTGAGCATGGACATCCCTGGATGTTTTCCATGCCTTAATCACCTCTTGTTCATGCTCCAGTCGCTTCTTTAAGATTTCTTCTTTCTTCAAGGACTCAGTTAATTCCTCCTTGGCAATCTTACACTCAATTCTTAATTTTTCAAAATCAATGAACTGAGACTCAAGCACATTATTTCTCTCACTCAAAAACAAATTGTTTTCTTTAATTTTAGCATTTTCTTTAGTAAGAGACTTAAGTGTAACATGCAAATGATATAACTCTATAGAAATGTCATTTATGGACAGATGTTGAATCATTACTATGGGGATATGGCAAACCGTGAGGTGGTTAGTGCCTTTTTATTGTCGACTTGATATCGAGTTTCTACGTCAAGCTAATGACATAAACCAAGCGCTTCTTTGGAGGCAACCCAAGTTTGTTGTACATTAGTAGATAGAGGAAGAAGAAAACAAGGAGAAAAAAACAAAAAAATTAGAAAAAGAAAAAAATTCAGTGCCAACTACAGGAGCACGACGCGCCCGCGTTGAGAAGCGGGGCGGCCGCGCTGAAACTCCAGTAGCACGGCGCGCCCGTACTGGTATGTGGGGGCGGCCGCGCTGGTTTTCCAGAAGCACGGCGCGCCCCCGCTGCCAGGAGGGGCGGCCGCGCTGCATCCCTGTTGTCGAAAAAAATAGCAAAATAAACAAAATCGGGATTTTGAATACAAAATCAATTCCTACCCGAATTTCCCTCCTCCAGTTCCCATAATTTCTATTCCAAATCAATTCCATTACTCCCATTATTCCCACTTCTTTTTCATAACTAATTCTCTCCCAAATTCTTATATATACACACACTTATAAACAAACTTCTCCATCACTTCTCAAATTCTCAAACAGAAATTTCTCTTATACACTTATCTTTTCTCTCAACTTATTCAATCTCAATGGCACCCAAAAGATAACGAACCCAAGTTAGCAGCAACACTACCGATTCTTCGAGTGTTGGTGGTATGAGGTCGAGGTTTTCAAATCCCGAGGCTGGGGCGGAGTATACGAGGCTGCTTTCGAAGCCCATAGCCAGGGAGCGAGGTTTTCTGCCATCAGGGAGGGATGATAAGTTGTTGGAGATGATTTTGGAAATGGGCTGTGTTGTTTTCTGCGAGACACCCGCTGCGGTACCTATAAGTATGGTTCGCGATTTCTACGCGAATGCGAAGGCAGAGAAGAACGGTTTTACTGTGGTTAGGGGGTTAACGGTGGATTATAGTGCTGAGGCTATTCGGAGGGTGATTGAGCAGCCGAGAGAAGGCTAGATCAGGATAACTGGAATGAGATGACGAGGGATGATATTAACTTGGATTTGTTCGTTGCTACACTGTGTGTGCCTGAGACTCACTGGAAGTTCAAGAAGGGCATGAACTATTTTATATAAATTCCACCGCAAAAAACCATTTCGACCAGCTTAAAAGCCACCGATGTTGAGCGATCGATTTTATATTAAAATCCACCGACTTTGATCGTTTAAAGCTAAAAGCAACCATTTTTTCACCGGTGGCTTTTAGCCTTTTTTCTTGTAGTGTCAAGACTACTATAAGGCATCATATTCTAGATCCTTCATTGTATGAGTTAGTGTCTAGGTTGGACGTTATGTCTCTAGTCTTCCAGCCGTATTGGGCCTAGCCACGAATAGCTTATATTCTTGGACCTTGATGACCTGGGTCGTTTTTAGTCCGTGACAGGCCTTGACTATCCTGGTTTGTATTGGACTTTGGACATGAGTTGCAAGCATAATTAATGCGACATTTAAGGTGTCCTTTGAATGTATTTTCTATCCATATCATTTGTCCCCCAACTTCCGGGAAAACTACTCGAGTTTTTGTGCAAGTTACAATGGTATATTCGTGACTCGAGATACTTTCGGCCCTTCATGAGTATCGGCCCTTCTTGGGTATCCACCCTTCATGGGTATCGTCATTTTATTCATAATATATGGAGTGACTTACACATTTACAATGACTTACATATATTTCATGTGACTGCACACACTTTATGCCTTTGCACAGGCTAATTGAATAATGTTTAGAAACTAAACTGTCCTAATCAGGACTAGAAAGCGAGCGTTGATCACCTTTTAAACCTTTTCAAGTTTAATTATACGGTAAAAGCTGCTAGTAGGCCTTAATAGAGTCTAATTGGCCATAAACAGGGTTTATTGATATGTATAAGCTGCTAATTATGCTAAATATAACCTAAATTTAAGCTAAAGTATGATAATTAGCCTTAATTTAGGCTAATCGGCCCTAAACGGGGATAATTAGCCCTAATCAGGGCTAATTGACCCTAACCAGGATTAATCGACATGCATAAGTCACTAATTAACCTTAATCTAGGATAATTGTTTCCGTGGACATTCTAGTCTTCATGAAACTTGTTTCTGTGGACGTTCTAGTCTTCACCAAACTTGTTCTCGTGGACGTTCTGGTCCTCACGAAACTTGTTCCTGTGGAAGTTATAGTCTTCAGGAAACTTGTTCCTATGGACGTTCTCAAACTTTGACCTTCTCGGTATCAAGTTGTGGCTACAAATGGCCATTAACATTAGTTTAAGAGCTATGCTTTGCTCTTACCATAATGTTTTCACTAATCATTATGATTAGCATAATTAGTCTTGGATTAAGACTAATGCCTTGTGTTTAGCTGTTATTAAGCTTTTCTTGGAGGACTAATACGATAGCTGATATCTTGTCACCCCGTTTTGGTCTTGTAATTTTTTAAAAGATAAAAAGAATGATATATATATATATCGTTCTAGAAAGAAACTCTTTATCAAGGGAACTAAAGAACTCAATCCCTAGCCACTGATCTAAGATAATATTGAAAATTAAAAAAACTAAAATACGTAATTGCAGGCTGGTATTATACGATTGCTATACATGTTAAAGGTAGAAATATAATCAAATCATATATTAAGTACATTGCCTGATTTTGTATACAGGGAAACAATTACATCTCACAAATTTTATTGTGATTACAACATAGTCACTCTATTCTTAGAAACATTTCATACCATAATCATCTTGCACCTTTTATTCACAAAAATAGCACAAAAACAGACCTATAAAGTCTACAATCTTTCTAACCCTATATTTCTAAGGCTCCCTTATATTAAAGAATAAACACCCGAGTGGGTTTTTTCTGAATTGTTTTTTTTACAATTTTGCGTGTCAGATAGTACGTAGTTTTTTATTAGTTCATTTTCTTATTTTCAGAATTCTGGTGAGTCGATTTTCTAGTTTTCAGGTGGAGTTCTGGTATATGTTCTATTGTACAACCTTTATTGACATGTGTAAAGATGTTTGGGAAGATGTCTATGAAAGTGTTAAGGGAACTGTTTTTGAAAGTATTTAATAAAGGTGTCATTTGTTGTATTTTGCTCTTTTTTGTGTTGTTGATATGTTGTTATTTTAGTTATTAAAATTTTGGTTTAGTATCTAATTCTGAATGTTCTCTATATATTTAGTGATATTTCTAAAGTTTGTTACTTGTTGGTATTGTTTTGAGTGATAATAAGATTCTATAAAATGCTTTATCAAATACTGTAGTGCAAAATTTTCTATTCATTGAGACAAACTATTATATCACTAATATTTACAATTTCAAAGTGTAATTGGATAATCTTTAAATTACATAATTAAGAGTATCAATACTACATGTTCTGAATATAAATTCTCTTATACATTATAGTGCTATATCAAGTGTGTCAACTGTATGAGTTATTAGAGTTCTACATCAACAATCTATAACTTGAATACATACGGCTAACATGTGTTCGGTTAAGTGTTTTACAAATGGAAAATAATATGTATTGTAATTTACTTAGTGTTATGTTAAGATTTGGATTGCCCTTTCGTGAGTTCATTAAAATAAACAGGGATTCTGTTATATTTAAGTATAATATGTGTTCTGCTAAACTTAAAATAATTTTTATGTTCAATGGTAAGATTTAATCGATGATTAAGAGAAAGAGAGAAGGTTGACAATGTTTTGAAAGTTTTAGATGTCACTTACTATGGTGGCTTGGAATTGTGAAGTTGTAGATTTAACTATAACTAGAAAGTATTCTATATTACTTGTGAATGCGTATACTTGCGTGTTATTTTAGCGCGTATTTTCGTTCTAACAGATATCTGAGGAATCCTGAAGCCAATTTGCCTAAAACTCAAATCAATAAAGATGACTTGGATGATGATGAGCAGAAAAAAGATAATCAAAAACCTTTTGGCTCAAATCCAAGTCAATCCACCAAGGAAACTGGTAGCAAGGAAGTTTCCAAGAAGAAGGGAAATGATGAGAAGAAGGGGGATGATAAGAGAAGAAGAAAGAAGGAGGATGATTCAAGAACTAAGAAAAATGTCCAGTTAATTCAAATTCAAATTGCTCAACCCTATAAGCCAAAAAACTCAAACACTCTACCACCTCTAACCTCTAAGCCTAAATTTCTCTACAAACACACTGCAAACACCATACTGAAAATACCAATCATCTCAAGCCAAACTTCTTTAAAGAAAATTTCAAACCTATCTTCATTCAAGACACCTAACCAAAATTCATTTCAAATCTTTTGGAAAAAAATCAAAGAAACTGCAAGTTACTGAGAGGGCCATCTGGAATTATTTTAATTAAAATGATTTTCTACCTCTAAACTGGTGCATCACAGATGATGATTATTTTCAACAACTATCTAAAGAAATAGTCAAAGTTTGGGTTGTATCATTGAGGGAAGTTAGAATCTACTATCAGGATGGTTCCTACACTTTACTTGACAAAAATTTAATGGACACATTTTCAACCACAGAGATTAAAAGGGTGATCAGTTTACTGAAGGATAAGGATATTGGAATAATGGCATGGAGGTCTGTATTAGCTGTATGGTTGAGAGTAAGGGAAGAAAGAAGAGAAAAAGAAAAGGTTGAAAGAGAAGAGAGGTAAAGAAAATATATTGAAGAGATATAAATGTTTGAGAAAAGATCTGAAGAATTCAAGGCAAGGGGGATGAGCAGAATTACCAAGGATTGACATTTTCTGAACATTAAAGTTGGAAGATTCTCAAGAATTCGACTTGTTTACTTGAATAATTATTCATTAGATGAGTGGCTCAAGCTTGTAGAAGCTCTAAGAAGGACACAAATCATAGAGGAACTGCAAGTACTTGTAGAATTAAAGGACCTCATTAGATAGGAAACATGCTTTGAGAAATTTGTGTGATGAATGTATCTTTCAAACTCATGTAATCACTTAATTTATAAAAGTTGTACTTCTGTCAATTTTGTATGTAATATTTTATTGCTCATTGTAACTTGGGGTCATTCTTGTTACCAGGCATGAATTTGTGATAAGCAATCTTCTCACCAATTGGGGGAGATTGTTGTGCAAGACATGCTTGTACTATAAAAGGACTAAGTCAAATTGACAGCCCTAAGAATTAGTTGTATGATAATCTAAATTTGCATTCTGTATTGTATTGCTTGAGTATGTAATAATGTCAAAGATTAGACTGAAGTATTTTTCAGTAAACAGTCTCAAACCTAAAAATAAACTCTGGAAGAAGATCATGTCTCAGAGAAATTATGAAGAAAATTGGAGTTGAATAAATCTGTTTTAGAAAAAATGTTCTCTAAGTTAGAGGTATCTACAAGTCACAGATCAAGTCATATAGAGAAGTCATTCGAGAACTCCATAATGACTTATAGAGAAGTCCAAAACAACTTATAGAGAAGTCTCAGAGATATCGACAAGCCAAATGAAGACATGAAGATTGGAGATATTGACAAGTCAAATTATCATTAGAGATCTCAGGGATATCTACAAGTCAAAATGTATATAGAGATCTCTGAGATATCGACAAGTCATTTTTGTATTAGAGAACTCGGATATATCGACAAGTCAAAATGAAGATATGAAGATTGGAGATATCGACAAGTCAAAATTCTCATTAAAGATCTCAGAGATATCGATAAGTCAATATGCTTATAGAGATCTCTGAGTTATCGACAAACCATTCCCACATGCAGAAATTTGGAGACCTCGACAAGCCAAGTTCACTTATAGGGAACTTAGAGACCTCGACAAGTTAAAACACTTATAAAGAACTAAGAGATCTTGATAAGCCATTATATTTATCGAGATGTCAGTTCTATATACAACAAACTGGAAATCTTGATATGAAGCTCAAGTACAGAATGCATACCAGTTAAATATTCAAGATTATCAATCAATAAATGATCTAATTACTTAGATTGAAAAGTCTACAAAATCAGTTTGAAGGGTACAAGATCAAAGGCCAAGATTAACTGACAAAGGAAAGTCAAAGATTCACAGGATTTGTAAAGATACACTAAGCCAGAAATGGAAAGCTTTAGAGATAACTTAAATTAGGGTTTAGTACATCTAATTGCATGCTGTGTAAACCTGTGTTTACTAATCTATAAAGTAAACATTGGTCCTTTGCTTTTAATGTATCAAACAGATCTAAAATTTCTTGTAACTCTCTCAAGGAAGGAGCCGAGTTCTTTACTTACAAAAAACCCAGGATTTGTAGCAAAACGCTAGCTTGATTTTAATACAAAATTAAGTGAGTTTTGAAATATTGTGTGCACTGCTTGTTTTCAATTAACATAACATTGCTGCATTTCTTATATGCTTTATTAACCAAGTAACAAACATTCAAAAAGCCTTAAAATTGTCTAAAATACATTCACCACCGTGTTGTATTCATTACCTAAAAAGTGGTATTAGAGCAAAATCTGAAAGCAAACAGATTAAAGATCTTAGAAGAATGAATACACAGAAAATTAGCAGTATCAAAATTTCTGCCTTTGACAGATCTAACTACACATTATGGAAAAAGAAAATATTGTTGTTTATAAAGATGGCCAACCCCTTATATATTCAGATTCTCAAGAATGACCCTTTCACCCCATGGAAAGAGTTTAGGAATCTACAGATGGAGACATGGTCATTCCAGCTCATTATGCTCCTAAAGATCCCTCACAGTATACTGAACCTGAAAAGGAGAAAGTCTCTCTGGATAGTGGCTTGCAACTGATTTTAATATATCAAAATAGTATGTATAAAATTTCTTTTACTTTTAAAAAAAATCTTTATGATGATGACTTTTATATATACTAGCCTAAAACCTGTGCGATGTATGGTTGTTTTAATTTATTTTTTTTAAATATAGTATTAGTTATAGTTGTTAAAAGAGTAAGTAATATGTTGTTTTTAGCCCGATATCATTATATGGAACAACGAATTATTTTTTAAGTTTAACTTTTTTATCTCGGTTCAATAGTATAAATTGTTTTGACACCACCAATACTATCTATTATTTTATTTTAGCTCGAACACCATTTATATATATCAAAATACCGCCTCATACTCATATACTGTGTCCGTTATATATAACTTTATTTTAGGGGTTTCATAATTTGTAACGATAATATTATATAAGATAATTATGTCAAAATAATAAATTAATTAAGTGAGGGCAATTAAGTAATTTCAACAATTACCGACCGACTATCGATTTTTTAATGTTTAGTCTAAACTCGTGCGATGTACTGTTGTTTTAAATATTTGTTATTTAAATGTTAATATTTTATTAATTATATTTGTTAAAACTGTAAGTATGTCCGAATAATTAAAACAGAATATATCTTTTATTATATTATAATACCTATTTTATAATAATTAGGTTTTAGAAAAATATAATTTAATAAACTCGCTCAAAAATATAGGTTCAATTCCCATCCGTAACGATTTCCTATCAATGTTGGAAAACTATTCCCGGGCAAAATATGTTTAGTTCAATCTTCGTAGTTGATTTCATTTATCAACATTAGTACAGATTTCGTGAACATGAATCTTGTCTAATTCACGATAAACTCTTTTTTTCAGTCCATTCTTTTGTAATATTATAGAAGATAATAATGTTAAAATAATAAATAAATTATATTGGACAATTATGTAATTTCAACGATTACCGACAAACTACCAAATTTTTATGTTTCGTCATTTATAATATGTATATATTAAAAAGAATTGTCCATAATATTTTTAGAAAAATATTTTTTTTATTTGGAGAATATAAAAACAGAACATGTTTTACTTAAAAAGATATAAATTAAAAAGAATTGTCTAAAATATTCGTAGAGAAAGAGTTATTTTAGTTGGTGAAAATAAAAAAGGAAAGAGTTGTTTTAGTTGGTGAAAATAAAAAAAGCAACACGATTTACTTAAAAAAAGGTTTGATAAAAAAATTTCTAAAATATTTGTAGAGAAATACTTGTTTTAGTTTATGAAAATAAAAAAGTTAACATATTTTACTTATAAAGGTAATAGGTTATATATTAATTAAGTAAGAGCAATTGAATAAAATATTTTTTTTAAGAAAGGGTAATTATATAATTGAAGGAAGGACGGTAACAACCAAACTTTTAATATTTTGTCTATTATATAATTATATATATGAGATAAAATAGATTCTAATTTCAAATTAATAATTACAGTATATATTTAGGGGTCGTTTAATTCATAGTTAATGAGACCAGTTAATGAGAATCAGAATCTCAAACCACTCGTTTAATTTATAAACCCCCATTCTCACCCTTATTTCCATTTTCGTATCACATCTATTATCTATTATATATATAATAGAGCAACTAGGGGATTCATTGAGATAATTTATTCATTTGAAATTACTTAATTGTCCCTCATAAATATGTGCTGATAAATATCAAATTTAATAACATATACTAATTACTTAATTTACATAGATTTGAAATTGTGTGTGTCTCATTTGGGCTAGAAAAATACATGCCGAAAAAGCTCATCCTCACAACAAAGACCATATACAGATAAATTAATTTCTAGTAACAGAAAATATATTCTATTTCACAAGTATGTATACAAATTTTATAATAGTTGAGACATGTATGTGTCTCACACGAGCTACAATTCAAATGTTCCCTTAATATTTTAATGTAATAACTATCATGATATCCCGTGTAAAGCACGGGCCCATTCAATTTTATTTTTTACTTTTTTTCAAATATTATAATGGGACCGATTCATTTTTTAATATTATTCAACTTCATGTTTCACGATTTAATTAAAGGTCGATTGTTAGCAGTAGTTCAATTGAAATTTCCGACCCAAAAACATGAATTAGTTTACTAAGTAATGTATATTGATATTTCTAAATACGTACATTCTTTATTTTCATGTTTGGTGGGATGGCGGATATAATAGCGATATATATGATGATATACGAGACAATTTACTCTTAAATTTATGATATCTCTACCAATTTCGATTAATATTTTTGAATCTCAGGATTTTTTTTTGAATTTGTGTTAATTTTTTACAAATTATATTAAAAGATTAATTGGTCATGATGGATGCATCTTATTCATTCCGTAATAAGTGGTAATACTTGGTTATAAATAATCATATTTCTGATATATGTAACGCTGACCCTTACACTTTTAACCACACATAATGTCGGTAAATGTGACTATTGGCAGCTCATCAAGTGAAACACTCGCTCTATTTATATAATAAAGTACGGTTAGTGCCATAGTAAAACGCCCGCAAGGGTTGGCTCAGTTGGTTAAAGAGAGGAAAATTGTCCTCTTGGTCACAGGTTCGAATCCCACGGGAGGAGAATTTATGATTATGCCTCCTGAGTCAGAGCCTGTCGCTTAAATGCGGTTTACCTTGGTTCACGTGGTTTGCAGGCTATTGCATGAGCCCGTAGGGTTTACCCAGTGCGCACCCGAAGGGTAGCGGCTGTGGGTTACCTACGAAAAAAAACAATTAAAATAGATGATATGATGCATGTGTATTTTATATAAAATTTAATATGTAATTCTCATAAGTTATTCTTCAACTAACTTGAATTTTAGTTATTACATATTCACATCCTTTATATAATATATACAAATTTAATTATTAAAAAAGAGTTTTAAAATTAACACATTAAGGGAGCTACCTAGAAATGTACTTCATGATTTTAAGAAATTCAATAATTGTTGTGTTGGTACAATGGTTGTAGATGTGATGTTAAGTGTATCTAAGTGCTTGAGGTCTGGGTTCAATTCCATTCAAAAGCTTTATTTTTTCATTCTAATAAAATTAAAGGGGCATATAAGTAATTCACTAAATAAGGTAAAACCCCATGTTCACGTATAATATATATAATAGATTAATCCATTTAGTTAGATTATTTGAAAACCATGTAAGCATTATTTTCACTGAATTCCACTAAGTGTTTTCGCGAAGATTTACTACAGATATACAAAATAACACAAAATGTTATCATGGTGATCAAACTGTTTTTTTGTTACACTAAGTTAGATAACTCAACACATTAATACTTGGTAGTATCTAATCATATCATGAAATAAAGTAAGATACCATGAATTATAGAGTGAGACATATAGTCATATTGTCTGCTCTCTTGCTAGTTGCTGCACCTACCTACTTGTATTTTCATACTTTTGTTGATCTTTCATCCCTGCTAGATGGGACATCAATCTATGTCTTGTGCCACATCCTGAAGACTCTCGGAAGACTTCCATCTTCCTGTTGGGCTTGTAATTATTCAAAAAACACTTGATGATCTTATATGTTAGAGAATCTTATTTTTAAAAGTATTTACTATATACACTCAAAAACATCTCATACTTTTTTTAGAACAAAGAGTATCTTGTCCTTAAAAACACTTACAGTTATAGGAAAAATTTCGTATAACAGTGTTTTGGAGGTTATTGGCCTGAATAAAGATCAAGGATGGTGTTTAAGGGTGGCGAAAGGTTATATATGGTGGTGGCTGAGCTTGTATGTTGACACCTTAAGAAAGAATATGATTTTTGTTATTCTCTATCAAGTGTCGACTCATGTCTCATACATGTGCCTACATACCCTATTTATAGGGATCAAGCCTCATGTAGTTCTTGGGGAACAAGTCACATAGGCTCGGGTTACGGTTCTTCAACCCATGCAGCCCAAGCCCATGATAAAGTCAGGCCTTCAGCCAATTAGTCACGTAAATCTCGACCATCTCCACACGCTTCCTACAATCTCGCGGCATCTGCGCATTTCTTCCCGTAATTGTAGGAATAACCAGTGTCGGCCCCAAAATTTACGAGCAACTCAGTCATCTATGTGTCACTTTCCATGTTGCACACACAGTCCTTTAATACAGGCCGACCTTGTCACTTAGGCCCGCACAACCTTCTTTCTCAATTAATAAATATGATATTTCCTTTGTTTTCCACAAGATTTGGGCTCATGGTCCCAGCTCGCATATGGGCACCTGAGCCCGGCTCGCTCGTCACGAGCCCTGCTCTCATGTGAGATCCCAACTCACATGTATGAGCGCTGCTCACAAGTGAGAGCCCAGCTCTCATGTGAGAGCCCACCGGCTCACAAGTGAGAGCCCAGCTCACATGTGAGAGCGCAATTGACAAGTGAGAGCCCAACTCTCAAGTATGAGCGCAGCTCATAAGTGAGAGCCCAACTCTCATGTGAGAGCCCACCGGCTCACAAGTGAGATCCCAGCTCTCATGTCAGAGCCCAACTCTCATGTGAGACCCACCGGCTCATAAGTGAGAGCCCGGCTCTCATGTGAGAGCCCCACTCACATGTGAGAGCGCATCTCACAAACGAGAGCCCAGCTCTCATGTGAGAGCTCAGCACACATGTGAGAGCCCAGCTCTCATGTATGAGCGCAACTCACAATTGAGAGCCCAGCTCTCTTGTGAGAGCCCACCGGCTCACAAGTGAGAGCCCAACTCTCATGTGAGAACCCAACTCACATGTGAGAGCGCAACTCATATGTGAGAGCTCATTTCTCATGTGAGAGCCCACCAGCTCACAAGTGAGAGCCCAGCTCTTATGTGAGAGCCCACCGGCTTACATATCACGAGCCCAGCTTGCATGTGCTGGCCCAAGTCACATGAATCCACAATTCTAGCTCACACATGAGAGCCCAGCTCATATGTGAGAGCCCAACTATTCAATGTACCCATGGGGACCTGTTTAGGGCCCATGACCAAAAGCGGGCATAACAACTACCCCCAAAATTCATGGTCGCATCTTGAGGCTAGGAATTTTCCAACATTAGCTTTTATGTCCCCGCGAGTGCGAGCCCATGAGGTCGCATTCGGCCGCCTCGCATACCCTCCAACGATCATGTGTTTTGAAGCCATGATAGCTGTAAGACAGCTGGCGTATAGATTCGTGTCATTGATAAGTGGCATTTTATACCACTTAGAACGTCTTAAAATGGCTTAAATTGGTGTCTTGAAATCAAATATTTTGTGTATTTGATGCGTTTTTCTAGTGTTTATGCATTTCAGGGTATTAGTTGCATTTCGGGGGAGGAATCATCAAGAATAAGCCTTGGCATGTGTTCACCATTGCGAGAGGAAAGGAACGGGCAGATTACGGCGAAGAAACAGAGCAAACTTGGATTTTTTCCAATGGAGGCCTGCGTGCCCGCGCAGCTATGCTGAGCGGCCGCGCAGCAACCTGCGCGCCCGCGCAGATATGCTGAGCGGCCGCGCAGCGTCGGGAATTTTGCTGAATTATTTTAGACTTCTACTTCTGTTTGGCTTCCAACTTCTATGTAATCTGAGTTTTATGGGACTATTATATAAGTAGATTTGAGACGTTTTCACGAAGAAGAAGAAGAAGATTGTGTTTTACGCAAGAAGCGAAGTAGTTAAGGAAGAAGACCGATTTAGCACACTGCAACGAAGAGGAAGCATATTTTCTTGTGATTCTTGTTTCGTTGTAACGTTGGATGCTAGTTTTCTTGCTTTGACTTATTTACTCTTGTGACGTACTCTGTTTTAATATAATTAGTTTAGTTATTATTTTCTTGCGTTTGTTTATCATGATTTCATATGAACCCATGATGGCGATAAGTTCTATTATGGGCTAATCGTGATCATGGGGTTGCAACGGATTTATTATGGAATTCTTTAGTTAATTGTTTAATACTTTAGTGTGTGATGATTGCTTGATATCTAGTATTGGTTGTGCGTATTCGTCTTATGTGCGTCGCGAACATATAAGATAGGGTGTTAATCTCTTGTGAAGCGACGGTGGATCTTGAGATTTAGAACTTGCCATGCTAGCATAGGTTCATGTACGTTGTGCATGATTAGTGGGTAACTCTAACAGTTTTATTTGCCCTATGTAATCAAAAAGGAATAACTTGTGCTTAAATCGTTGTGTTGTCAATTTCTGTAGACATATAGGAACTCAACATAATTGATGACTATTCGACTTCTATCTTAATTGTGGATGCTTGGTAGAATGGTATTAGTACAATGAAAGTTGGCTTTTATCAGTTTCGTGTTATTCGATTAATATCATCACTCTCACATGCTAAAGGTAATAACAATGGCTATAGAAGGAAGTAATAATGAAGTTGTGATCTCATGAGTGTTTTATTATTGATAAATTAAAGTGTTAGTTAAGTGGTTAATTAAGTAGTTAATTATAGTTAATATTTAATCAACAATTTTAAGTGTTATTATCTTAACATTGAGAAGTAATCATACATTGGTGAGTGAGTTTAATTAGACAATAATTTAGTCTGAGTCTCTGAGGGAACGAACTAGAAAATATTCTATATTACTTGCGAACGCGTATACTTGCGTGAATATTAGCGCGTATTTTCGCCCTAACAAGTTTTTGGCGCCGCTGCCGGGGACTCGGCGTATTTGTTTAGTTTATGTACTTACCATCATTGGTCATTAGGACTCAGTGATTAGGACGTAGTAGTTACTTATTTTTTTCTGGTTGTGTTTCAGGTACTTTAGCAAGCGTTTATGCAAACTCGTTCTCGTGCTCGCAAGAGGACTTTATATACAGCTGAGGAGACAGACGAAGTTCTTGATATTCCGGAGAAGTTAGATTTTGAGGATTCGGATTCAGGAACTGAGCAGAAAGAACCAGTAAACATGGGAGATCGTATTGTTCAAGCTGATCCAGCTCTTATGGATTTTTCTCGGCCTAAAATTGATGACATTCAGTCAAGCATCCTTCATCCGGCTATTCAAGCTAACACCTTTGAAATCAAGCCGGGCACTATTCAGATGGTGCAGAATTCTGTTTCTTTTGGAGGAGCGGCAACTGAAGACCCCAACATGCACATAAGGAATTTTGTCGAGATCTGCAGCACTTTTAAGTATAATGGCGTGACTGATGAGGCTATCAATTTGAGGCTTTTCCCATTCTCACTAAGGGACAAGGCTAAAGACTGGTTACATTCTGAACCAGCTGGGTCCATCACTACGTGGCAAGATCTTGCGCAAAAGTTTCTGGTGAAGTTTTATCCGATGGCAAAGACTGCTGCTATGAGGAGTGCTCTTACTCAGTTTGCGCAGCAACCTACAGAATCTATGTGCGAGGCTTGGGAACGCTACAAGGAAATGTTGAGAAAATGTCCACATCATGGAATGCCGGATTGGATGGTGATCACTGGTTTCTATAATGGTTTGGGGGCCCAATCTCGGCCCATGCTCGATGCAGCAGCTGGAGGCGCCTTATGGGCTAAAAGCTATACTGAGGCGTATAATCTTATCGAGATGATGGCTGCAAATGAGCATCAAAACCTAACTCAGAGGATGACGTCAGGCAAGGTAGCAGGTATTCTGGAAGTTGATGCAGCCACCGCTATTGCAGCCCAGCTCCAAGCGCTATCAATGAAGGTTGATTCTCTGTCTACGTATGGAGTTAATCAAATAGCTATGGTTTGTGAGCTTTGTGCAGGTTCTCATGCTACGGATCAGTGTTCTCTTGTAAACGAATCTGTTCAGTATGTGAATAATTATCAGCGACAACAGCAGCCTGTGCCAGCGACCTATCATCCTAACAACAGAAATCATCCAAATTTCAGCTGGGGGAATAATCAGAATGCTATTCAGCCACCATATCAGCAAGGAGTGAGTAAACAGTTTAACCCACCTGGATTCCAGCAACCATAGCAGTATGCTACAAGGCAATCATATCCTCAACAGGGAAGTGCAGCTGCACCTACTAGTGCTGATTTTGAGGAACTTAAGCTGTTGTGCAAGAGTCAGGCGGTTTCTATCAAGACCTTGGAAAATCAAATTGGTCAATTAGCCAATGCAGTGCTCAATCGTCAACCTGACACTCTTCCCAGTGACACGGAAGTACCAGGCAGGAAGGAAGCTAAAGAGCAAGTCAAGGCTATTACCTTAAGGTCTGGAAAAGTAGCTGATGCTGAAAAGGCAAAAGAAGTAGAAGCTGAAATTAGAGGTGAAGAATCTAAGCAAAAGGAGAAAGCGGAGGAACCAAGGAAGACTACTGTTGAACACACTCTGCCTGAGGCTAATACAGGGGAGAAACAACTCTATCCTCCACCACCTTTTCCTAAGAGATTGCAGCAACAAAAGCTGGATAGACAGTTCGGGAAGTTTCTGGAGGTGTTCAAGAAACTTCACATCAATATACCTTTCGCTGAGGCTCTGGAACAAATGCCTAGTTATGCGAAGTTTATGAAGACTATTCTTTCAAGGAAGGTGAAACTGGATGACCTTGAAACCGTTGCTCTCACGGAAGAATGCAGCGCTGTTCTGCAATAAAAGTTACCACCAAAACTGAAAGATCCAGGAAGCTTCACCATTCCTTGCACAATTGGCAATCTGACGTTTGACAAGTGCCTTTGTGATTTGGGAGCAAGCATTAATCTGATGCCGCTGTCGATCTTTAAAAAACTGGATCTGCCTGATCCAAACCCCACGTACATGTCACTACAATTGGCTGACCGTTCCATTACTTACCCAAGGGGCATAGTTGAGGATGTGCTCGTCAAAGTGGATAAGCTCTTCTTTCCAGCAGATTTTGTTATTCTGGATTTTGAGGAAGATAAGAAGATTCCCATAATCTTGGGGAGGCCTTTCTTGGCTACTGGCCGTACCTTGATAGATGTGCAAAAAGGTGAACTTACTATGCGGGTCCAAGATCAGGATGTGACCTTCAACGTATTCAAAGCAATGAAATTCCCTACAGAAGATGAGGAGTGCTTAAAAGTGGATGTGATTGATTCTGCGGTTACTTCGGAACTCGATCACATGCTAATGTCTGATGCATTGGAAAAGGCCTTAGTGGGGGATTTTGACAGCGATGATGAAGATAGCAACGAGCAATTACAATATCTGAATGCTTCTCCCTGGAAGCGAAAGCTGGACATACCATTTGAATCTCTTGGTACTTCTGACCTCAAGAACGCTGAAGGGAAGCTCAAACCATCAATAGAGGAAGCACCTACCTTGGAGCTCAAGCCATTACCTGAACACTTGAGGTATGCTTTTTTAGGTGATTCATCTACGTTACCTGTTATTATTTCATCTGACCTTTCAGGTAGTGAGGAAGACAAGCTCTTAAGGATTTTGAGAGAATTCAAATCGGCTATAGGATGGACCATAGCAGACATCAAGGGGATAAGTCCTTCATATTATATGCATAAAATTCTGCTAGAGGAAGGTAGTAAGCCAACTGTGGAACAACAGCGAAGACTGAATCCCATCATGAAGGAGGTGGTGAAGAAAGAAATTCTGAAATGGCTAGATGCAGGCATCATTTATCCTATTTCTGACAGCTCGTGGGTGAGCCCCGTACAATGTGTACCTAAGAAGGGAGGTATCACTGTGGTCGCAAATGAAAAGAATGAGCTCATCCCTACTCGAACAGTTACAGGATGGAGAGTATGCATGGATTATAGAAAATTGAATAAAGCCACAAGGAAGGATCACTTCCCTCTTCCATTTATTGATCAGATGCTTGACAGATTGGCGGGACATGAGTATTTTTGTCTTCTGGATGGTTATTCCGGGTATAATCAGATTTGTATTGCACCAGAGGATCAGGAAAAGACTACCTTCACTTGTCCATTTGGCACATTTGCTTTTCGTAGAGTTTCGTTTGGGTTATGTGGCGCACCGGCCACCTTTCAGAGATGTATGATGGCTATATTCTCTGACATGATTGGAAATAACGTCGAAGTGTTCATGGATGACTTCTCCGTCTTTGGACACTCATATGATGAATGTTTGAATAATCTGCGCGCCGTACTCAAAAGATGCATGGAAACTAATTTGGTGCTTAATTGGGAGAAATGTCATTTTATGGTGCGTGAAGGCATTATCCTTGGGCATAAGGTCTCTATCAAGGGTTTGGAGGTGGACAAGGCCAAGGTGGGAGTCATTGAAAATCTTCCCCCACCTAATTCTGTGAAAGGAATCCGTAGTTTTCTTGGTCATGCGGGTTTTTATCGGCGATTCATCAAGTATTTTTCAAAGATATCTAAGCCGTTGTGCAATTTGCTTGAGAAAGATGTGCCTTCCAAATTTGATGATGAATGTTTGGCAGCATTCGAGACTCTCAAGGAGAGTTTGATCACGGCACCAGTCATTACAGCACCAGATTGGACAGAACCATTTGAGATGATGTGTGATGCGAGTGATTATGCGGTAGGTGCAGTTCTGGGACAGCGCAAGAAAAATCTCTTCCATGTGGTCTACTATGCGAGTAAGACTTTAAATGGTGCCCAATTGAACTACACCACTACTGAGAAAGAGCTTTTGGCTATAGTCTTTGGCTTTGAGAAATTTCGATCTTATCTATTTGGTACGAAAGTAACAGTATTCACTGATCATGCAGCTATTCGCTATCTGGTTTCTAAGAAGGATTCGAAGCCGAGACTCATTCGTTGGGTGCTTTTACTTCAGGAATTTGAGTTAGAGATCAAAGATAGAAAAGGTACTGAGAATCAAGTAGCTGACCATCTCTCTAGGTTGGAGAATCCCGATTCTACTTCACAAGATAGGACGTTAATCAATGAATCTTTTCCGGATGAGCAGTTGTTTGCAATTCAGGAGGAAGAACCATGGTTTGCAGATATTGTAAACTATCTCGTCAGCAATATAATGCCTCTTAATTTGACATCCGCTCAAAAGAAGAAGTTTCTGTATGAGGTGAAGTGGTATATGTGGGATGAACCATATTTGTTTAGAAAGGGAGCTGACCAGATCATCAGGAGATGTATCCCGTTCTGTGAGATGGTAGGGATATTACGAGACTTCCATTCCACGGTTTATGGGGGACACTATGGAGGTGAGAAGACGGCAGCTCGTATTCTGCAAGCAGGTTTTTTCTGGCCTACTTTGTTCAAGGATGCTCATCAGTTTGTTTAAGGTGTGATCGTTGCCAAAGAGTGGGAAATTTGTCAAGGAAGGATGAAATGCCATTAAATGTGATGCTTGAAGTCGAGGTCTTTGATGTATGGGGAATCGATTTCATGGGGCCTTTTATCTCATCTTGCAATAATCAGTACATCTTGCTGGCAGTCGATTATGTCTCAAAATGGGTCGAAGTTAAAGCTTTACCGACAAATGATGCAAAGGCAATACTAAATTTTCTTCATAAGCAAATTTTCACAAGGTTTGGAACACCTCGGGTAATCATAAGTGATGAAGGATCGCATTTTTGTAACCGTAAGTTCACTTCTATGATGCAGCGTTATAATGTGAATCATCGAGTAGCTACTGCCTATCATCCGCAAACAAATGGTCAAGCGGAAGTGTCTAACAGAGAGATAAAGCGCATTCTAGAGAAGGTTGTTTGTCCGTCAAGGAAGGATTGGTCTTTAAAGCTCGATGAAGCTGTTTGGGCTTACAGAACAACATACAAAACTCCACTTGGGATGTCACCGTTCCAGTTGGTGTACGGTAAGGGATGTCATCTACCTGCGGAGCTTGAGCATAAGGCCTACTGGGCTTTGAAGAAGTTGAACCTGGATTTAGATGCAGCTGGTAAGAAAAGAATGCTTCAGCTTAATGAACTGGATGAATTTCGACTTCAAGGGTACGAAAATAACAAAATGTATAAGGAAAAGGTGAAGAGGTGGCACGATAGGAAGCTACATCCAAAGTTATTTGTGCCAGGGCAACAAGTTCTCTTATTCAACTCTCGGCTCCGACTTTTTCCTGGGAAGTTGAAATCAAGGTGGTCTGGACCTTTTATTGTCAAAACTGTGTTTCCACATGGAGCGGTGGAAATTTTTGAGAATGATCCGGACCAAGCATTCAAGGTTAACGGCCAGCGGTTGAAGAACTACTATGGGGACATGGCAAACCGAGAAGTGGTTAGTGCCATTTTGTTGACTACTTGAGCAGGGTACGAAACGTCAAGCTAATGACGAAAAAGAAGCGCTGCGTGGCAGGCAACCCATGAATTATTGTTACAGGAACCCTTAGAAGTTAATAACCTATCCAAAAACACAAAAAAATCAGAAAATAGGGGCTGAAAAAATTTTTTTCCAGTGACCCCCTGCGCGCCCGCGCAGCTAAGCTGAGCGGCCGCGCAGCAAGCTGAGTGCCCGCGCAGCTATGCTGAGCGGTCGCGCAGGGGTCGAGGACCAGAAATTTTTTTTACAGTTCAGAAAAAAAAAAAAACCAAACAAAAACAAACACAAAAACAGTTTTAGCCCATAAACCCACGATTTGTTCCCACTACCCCATCATTTTATCCCTTAATTCCCAAACCCTAATCTAATCCACACCCTATATATACATAAACCTATCCTACATATCTCCCACAAAACTTCCTACACTTAAACCCTCTCACAAACATCAAATATCAGTTCTTACACGATTTTATTCACGAATCAATGGCACCCAAGAGAGCACGCACTATTGACAGCAGCAGCACAGTTCCTACTGCTGATTCATCGAGGGGTACTGCTGCAAGGCCTCGGTTAACTGACAGAGCCGCGGAGGAGGAGTACACTAGGCTGTTGGGTAAGCCGATTCTGAAGGAGAGGGGGTTTTTACCATCGGGGAGGGATGGTGAGTTGTTGCCCATGATTGCAGAGAAGGGGTGGATAGCTTTTTGTGAGAGCGTTGTTCGCGAGTTCTACGCGAACGCGAAGACTGAAAAGAATGGGTTTTCTGTGGTCCGTGGGCTGACGGTTGATTATCATCCTGCGGCGATTCACTGTGTGATTGGACAGCGAGAGAGGAAGCCCGAGGAGGAGAACTGGAATGAAAAGACTGCTGAGGATTTTGACTTGGATTTGATTTGTGCGACTCTCTATCGACCGGGCACAGTTTGGACCCGCAGTACAGGCAATAATGAGTATTGTCACTTTCCGGCAATCGCTATGAACAGGTATGCCCGTGCATGGAATGCATTTATTTGTGCTAATATTTTGCCTTCTTCGCATGCACACGAGGTCACAGTTGAGAGAGCACAGCTGTTGTGGGGAATTCTGAATGAGGAGTACTATGTGGACCTTGGTGAGTTTATCTACCAAGGAATTCTGAAGTTTTTGAGGGGAGCAAAGCATATGAACATCCCTTATGCATCTACGGTTATGAAGCTATGCCGAGCAGTGGGAGTGAACTGGCCGGCTCATGAGCAGTTGCAGTTGCCAGCCGCTCCGATTGATTCTGGCACTCTGAATGGGATGCAGGAGTGGACCGGTGGTGAGCCTGAGGAGCATGGGCTGGGTTATCGTCTTCCAGGAGGGCGTCCAGCACGAGGTGCTACTATGGCTAGGCCAGGGCGTGATGAGGCTGGTTCTTCGAGAGCTCAGGAGGGTGCTGGGATGGTTGATGTCCAGTATACGAGGCTTTCACGGCGGATGGATGCCATGTATGAGACACAGAGCAGGTTTGCTCAGGAACTCACCCTTGCGTTAGGGACTGCTTTTCGAGGCCTTGGAGCTGATATCCAGTGGCCAGTTTTTGGTGAGGACTCTGCATACCCGCCGCCTGATACTCCACCCACTGAGGGTGATGATGATGATGACTCCGAGTAGGTATACCCTGTGTTCCTTTCTACTACTTTCACTGAGGACAGTGAAGATTTTTAGTTTGGGGGTGGTAGTTAAGGAATTTTGTGTGTGTGTCATTTAGTTGCATATTCATGATAGTTTAGTTCATATAGTTGCATAATTTATGCCATATAGTTTTTTTTATGAATGTCATGTAGCTCATGCATTTAACATGATCCCTTTTGCAATGATTTATCGACTGAATTGTGATATTGATGTGAGTGTAGTGATAGCATTAAAGTGATATTAAGTTGTGTAGGTTGATACGCATGCTAGAAACAATTGTAAGTCCACTAAGTCTTAGAGAATGCGAAAGGGCTAGATTGTGTTATGATTTGGTTATTTTCAAGGTCAATCTACTTATTATGCTTAGAATTCGATTATAGGTTCTTAGTGATAAAGACATGAAAAAGAAAAATTTTGGAGAAAAAAATATGGAAGTTGTTTCTAGTTGTGGCTAGGCGTCAAATGGCTAGTAGCCGGCTCGCGTATGTTGCGAGTAGTCTAGGGTTGAGCAAGATGGAGCGAAACGCACTTGCTCAGAAAAAAAAAAAATTTGGCATAATTGATCAAGAGTGGGCTCTTTGGTATTCGAGTTATTAAGTTCTTAGGGGACTTTGTGCCTAGCGACCTAAGGCTTTTAGAGTCTGGGATCCGCTAACCTAACGTTCGTTACATGGATATCATTGTATAAGTCTTTTGTGGACCTCACTCATTGCACGGTCAAATAAGCATTTGAGTTGTAAATAAAAAGCACGATTCCGTAGTAAGCTCCAGAGTTCTTGTAGTGTTGTATATCACTTTGTGCCTGGAATTTTTATTCTTTGTATAATCGTAGGATTGCCTTGAGGATAGTCTAGTCATAGTAATTGGTCTAGTTCCGAAGCATATCTGTTAAGCATTTGCACACACCACATTTCTGGCTGTATGTCCGTTTGCATGAGTTTATTGATCTTTAGTTGTCTAACTGCATTCGTTGAGATGTGGCAATTTGGTTGATTAATTGTAGTAAGGGGGATCGCTGCATTTTCATATAGATTGTATTCATGCATATTTTTATTTGTTTTTGAGTCTGTGACGCTTGAGGGCAAGCATCGATTTAAGTTTGGGGGTGTGATAAGTGGCATTTTATACCACTTAGAACGTCTTAAAATGGCTTAAATTGGTGTCTTGAAATCAAGTATTTTGTGTATTTGATGCGTTTTTCTAGTGTTTATGCATTTCAGGGTATTAGTTGCATTTCGGGGGAGGAATCATCAAGAATAAGCCTTGGCATGTGTTCACCATTGCGAGAGGAAAGGAACGGGCAGATTACGGCGAAGAAACGGAGCAAATTTGGATTTTTTCCAGTGGAGGCCTGCGCGCCCGCGCAGCTATGCTGAGCGGCCGCGCAGCAACCTGCACGCCCGCGCAGATATGCTGAGCGGCCGCGCAGGGTCGGGAATTTTGCTGAATTATTTTAGACTTCTACTTCTGTTTGGCTTCCAACTTCTATGTAATCTGAGTTTTATGGGACTATTATATAAGTAGATTTGAGACGTTTTCACGAAGAAGAAGAAGAAGATTGTGTTTTACGCAAGAAGCGAAGGAGATAAGGAAGAAGACCGATTTAGCACACCGCAACGAAGAGGAAGCATATTTTCTTGTGATTCTTGTTTCGTTATAACGTTGGATGCTAGTTTTCTTTCTTTGACTTATTTACTCTTGTGACGTACTCTGTTTTAATATAATTAGTTTAGTTATTATTTTCTTGTGTTTGTTTATCATGATTTCATATGAACCCATGATGGCGATAAGTTCTATTATGGGCTAATCGTGATCATGGGGTTGCAACGGATTTATTATGGAATTCTTTAGTTAATTGTTTAATACTTTAGTGTGTGATGATTGCTTGATATCTAGTATTGGTTGTGCGTATTCGTCTTATGTGCGTCGCGAACATATAAGATAGGGTGTTAATCTCTTGTGAAGCGACGGTGGATCTTGAGATTTAGAACTTGCCATGCTAGCATAGGTTCATGTACGTTGTGCATGATTAGTGGGTAACTCTAACAGTTTTATTTGCCCTATGTAATCAAAAAGGAATAACTTGTGCTTAAATCGTTGTGTTGTCAATTTCTGTAGACATATAGGAACTCAACATAATTGATGACTATTCGACTTCTATCTTAATTGTGGATGCTTGGTAGAATGGTATTAGTACAATGAAAGTTGGCTTTTATCAGTTTCGTGTTATTCGATTAATATCATCACTGTCACATGCTAAAGGTAATAACAATGGCTATAGAAGGAAGTAATAATGAAGTTGTGATCTCATGAGTGTTTTATTATTGATAAATTGAAGTGTTAATTAAGTGGTTAATTAAGTAGTTAATTATAGTTAATATTTAATCAACAATTTTAAGTGTTATTATCTTAACATTGAGAAGTAATCATACATTGGTGAGTGAGTTTAATTAGACAATAATTTAGTTTGAGTCTCTGAGGGAACGAACTAGAAAATATTCTATATTACTTGCGAACGCGTATACTTGCGTGAATATTAGCGCGTGTTTTCACCCTAACAGTCATGCATAAGATAATATGTCCCTTCCCCTTTCTCTCTCCTATCCCCTATAAATATGTGAGATTCTTATTTTATTTCTCACATTTCCAAGAACACTTATCAAACTGCTGCCCATTTTGCTCAAGGATCTACCACGCCGAAAACCATCATCACCACAAGAGCCGTCTACCGGCAGCGATATTCTCCGGAAACAGATTCATCAGGATCATCCTACGATTCAGCTACAGGTACCCTTTTGATCTTCAATCATTCATATTCACTTTTTTTGTTCATATGTACCATGCGAACATACATCACCTGTTCGATGCGAACCCACACACAATCACGAAACGCGATGCGAGCTCGTCTGCCTGTATAGATACTTAGGCGCAATCCTGTGTGTGACGTGAGGAAACTTAGGAGCGACCCCATACCTGTTTTCTATTTTTTTAAGGCCACATACTAATATTCACCATCTTTTACAGATGTCGAGTGCGTCTTCAGCCCGCTCCTACGGATCGTCTCGTTCTTCCTCGAGCCCAGCTCGCTCTTCAGCTACTCCATCTCCATTAAACCAATACCCACCTGAGCAGCGAGGCTCGAAAGACTTTCAACGCGAGCTGACCTCCCTCTGTGGCCGTCTCAGCCAACCTATTTCTCCTAGCTCTGCCATCACCCCTCAAGGGGCCCTGAACATTGCTAGGGTTGAGAACTCGATGCGAGCATATGGCTCCGGCTCGCTGGACATTCACCTTGATCCTAACCATGAAGACTACACCAGGGAGACTAACATCTATGACGGGAGAAATAGGCCCATGGACCTTTCCAAGATATTGACATCTCTTGGGGTGGAGGAACTCTTACACCGCGAGCCCGCTCCTATAGACAAAGAATGGGCCGATGAGATTCTGAGGGAGATGGATGAAGAGAGAGAGGCTCGCCTAAAGCAAGCTGCAGCCAATGACCTCAACCCCATTCATCTTGACTCTGAGTCTACTGATAGCGTCCAGGGGAGTGCCAACTATAACACTAAAAAAGGGAACGAGCCTGTTGTCGTAGAGTATCCTATCTCGGGGCTTAAGGGTGAAGAAGACGGCTTGCATTGGTCTTATGATTCCCCTCAAAGTGAGGAGGTGGCAGATGTGACAAGCCAATTCAAAATCTGCAATTATAACTATGTTCCCGTGGCTTCTCTTGAGCCCTATATACCTCTTGCCCAGCCCGAACTTGAGGGTGAAATCATTTTTAGAAAGCAGATCATCCCAGATGGGGATGAGAGTTCTACCACCGTCAAGGAGATAAAGGTGCTCGCTTGCCGTGACCTGCCCACGTCGCTCACTCAGAAGCATCTAGCCGAGCACATCGAACAATTCCAGCTTGAGGGTCACGTTATCTTGCCCTTGACGCACATACGATGCAAGAGGTTCAACCACCAGGAGAATGGAGGCAGGGTGCCTCACATGGTTTTATCCACCTTCTTGCTAAGGCTAGGAATCTCTTCACCCCTCCACCCTTTCATTAAGGACGTTTGTGAGTACTATCAGCTCGCACCCCTTCATATCAACCTGAATGGATACCGGGCCGCCCTCGTACTGTACATTATGTACCATAAGTGTGTGTATCCTCCTCTAACCGCAAGGCAACTATGTTATTTCCTCAACTTAAAGCATTCGCCAAATGAAGAAAAACCTCATCCACAATGGGCCGAGCAACTTAGGGAAGTGGAGGAGCTGTTAAGTAATGAATTACACACAGAGGGGGGGGGTGAATTTGTTTTAGTGTTTTTATGCTTTTCTTGAACTATTTTGGTTTAGAACAAAGTAAATCAAATCTTGTAGTAATAAGTGTTATAACAGAAATTAAACATGCAACTATGAATAACACAGATCTTTCAAAACTCACTTAATTTTATAAAAATTAAGAATGTTTTGCTCTAAATTTCTAGGCTCTTTGTTGATAAAGAGCTTAGCTTCTACTTGAGAGAAAATACAAGAATTTCTGGTCTAATTGTTTTTCCTAAAAAAGTACCAGTGTTAACTTTATATCACAGTTAACTGCTGGTTTACACAGTGCATAATAAGACATGCTTTTTACTTTAGTAAACTATCACTTATCATTTCCATTTTAGGAAAAGTATATCTTCCATTTCTGGCTTAGCATATCTTTGCATACTGTGTTAACTTTGATCTTCCTTTGTCAGTTAATCTTCACCCTTGATCTTGCACACTCTTCAAGCTGCTTTTTGTAGACTTGTCAATCCAACTGGCTGGATTGTTTGTTGATTGTTAATCTTGGATATTGAACTGGTCTGCAAATTGTACTTTGAGATTTTACCTCAAGATCTCCATTTAGGCATATAGAGAACTTGACATCTCGATAAGTATATTGGCTTATCGAGATCTCTAATTACTCTATTGTTGATTTCACTTGTAGAGGTCTCTGAGTTCTCTACAAGAGAATTAAGCTTGTCGAGATCTCTCAGCTCTATATATTCACTTTGACTTATCGATATCTTTAAGATCTCTTGTGACATTTTTGACTTGTCGATATCTCAGAGACCTCTAGTGATATTTGACTTGTCGATATCTTTGAGATCTCTAGTGACATTTTGACTTGTCGATATCTCAGAGATCTCTAGTGATATTTGACTTGTCGATATCTCTTGAGTTCTCTAGTGAAGAAATGACTTGTCGATATCTTCAATCTTCATATCTTTAATTGGCTTGTGGATATCTCTCTGAGTTCTCTAGTAGCTTTCCTGACTTCTCGATAAGTCATTTGGAATTCTCGAATGACTTCTCTATAACAATAAATTTGTGACTTGTAGAGATCTTGACTTAGAACATTTTTCCCAAAACAGATTTATTCAACTCCAAGCTTCTTCATAATTCTTCTGAGGCATGATCTTCTTAATCTTCTTCCAGATAGAATTCTTAGGCTTGATACTGTTTAAAGAAAAAGACTCCAGTCTGCTCCTTTGATATTTTTACAGACTTTAAATGTTACAAGTACACAATGCAAACTAAGATTACAATACAACTTACTTAGGGTTGTCAATTTGACTTAGTTTTGTTAAAGTACAGGCATGTCTTACACAACAATCTCCCCCAATTTTTGAGAAGATTGATTAACATAAATTCATGTCTGTTAGCAAGACTAACCCCAAGTTATGATGGAAAATAAAGTAATTACATGAAAATTGACACAATTAAAACTTTATTACATTATAAGATTTACAAAGTTTAAGTAGTTACAAGCATAAGGTAATTACTATTTTTGCTTCTGTTTCTTCTCTAAGGATGTTCTTTAACTGAACAAGAATTTCAAGTTCTTCTACAATGGGTGTCCCACTTAGAGCTTCTACTAGTATGATCATGTCTGCCTTTGGATAACCACTGTCAAGTAAATCAATTCTAAATCTTGAGAAATTATGCTCATTCCTTTAGCCTTGAGTTCTTCTGATCTTTTCATGAACATTTCAATCTCTTTATCATACTTTCTTTTTCTTTCCTCGTATTCATCCTCATTCCTATTTCTTCTTTCTTCCCTTTCAATCAACCACTCAGCGAAAACTGATCTCCATGCTCTTGTAGCAGTGTCCTTGTCTTTTAGCAAACTTATCACTCTCTTGATTTATGTGGGAAAGAGAGAGAATACATTAAAGCACAGCCGAGGAAAGTGAAGAACCCATCTGCATAATAAATTATGACTTCCTTTAAAGATACAACCCAGACTCTAACTATTTCCTCAACTAGTTTTTGGAAATGATCTTCATCTGAGATGCATCAATTCAAGGGTAGAAAGTCATTTTACCTGAAACAATTCCAGAGTGCCCTTTCAGTGACTTCTACTTTTTCTGTAGGCTTGACTTTTCTAGGTTTCTTCCTAACAGATTTGAAATTGATTTTGAGTGAAGGCTTGTCTAAAGGTAAGGTAGTGATTTTATTGAGACATGTTTGGTTTGAGGTGACTGATGTTTTAAGAAAGGTGTTTGCAGTTTGTTTGTACATAAATTTTGGCTTAGAGGTTAGAGAAGGTTTGATAATTGAGGTTGTTGACTTTGAAGGTTGAGCTAAAGGTTGAGCTAGTTGTGTTTGGATTTTTAGGGTTTAATGTGGTTCTGAGCCATCATAATTTTTCTTACTTCTCCTCTCACTTCTTCTCTACTATAGGTGAATGCCCTTATCACATGTAAATGCCCTTATCACGGAGTCAAACAGAAATGACCATTCCCTCCTTAAATGTTTCTTGTTCATGCTGGCCAGGTTGATCTTCTCAGAATAATTGATGAAGTCCATGGATTCATACAGTTCATCCTGAGTTGGATCCTCCACCAGTTTGTCTATAGGAATGCCCAAAGTTTTATTGACATCATCCTCAAGAATCTCCACATGTTGTCCCTTGATTGTGCAGTTTATCACAATGGTTGCAGCTTGATTCTCATGCACAACTGTCCTTGTTGTTGCTGTGTTCCAGAAATCCCCTAACACATCCAAATACAACACAAGATTAACAGTAAGAGCACCTACAAAGTAGGTCTCCAAAAGGAACTTAACAAAGCATTGAAAAATCTCAGGTGCTTGATTTGCATCCAGAAATGCAATGAAGTTAGTCTCCTTGGGGATGAAGGGTACAATTTTGTTGGCTGCCATTGATATGAGTATGAAGTTTAGTGGGTAAAAGAAATTAGTGAGAAAGAAGTGAAAATGAGAGAGAAATCAGTTTTGGATTGAAAAGCTAGGTCACTTGAGATCTCGAAAGTTGTAAGTATGGATATGTATCGAGATGTCTGGGTATTTATAGTAAAAGCAAATGACTTGTCGAGAATTCAAAAATAGGCGTTTGAAATTAGTCTATCGAGAAGTCATTTTAAGAAATGGAAAACATATCGATAAGTCATTTTATTTATTCTTGTAGACAACTAAAAATAAGCTCATCGAGATGTCAAATAAATACCCAGTTTGTCCAAAATGGACTAAATTTGTTTCCAATTTTTATTTGAATTCATTCAAAATAAAATTGGAGTAATTTTGTGAAAAGTATTTTACCAAAATAATTTATTGAATTAAATTATTTTAGTTGTGAGATATTTATAAGTTAAAAAAATATACTTGTAGAGAACTCTGTAAGTTTACACTACTAGAGAACTCTACAATGACTTATCGAGAAGTCATAATAATGCTTATCGAGAAGTCACTCGAGAAGTCAGTAAATTGACTTATCGAGAAGTCTTAAAATGACTTGTCGATAAGTCAGTTAGACTTATCGAGAACTCGGTTCTCTATATACCTTTGATCAAATTTAAGTCTGCCTTGTGTTAATTTTACATATTAAAGATGTAAATTCACAACTAAGCAGTTTACTTAAAATTTGAAGAATTCCAAGTTCAATTTTTTATTTTTGAAAAATAAATATGTAGAGATTTCTGAAATATTTGTAATTCATATTCTAGTTAATTTCCAATTAAATCAAATTAATTTTGATTTACTGGAAATTAATCTGTTGTAACACATTAGCTGAGTTCGTGCCTTAGGATGAAAAAATTAAGCATTCCAATTTCACCTACATGTCTAGTGAAAGTTGCTTCATCCAAAAGTTTAGTAAAAATGTCAGCTAATTATTTTTCTGTTGGAACAAAAATGAGCTCAATGGTAACATTTGTAGCATGTTCTCTAATAAAATGGTACATGACATCAATGTGCTTTGTTCTAGAATAATTAACTAGATTAGCTACTTTAGATATAACACTAGTATTGTCACACATAATAGGAATTTTGTGTAAAACTAGGCTATAATCCATTAGCTGATTTCTAATCCAAAGCACTTGAGCACGGCAATTTCTTGCGGCTATGTATTCAGCCTCTGCTATAGATGTTGATACAAATTGTTGTTTCTTGCTATACCAGGTACAAGTCTTTGACCAAGAAATTGATAGCTTCCACTAGTACTCTTTCTGTCAACCCTGCATCTAGCAAAATCTGCATCCGTGTAGCCAACAACTTCAAAACCAGTTCCCTTAGGATACCATAATCCCAAGTTTGGAGTCCCCTTCAAGTATCTGAAAATCCTCTTTACAACCATCAAATGTGATTCTTTTGGATTGGCTTGAAATCTTGAACATAGACAAGTTGCCAACATGATGTCTGGTCTATTTGCAGTTAGGTAAAGTAATGATCCAATCATTCCTCTATAGCTTGAAATATCTACACTCTTGCTCTTTCTATCTTCATCCAACTTTGTTGCAGTAGACATAGGTGTAGATGCAAGTGAACAATCAACCATTCCAAACTTTTTTAATAAATCTTTGACATACTTAGTTTGGCTGATGAAGATCCCATCACTTCTTTGACTAACTTGAAGTCCAAGAAAGTAACTTAATTCCCCCATCATACTCATTTCATATTCACTCTGCATAAGCTTAGAAAATCTTTGGCAAAGCTTTTCATTTGTAGAACCAAAGATGATATCATCCACATAGATCTGTACTAGAATAATATCTTCACCATGTTTCTTGTAGAAGAGAGTTTTGTCTATAGTACCTCTAGTAGCCACCCTACAACGTGAAGCTCAGTCTATAGCTCCTAAACGGCTAGACGAATCAGCAAAGTACTATAAAAGTTGTAAGCAACATTTATTGAAGAAGCTATAAAGTCGATTACAAAAAGTGTTTCAGCAGGAATTCTGACAATGTATCATACCAAGCTCTAGGTGCCTATTTTAGTCCATATAGAGCCTTGAGTAACTTGTACACAAAATTTAGAAATTATGGATCTTCAAAGCCAGGTGGCTGTTGCACATAAACCTCATCTTCTAACTCACCATTTAGGAAGGCACTCTTAACATCTATTTGATACACTTTGAAATTTGAATGTGCAACAAATGCTAGAAAAAATCTTATTGCTTCAAGTCTTGCAATTGGAGCAAAAGTTTCATCGTAATCAATTCCTTCTTCGTGTGAGTAGCCTTTTACAACCAACCTTGCCTTGTTTCTAGTAACTATACCATTTTCATCCATCTTGTTCCTGAACACCCATTTTGTCCAATAATGCTTCTATTCTTTGGTGCAAGAACTAACACCCAAACTTTGTTTCTTTCATACCGATTAAGCTCCTCTTGCATTACAGATATCCAATTAGGATTCATTAGAGCTTCTTCAATTTTCTTGGGCTCTATTTGAGACAGAAAGCATGCATATAGGCACTCATTAGCAGTTGCACTTCTAGTCTTTACACCAGCAGTAGGATCACTAATAATAGCTTCTCTAGTGTGACTTCTATCCCACTTTCTTATATGAGTTTGTTGACTTGTGCCTTCATCATTTTCTTCAATATTGGTATGACTGCTAGATCCTTCTTCTCTTTATCCCCCTGAGTTTGTGCTATCAAATTCGGGTGTTTTAGATGAGCCTCCATTCCCATGATCTTCATGTTCAGTAGACTCTTCATTCAACATCTGTTGTGCATTGACTTCATCTTCACCATCAGAATCACTATTAATATTGAGGTTTTCAAATACAAGGGCTTCAACTTCATTTTCATCAAGACATTCCAAGCATGGACACTTGTCATTATCAAAAGTCACATATGGTCTTTCCATAATCTTCTTTTGATCAATCACATAGACCTTGTAAGCAGATCTTTCCAATGAATATCCCAAAAAAATCGCTTCAAAAAATTTTGAGTCAAATTTTCCCACATATTCAGAGTGTCTTTCAAAATGTAACACTTGCTTCCAAACACATGAAGATTCTTTACATTAGGATTTCTCTTAGACATGATTGAGTATGGTGATTTTCCATGTGCCTTGTTAATGAGATATCGGTTCTGAGTATAACATGCAGTGTTAACAGCCTCATCCCAGAAACTTGTTGGCAACTTGGCATCTTGCAGCATTGTTCTAGAAGCTTCAACTAATGTTTTGTTCTTCCTTTCAACTACTTCATTTTGTTGAGGTGTTCTAGCAGCTGAGAATTCTTGAACAATGCCTTTGCTTTTGCAGAATTCACTTAATGTTCCATTCCTGAATTCTGTTCCATTATCATTTCTCAATCTCTTCACACAATTATGATCTTCAGCCTATTTCTCTATCTTCTTGATATGCTTAATTATGATGTGTGGAGTCTCATCTTTAGAGTGCATGAACTCTACCCAAATGTATCTTGAGAAATCATCCATCATCACAAGTGCATATTTGTTCCTTAAAATTGATAAGACATTTACTGGTCCAAATAGATCCACGTGAAGAAGTTGCAATGGTGCACTTATAGAATTCACAGTTTTTAACTTATGACTTGATCTTTTCATTTTTCCTTTCTGACAGGCTTCACAGACTTCAACTTGAGCAAACTCCATATTAGGCATGTCTCTTACTAACTCCTTTTTGACCAAGGAGTTAATTGCCTTGAAATTCAAGTGAGATGGCTTTTTATGCCATAACTTGCTTTGTTCTTCTGATGCCTTGGTATAGAAGCAACAAATAGCATCCTTATTTGTTGAGTCCAAGTCTGCAACAAACGAGCTTCCTTTTCTTGCTCCTTTCAGAGAAACTTCACCAGTTTTCTTGTTGACAAAAGTGCATTCTTCTTTGTTGAATAAAACTTCAAAGCCTTTGTCTGCAAATTGGCTAACACTGAGAAGATTCACTTTAAGACCAACTACCAGTGCTACATCATCAATTATAATATTTTCAGAAATAATCTTGCTATATCCCATTATGAATCCCTTTTTGTTGTCTCCAAAGGTCACCAAAGGGCCAACCTTCTCCTCAAACTGTGATAGCAGGGCCTTATCACCTGTCATTTGTCTGGAGCACCCACTGTCTATGATCCATATGACCTTTTTTTTGGCCCTGCACACAATGAGTTTAAGTGTGTTTAGCAACCCAAGCAGTGTTGGGTACTTTCTTCATGTTAATTGATTTAGCAGAAGTAGAATGAGTTATTTCAGATAAAAAAGAATTCAATGACTGTCGTGCATTTTCCCTAACTGTTGTAGACCCAATTTTTGTTTCTTTGAGGTCTACTCTCAGTTTGTGACAACTCTTCATCACTTTCAAGTTGTAAGGAATGCAATCAAACTTGTCACAGAATGAGTAGGGATCATTTGTATTTGCTTTATTGTATTTGCAGGCTCCTTCAGCTAGCTTGCTAACAACCTTTTTACAAAGGCGAGTTAGATGATTCACAAAGCCACATTTTTCACATTTCTTTCTTGGAGCATCTGTAACGTAAGCAAAATTATTGCTTTTGTTTATCCCAATATTCCCATTTCTATTTTTCTTTTTCTTTCTTGCATCTTCAGTTTTAGTTTCTTTGACAGGTGTCTTGGAACCTTGATTATCCATGAGCTTCTCTTCAGCTTTAAAATATTGAGTTGCTTTTTCATCTTTCTTCTCATTATCTTCATCAGCAATTTCTTACTTGATAATCAATTCTTCTTCATTGAAGTTAATTTCACATGCCCTGAAGATAGGTGAATCAACCTTTTTCAGGATTATTGGAACATTTTCATTTTCTATTGCTTTTCCTTTATCACCTATATTTTTCTTCTTGTTGTTCAAGGCATCATAGTCAATACCAATAGAAATATTTGCACAAGGTTTGTTTTTCTCATGATATTTTCCAACCAACTCAGATGCATTTTTGAAGGATTTCAGCTTCACTTCATTCTTTTCCAGCTTCTCCCTTAGCACTGCTTCAATCTCATTTGCACACTTGAGCTTGTTCTTTCAATATGATTTTTTTTTATTTCACAGCTTCAAGCTCTACCAGTAACAATTCAGCTTCTTGTTTCTCAATTTCAAGCTTTTCATTTACCTTTGTCAGTCTGCTAACCTCTTCATTAGCAGCAATCATACTTGTATGAATATGGAACATTTCTGTGCTCATCTTCTCTACAGTTTCCTTATATTGACTCACATTTAAATCAATGGTAGTTAGAGTTGGTACCTATGATTTTGATGAGGATGATTCTCCTTTCTCCAAGGCCATTAGTGCATAATTTCCAACTTCCTCATCTTCATTATTATTAGAATCATCCCAATTTTTTCCTCTGCAATATAAGCTTTACTTTGCTATTTCTTCAGAAGATCTTCATACTTTGCTTCCAGTTCAAGATAAGCTTCATGTTTCTTTGCTTTATTGGGTTTCCTGCATTCTGTAGCAAAATGGCCTAGTTCATCACAACTGAAACACCTTATCTTTGATCTATCAACAGATCCAGTTTTGTAACCATTTTTGCTGTCAGATGTGTACTTCCCTTTGCCTTTCCAGCTGTTATCTTTGTTGAATGATTGTCCTTTTCCCTTGAAGAATCTTGGCTTCTTTACTCTAATATTAGAGAACTTTCTTTCCAGATAGGCCATTGACTGATCAAGGTCATCAAGTTCATCCAGGGTGTAGAACTCATCTTCTTCTAATCCCAGAATGACTTGTTCCTGTGAATCATTGGTTCTTTGCTCACTTGTTGAGACAACTGGAGTCTGGGATCTTGGCTCATTATTAGAGGTCTGGCTTTCATTGATAATCAAGGCACTTGAACCATCTACAATATGCCCTTGACCAGATCTTAATGATTTCCTTTGAATCATTTCTAGTTCATATGTTTTTAAGTTTCCATACAGAACTTCCATAGTTAATCTTCTCAAATCTCTCCCTTTTCTGATTGCTGAGATTTTCTGTTCCAAATGATCAGGAAGAGTGAGCAAAAATTTCAAGTTCACTTCTTCAGCTTCATAATATTTTTCATGGAGTTGCAAGTTATTATCAGCTTGTTAAACCTTTCAAACACATCAGTGATACTTTCTTTTAGCTTAGCCATGAAACCCTCATACCGTGAGATCAGTATTCTTCTTTGATTTGACCTAACTTCCTCAGTTCCCTCATACAGTATCTCTATCTTTTCCCAGACCTGCTTTGCAGTGTCACAGTTGATAATGTTGTTATACATTACATTGTCAAGTGACTCTATTAAGATTAACTATAAGCCACTATCCAGGGAGACTTTTTCTTTCTCAGTCTCAGTATATTCTGCAGGATCATTGGGAGCATAATGAGCTGGGATAACCATATCTCCATCTGTAGATTCATCAACTGTAACCATAGGAATGAAGGGCCCATTCTTGAGAATCTGAATGTAGAGTGGATTGGCCATCCTGATAAACAGCAACATTTTCTTTTTCTAAAGAGTATAGTTAGCTTTGTCAAAAGTAGGAATTTTGATGCTACTGATTTTCTGTGTATTCATTCTTCCAAGATCTTGAATCTGTTTGCTTTCAGATTTTGCTCTAATACCACTTGTTAAGTAATGAATTACACACAGAGGGGGGTGAATGTGTTTTAGTGTTTTTATGCTTTTGTTGAACTATTTTGGTTTAGAACAAAGTAAATCAAATTTTGTAGTAATAAGTGTTATAACATAAATTAAACATGCAGCTATGAATAACACAGATCTTTCAAAACTCACTTAATTTTATATTAAAATTAAGAATATTTTGCAACAAAATTTCTAGGCTCTTTATTGATAAAGAGCTTAGCTTCTACTTGAGAGAAAATAGAAGAATTTCTGATCTAATTGTTTTTCCTAAGAAAGGACCAGTGTTAACTTTATATCATAGTTAACTGCTGGTTTACACAGTGTACAATAAGACAATAAGACATGCTTTTTACTTTAGTAAACTGTCACTTATCATTTCCATTTTAGGAAAAGTATATCTTCCATTTCTGGCTTAGCATATCTTTGCATACTGTGTTATCTTTGATCTTCCTTTGTTAGTTAATCTTCACCCTTGATCTTGCACACTCTTCAAGCTGCTTTTTGTAGACTTTTCAATCCAACTGGTTGGATTGTTTGTTGATTGTTAATCTTGGATATTGAACTGGTCTGCAAATTGTACTTTGAAATTTTACCCCGAGATCTCCATTTAGGCATATAGAGAACTTGACATCTCGATAAGTATATTGGCTTATCGAGAACTCTAATTACTTTATTGTTGATTTGACTTGTAGAGGTCTCTGAGTTCTCTATAAGAGAATTAAGCTTGCCGAGATCTCTCAGCTCCATGTCTTCACTTTGACTTATCGATATCTCTAAGATCTCTAGTGACATTTTTGACTTGTCGATATCTCAGAGACCTCTAGTGATATTTGACTTGTCGATATCTCTGAGATCTCTAGTGACATTTTGACTTGTCGATATCTCAGATATCTCTAGTGATATTTGACTTGTCGATATCTCTTGAGTTCTCTAGTGAAGAAATGACTTGTCGATATCTTCAATCTTCATATCTTCAATTGGCTTATGGATATCTCTCTGAGTTCTCTAGTAGCTTTCCTGACTTCTCGATAAGTCATTTGGAGTTCTTGAATGACTTCTCTATAACACTAAATCTGTAACTTGTAGAGATCTTGACTTAGAACATTTTTCCCAAAACAGATTTATTCAACTCCAAGCTTCTTCATAATTCTTCTGAGGCATGATCTTCTTAATCTTCTTCCAGATAAAATTCTTAGGCTTGATACTGTTTAAAGAAAAAGACTCCAGTCTGCTCATTTGATATTTTTACAGACTTTAAATGTTACAAGTACACAATGCAAACTAAGATTACAATACAACTTACTTATGGTTGTCAATTTGATTTAGTCTTGCTAAAGTACAGGCACGTCTTGCACAAAAAGAGCCCCTACTTCTATATCCACGAGATGCCTCGAGTTCAAACTCACTTCTACTATAACCCATATTAGATAAGTCCTTTCTGGCCGCACTTCTTTTCTTTATAATAGTTCTTTATTAACAATCAACTTTTTTACTCATATTCAGCCACCCCTCCATGCACTGTCCTCAATGGATAGGAAAAAATAAACGCGGACAGCCTTCTAGTACTTCCCAAGGTGGACAGGGATATTCAAAAACTCATAACGACCTCAAACCTGGTCACGTGTGGGTTTTTGAAGGAAGGAATGAGGCTGAATCCTCAAAAGAAGAAGTCAAAGAAAAGAGCCAGTAAGGGTAAGGATATCGGGCCCGCACATGCGAGCCCGTATGCTCGCATATTTATATTTCCTGCACGCGTCTCACTTTATATTGCATTTTAATTTCCTGTATCCATTATCTGCTTGCATCTCTTCTATCCATTGTATCTTGCTGCGAGTAATGTATTGTTTATTGTTGCCTTTCAGAAATGGTCATCTCAACCATCCCTTCATGGAGGAGGCTGAACAAGCCGCGACCTCGGTATCGACCTCAAGTTAATCCTCCAGCCCGCATAACCACTCTCATTGAGCACCTCAAGAGCGGAGGGCCCTCTCCCCGGCTAAAAAGGCACCGAGGCCCTAATGAGGGAAAAACCGGCGAGCCCGACCCAAAAAAGGTTCTCCATCTGATGCCCCTCTCCCCACTTCTTCCTCTTCTAATGATGTTGCGACCATATTTGGCCGGCTCGCTCAGGCTCATATCAGCGACCAGGATGTGAAGAATTAGACTTCTTCTTCTCTTGAGGCCAACAATGATGCGCTGACCAGGGATGCGGCTGAGGTGTACTACCGCCAGCTGTCTAGGGCTCGAGAAATGTGGGCCATCAACCAGGCTAACATAAAGCTCGACTCCAAGGTAAAGTCCCTTCAGAGCAAGGTCAACGAGCACGGGCATGATAAAGTCAAGCTTATGAACAGTTACAAGCAGAAGATGCTTGATCTGTCCTATGCCCATGAGAAGGCGCTAAGGGACCAGAAGGAGGCCCATGACCTGGCCGCGGATGAGTGGAAGAAGGAGAAAGAGACCCTCAAGGAGAAGGTGCTCGAGCTTGAGGGGTCAGTTTGTGCCTTGACCGTGGGTCGTGAGGCCGCCCTCGCGGATGCAGGAACCTGGGGGCTGGGAACTTCATGAAAACTTTTATCAGCAAGGTTCCTGACTTCGATTGGGGTGCTCTGGGCGCTGGTACAACTAGGCATGCTGAGAAGCTGAAGCTGGAGATGGAGAGGGATGCTCAGATAGCCGAGGAGGCCCGACTCACAGCAGAGCAGGCCCGACTCACAGATGAGCAAGCTCGAAAGGAGACAGAGGCTGACAAGCCTTAGTTTAATTTAATTTGAAGATAGACTTTTGAATGGGTAAGCGGGCACCCTACTCGCCTCGCGTATGTATTAGAAATTTTTTCCCTTGGGCTCAACTAGTTATAACTTTTTTGTATAAATTGTCAAGTCTTTTGTGCCTGTATTTACTTTTATCGTGCTGGCTGGTTTTCCTTATTAACTCCCTTTATTATGTGTAAACTTACTCTGCCCCTACTGACCAAGGGCTATTTAACCCTGGCCGCGTATGGCGGGTGTTACACCTTGACAGCAAGCCGAGCCCACCAGCTTGCATTATTTTATCTACTTTTTATGTAAAATAAGTAAAATCAATAATAATTTTAAGTAAAACAGGCTCACATCACTACTAACTCACAATTGTTGCATGCATACTTGCATTAGCGAGCTAGGCCCATGGGCTCGCATCTCGTGCATGTGTCCTCTCTTTGCGAACCATACAATTCAAATAAGATTTGCTCGCACTCTTCCTTTTTCGGAAATGAACTTTTGCCACTACTAGTCTAGGGTTATCACAACCCTGACCGTATATGATAAATGTCTTTATTTGGTAGAGGGCTGGGCTCCTTGGCTCGCACCCTCGAGCTCATGTTTCCTTTTTAAACTTGAAATAAACCCAAGGAAAATAAACTCGCATGCCTACTGGCCTATTATTGTTATCTAGCCGCGTATGGCTGGTTTTTTTTCCTAGAAGCGGGTCGAGACCATAAGCTTAACAAAGGGGACGCGAGCCGGCTCGCATCGCGGCTATCCATAAATTTAGAGTCAGTTCTAAACTCACAAGGCATGCTTCTAGGTGACCCTATGGGAACCTCTTTTTACTTTCATAGTTTTATCTTCATCTTTAATCCATTTCGTGTTCACTATTTTTTCAGGTGGGTCGAGGCCCAGCTCGATTTATAGACTTATTGTAAAGCGGGCCGATACCTGGCTTAACTTATGAATTTAACATGTTAATGAAGCAACCGTTTTGTCCTCGCATGGGCTCCCAAGGATGGGCTCCCCTACTGGTAGTTTAATCTATTAACATGTGTTAAAATATCAAGGAACAAATAAATATGAATCATTCATTCATAGATGATGGAAAGTGAAAAGATTACATGCTTATGGTCCCAGGGAGGAACCTATATGGCACTACCCCCGGGACTTAGGAATATTTTAAGATAATACTAAGTCTGAGAAGAATAACATTATTGATAATACTTGCAGAGGTGTTCCACATTCCAGGCTATCGGGATCAACTTGTCCTGCATATAATTGAGGTGGTAGGTTCCCTCCCAAAACACTGATTTTATCTTGTAGGGGCCTTCCCAATTTGTCCCAATGACTCCGTGGCTCACCACCTTGGTGTTTGGCATGACCCGGCGCAGAACCAAATCTCCCACCTTAAAAGTTCGGGCTCGAACCTTACTATTGTAGTGCCTTAATGTCCTTTGTTGATATGCTGCTATCCTGATCTGAGCATCTTCCCGGGTCTCTTCAATCATGTCCAAGTAGAGTCGATGGTTGACTTGATTCGCCTCTGAGTCATAGTTATCCCTTCGGAAAGATCCTGCCCCTACCTCAACGGGCACCATGGCTTCACACCCATACACCAAACAAAAAGGGGTCTCTCCAATATTAGTTTGAGGGGTCGTGTTGTAAGACCACATGACCTATTCCATCTCCTCTTGCCATATTCCTTTTTTCTCCTCAAGCTTTTCCTTCAAGGTGTGCTTAATGATTTTACTAACAGCCTCCGTTTGCCCATTGCTTTGAGGGTGGCAAACTGCACTAAAACTCTTCTGAATTCCCAGCTGCTCGCAGAACTCCCGCATCTTCTTGCTATCAAACTGCTTCCCGTTATCAGATACTAACTTTTAGGGGATTCCATAGTGGCATACAATGGTTCTGTACACAAATTCCTTGAGCTTCTTTTCCATGATGGTGGCCAAAAGCTCGGCCTCTACCCATTTAGTGAAGTAATCTACCGCCACAACTGTATACTTGACACCCCCTTGGCCTTCGGGATCCAATCAGATCAATTCCCCACATAGCAAAGGGCCAAGGGCTCATGAGGGATGTGAGAGGGGCCACGGGCATGTTGTAATAATTGGCATATCGCTAACACTTATCACAAGCTCGAGAGAATTCAAAGGCATTTTTTTCAGCGTTGGCCAATAGTAACCCTGACGGAGGATTTTCTGAGCTAGAGAGCTACCCCTCGAGTGATTGCCACAGATTCCCCCGTGCACCTCCCTTAGGATATAATTGCATTCATTCCCCATCTATGCACTTGAGGAAGGGCACAATGAACCCTCTTCTGTATAAGACCCCATCGTATATCACATACCGGGCTGCCTTGTATTTTATTCTTCTTGCCTATTTTTTTCCATCTGGAAGTGATCCCTTCTTTATGTAAGCTAAGATAGATGTCATGCATGTGGGGCCGAGGTCACTTCCAATGCTTCCCACTTCGTGTTCGGGTACACTAGGCTGCCTCTGTATATCGAGGGGCACGACCCCTAATAGAGTGGCCTCACGGCGCAAGCCAAGTTTAGCCAGCTCGTCCGCGCCTTCATTCTGCCCATGCGGAATCAGTTCCAACCTCACCTCGTTGAACCTCATAATTATCCTCTGTGCACACTTCAGGTAGAGCTCTGTTCTTGGCCCCTTAGCTTGGTACCCCCCGTAGTCACTGAACACATTCAAATTCTTCGCCTTTATTTCTAAAGCTAGCTTGAGATCGTTGATCAAGGCCTCATACTCAGCATCATTGTTGGTTGCATGAAAGGCCAGATGGGTCGCCCGTCTGATCTTGTGGGCTTCTGGGCTGATTAGCTCAATTCCAGCTCTTGCCCCATCTCCATTAGAGGCTCCATCTACAAATAGGCTCCACCATGAGGCACTATTTTGGCTTTCTAGCCCGACTTTTTCTACACTAGGTATGACAGCAAGGGCTCCCTGCTCCACTTCTTGATGTGGAGGAAATTTCAACACAAAATCGGCCAGGGCTTGGCCTTTAATTGCGGTCATTGGCTTATAATCAACCTCGAATTGGCCGAGCTCAACCGTCCACTTTAGCATTCGACCAAAAGACTCCGGTTTGTGCATTACTTGCCTGAGGGGAAAGGAGGTTCGTACTTCTATCATGTGCGCCTGAAAATAGGGCCTGAGCTTTCGGGAGGCCAGGAACAGAGAATATGCTAATTTCTCGAGGCTTGTGTACCGAATCTCCGCGTCGGCTAGCCTTTTACTCACATAGTATACTAAGAGCTGGACACCATCCTCCTCTCGGACCAGTACCGCACTTACTGTAAAGTCAGAGACGGTCAGGTATAGGACCAGAGTCTCACTTGCCTTTGGGTTAGATAACATTAGAGGACTGTTGAGATGCTTCTTTATATTCTGAAAGGCTTCCTCACACTTTTCTGTCCACCCAAAATTCCTCCCCACTCCTTTAATTACTTTGAAGAACTCCTAGCATTTGATGGAGGAATTTGAGACGAAGCGGTTTAAGGCAACCACTCACCCCGTTAAGCTTTGAACATCCTTCACCTGTCGTGGGGATCTCATCTCGAGTAGGGCTTGTATCTTGGTGGGGTTGACCTCAATGCCTCTATGGTTGACAACAAATTCCAAAAACTTCCCTGATTCGACCCCGAATAGACATTTCTGGGGGTTGAGCTTCATCATGTACTCCCTTAGGATCTGGAACATTTCTTATAGGTGGCGGACATGATCCTTTGCTTCCTTTAACTTCATAAGCATATCATCTATATAGGCCTCCATGGTTTTCCCCAACTGATGTTTGAACATCTTGTTCACCAACCTTTGATAGGTTGCCCCCGCGTTAAAGAGCCAGAAGGGCATCCCCATATAACAATAGAGGCCCAGATCAGTAATAAAGGAGGTGTGCTCCTGATCTGGCCCATACATTAGGATTTGGTTATATCACGAATAAGCATCCATAAAGCTAAGTAGTGCGTGCCCAGCTATGGAATCAACTAGTTGGGCGATTCGGGGTGGAGGAAAATTATCCTTCAGGCAAGCTTTGTTTAGGTCGGTGAAGTCCACACATGTCCTCCATTTTCCATTTGGTTTCTTAACAAGCACTGGATTGGCCAGCCATATGGGGTAAAAGGCTTCCCTTACAAGCCCTGCCTCTATCAGTCTATCCACTTCTTCTCTGAGGGCCTCCGCTCTCTCTCAACTAATCGGCCACCTCTTCTGTCTGACCCCCTTCTTCTTTGGATCTAAGTTGAGCCGACGGCATATGACATTCGGATCAATCCCTACCATATCAGAGTGTGACCATGCAAAGACATCCAAATTTCTCCTCAAGAATTGGGCCAGGTCTTCTCTCAGGCCAGGGCTTAAGTTAGAGCATATCTGAGTACCTTGGAAAGATCATTCGGGTCTACCAAGATTGGGATTGTGTCCTCTGCGGCCCCAGCCCTCTCAACCATTGGGGGAATTCTCGGGTCCAAGTTTGCTCGAGCCTCACTGGTTTCTCCCACTTCCGTGATTGTCAAACCTTCTGTGTCCTCGAGCTCGGGCTGGTGAACTTGAACCGGATTTACCAACCATTCAGAGGTCACAGTGACCGTGTGAGTAATTTCATTGGGCAGATCCATGGTTGTTGTTGTTTCTTCGCGTGCCCACTTCCCTTTCTTGAGTCTTGCAGCAATTTGTTCTGGTTTCTCCTCTTCATCACTTTCCTCTTCTACAATCCCCTCCTGCACCAACATGATGGGCTAGGAGGCCTCCATCAGCAGGGCCCCTGGGCACGGTTTACCTGAAACCCCATGTGCTTAAAATAGTTCTCGGGCAATTCCTCAATGGAAATCATATTACAGATCTCGTGTCCCTCATGACGTACTCTCTTCCTGCCCTCTGCCTCCTCCATGAGGACATCGCCTTCACCCGGTTGGACCATCTCTTTCAATGCATTTCCTAACTCTGCTTCCTTGAGCGACTGGTTGTAGCAGACCCTCGATTCGTACTGACAGCTCTTCAAGAAGCCTACCCCCGTGGGGGTTGGGAATTTTACTATCATGTGATGGATCGAGGTCACCATCCTCATTGCCCTCATAAGGGGCCTGCCCACTATAACATTGTAGACACAAGGCTGATCTACAACTGTAAACATAGCGATCTGGGTGGCCACATAAGGCTCTTCACATAAGGTCACCGGGAGATGAATCGTCCCTTTTACTCCGATTAAGTTTCTTGTGAACCCGTACAAGTGCCCACCAGTCGAGGTCAGTTCTCTATCCAGCAATCCTAGTTTCTTGTAGGCACCATAGGTTAGAATGTCTGCCGAGCTCCCGGTATCCACCAATGCTCGATGGACATTCACTGTCCCAATCTTCATTTTATGACCAGGGCATCAGTATGGGGGTAGTGCACCCATTTTGCATCATTCTCCCTAAACACAATGTCATCAGCCTCCTTTTCAAAGGGCTTTGGGGGCCTTTGGATCAGATGGTTGACGTTGGTGAGGGGCTTGTCATTTGCTTCCCGGGCAAATCTGTCCATCGTCTCCCGACTGTCTCCACCAATGTGAGACCCGACTAGGATAACATGGATGTTGCTGGCCCGGGGTACCCTTTCTTTGTCTTCTGGGGGTGGAGGAAGGACCGTATGATAATCAGTCTTGTATTTTCGAACCTCCTTGACAACCCACTCTGTAAGCTTCCCTTGTCTTATCAACGTCTCGATTTCATCCTTCAATTGTCTGCAATCAGCTGTATCATGCCCCGTGGCCTCGTGGTATGCACAATACTTCGAAGCATCCTTCTTGTTGTAGTCTGTGAGAGGGGTTGCCTTTCTGAACACACCCTTCCCAGCATAGGTAGCATATATGTGGTCGATGGAGGCTACCAGTGGGGTGTGTATCTGCCATTTACTTATATAGGGCCTCCCCAAATCTTTGTTTGTCTCTTTGTCTCGGAAAGACTTCTTGGGGCTTGAACTACGCTGATACGTCTTCCTCCTCTCATCAGGGCTCGAGGATCGGTCTCGATATTTTTCACTAATTTCTAGCTCCCTCATCGACTTTTCTACCCTCTTAAAGGGTTCAACTTGCTCATAGAATTCTTCCAAGGTCCTTGGCTCGATAGCCTAGAGGCTTTTCCAAAATTTTGACCATTCTTTTAACCCGGCTATCAGAAAGTTCTTGATGGTCTCTTCACCAGCACCTCTCACCTTAGGAACTTCATTATTAAACCGGCAAAAGTATTCTGCCGAAGGCTCCCCCTCCCTCTGCTTGATGTTGGCTAGCTTGGCCACAACAGGTGAGTAGTGGATGGTGGATTAAAATTGTCAGATGAACAGGTCTTTCAACTGCCGCCACGTCCTTATGCTAGTCGGTCCTAATTTGGAGAACATTAATGGGCACTCCCTCGGAGTGATGCTGCAAAATGTCTGCAGTGGGTTGGCTCTAGAACCTGATAGACCTCCATATCTTTTTAAATTGTATAAGATATTTCGCTGGGTCGGCTTCTCCGTTGAACAGAAGATCGGCGTTGTGCCTGAATACTCGAGGCAAGGGAGATGATCGAATAGCAGCCGTGAACGGAGAAGGGGCCATCGAGGGAATGGGTCCCCTCTTCTCCTGTTCCATCTGATCTAGGATCCTCCCTAGGTCACCCACTCTAACGACTTCTCTATCTCTGTTACCATTTGCATTACTAGATTGGTGAGAGCCCTGAGGTCACTCGTGGCGTCCCCTTCCTCCATCTTGCATATGCGACTCCTCTTCATGATTGTCTATGCGCCTACGTCGTCCCTCCCTCTTGGGCGGGGTGCGCTGTCATCTTTCTGGAGGAGTCACTGCCCTCTTTTTAGGGTTTTCTGATCTTTGGGCTCCTTCTCTTCTCTCTCTTTCTTGCTACTCTCCAATTTGAGCCTGAGGTCATGCTCACTTAGCTTCTTGCCCACGCGGTCTAGCATACTAGTCGACCTTGCCTCGGACGAAGCTGGCTTCTGCCCCGATCTCTTAGAGATTTGGATACCCCGCTCAACCCGATCCCGAGGTATCTTTTCCTCTTCTAGTGATGCCTCTTTCTTCTGCTTGGTCTTGGTTTCCGCGTCATCAAACTCGTGAATCAGCCTTTTTTGGGGACCCTTGCCCTTCCATCTACGTTGAGAGACCTTGAAACGGCGAGCCTTGCCCTTGACATTCCGGACCGAGCTTTTCTCTACCCTTGATATCCGGGCGTTGATCTCGTTCATCTGATCGGTCTGACCTTCAAGATATGTCATGAATGCCTGCCCGTCCACGGTTGTGATTGGTGGCGGTGGCGTCTTCGGGGGCGTGTACTCGACCTCGTTATGGTCCTTCTTCTTGCCCCCGCTTCCTGGTGTCACCGCTTATTTGCCTTCTTTGGTCATCTCTTCTCCCTGAGTTGAAACTGAGGCCCCTCCTTCTAGCACCAAATGTTATAGGAAGAATTTTGTATAATAGTATTTTGGAGGTTATTGGCCTGAATAAAGATCAAGGGTGGTGTTTAAGGGCGGAGGAAGGTTATATATGATGGTGGTTGAGCTTGTATGTTGACTCCTTAAGAAAGAATAGGGTTTTTGTTATTCTCTATCAAGTGTCGACTCATGTCTCATACAAGTGCCTATGTACCCTATTTATAGGGATCAAGCCTCACGTAGTTCTTGAGGAACAAGTCATATAGGCTGGGGTTAGGGTTCTTCAACCCGTGCAGCCCAAATCCATGATAAAGTCAGGCCTTCAGCCAATTAGTCACGAGCTCGACCGGCTCCACACGCTTCCTACAATCTCGCGGCATCTCCGCATTTCTTCCCGTAATTGTAGGAATAACCCGTATCGGCCCTGATATTTATGAGTAACTCAGTCATCTATGAGTCACTTTTCATGTTGCACACAAAGTCCTTTAATGCGGGCCGGCCTGGTCACTTAGGCCCGCACCGCCTTCCTTCTCAATTAATAAATATGATGTTTCCTTTGTTTTCCACAAGATGTGGGCTCATGAGCCCAGCTCGCATATGGGCACCTGAGCCCAGCTCGCATGTATGAGCGCCACTCACAAGTGAGAGCCCAGCTCACATGTGAGAGCGCAACTCAAAAGTGAGATCCCAGCTCTCATATGAGAGCCCATCTTACATGTGAGAGCCCTGAACACATGTGAGAGCCCAACTATCATGTGAGAGCCCATCGGCTCACAAGTGAGAGTCCGGCTCTCATCTGAAAGCCCAGATCTCATGTGAGAGCCCACCGGCTCACAAGTGAGAGCCCGGCTCTCATGTAAGAGCCCAACTCGCATGTGAGAGCGCAACTTACAAGCGAGAGCCCAACACACATGTGAGAGCCCAGCTCTTATGTATGAGCGCAGCTCACAAATGAGAGCCTAGCTCTCATGTGAGATCCCAGCTCTCATGTGAGAGAATCTTTTAACAAGTTAAAAAAATACTTAAAAGAATTTTTAATTAAAAAAATTAAGAGAATCGTACAATAAAAAGACATTTAAGAGAATTTTATAATTAAAAAACTTTTATCAATACCCTTAACGTTGTTATAACAAAAAAATGCTAATATTTTGAAACAAGTCAATACTTTTATTGCAAAAAAATACAAAAAAAAATCCGATATCATGAAAATACTTAACATTTTTTATGTTAAAAAACACTTGCAAAAATCCCACTTAAAAATATTTACACTTGATATGATCTTATATTCGAAAATACTTACTAAATACTTACTATACACATTTAAAACACTTTTAAAAATCTCATACTTATAATACTTTAGGTAAACCCACTTAATAGAATATTGTATTAAAATATAAATATTTGAGAGAATCTTATATTAAAAAGACACTTAATAGAATTTTATATTGAAAAATAAATATTTGTCGTAGAGAATAGTCTTTAAATAATATAAGAATCTTATATAAAGAGAATTTTATATCAAAAATTATTTTATAAAATTTTAAGACAATCTTGTAACAAGTTAGAAAATAAAAAACATCTAAAATAATATTATATATCAAAAATATAAAATGTTTAAGAGAATCCTATATTAAAAAGAAACTTAAAATAATTTTCTAACAAAAAACACTTCAATTTTTTTGTATTAAAGAACAAAAAGAGAAACTTATAATTAAAAGATTTTTTTTATTAATACACTATAGTTTTATAATAAAATATTGTTAATATATTGTAACAACTCCCTGCTTCTATTGAAAAAATAGAAAACAAAATCAAATATCATGAAAATACGAGTTTTATATTAAAAGCACTTACAAAAAGTCTCATTTTAAAAATACTTGATGAAGTGACCTAATAAATAAATGAATCTTATTTTTCAAAAGTCCTTACTAAAGACACTTAATAGAATCTCATTTATAATAATTCTTAAGAATACACTTTTAATTACAAAATATTTTAGACAATCTCTTATTAAGAAAAGAATTTATAATAAAAAATATAAAATTTATATAAAGAAAGAATCTTTAAACAATAAGAATCTTTTATTAATTGAATTATTTAATAAAATTAAGTTATAAAATATAAAACACCTAACAGAATATTATATTAAAAAATATTCGATAAAATCTTATATTAAAAAGACACTTAAGAAAAAAACGGTTAAGAAAATATCTTGTGTTAACAAGGAGAGAATCTTATAAATAAAAGAATCTTTTATTAATACACTAAAATTTTATAATAAAATATCATTAATGTAGTGTAACAAGGCCCTGTTTATATTGAAAAATCTAATATCATGAAAATACTTAACAAAATTTAATATTAAGAAGCTAGGTTTTTATTTTCAAAAGTACTTACTAAAAACGACTGTTAAAAGAATCTCATACTTAGAAATATTTAATTAGGATGATCTCATACCTAACACTTTTATATAAATCCAATCTTATATTATAACGTACAAAATATTTAAAACAATCTTATATAAAAAAGACACTTAAGAAAATAATCTTTGAATTCTTTTTCGAAGAGACATTTAAGTGATTTTTATTATAAAATTATATTTAAAAAAAATTAAGAACGCTTTGAAAATTTTAAGAGAATTTCGAGGACACTTAAAGAGTTGTGAGAACACTAAGAAAATATATTACTAATTACTTATTTTTAGAGAACCTATTAGTAATTACTTAGAAGAATTTTGTGAACACCAATCTTTTTTTTGAAATAAACGTACTTGCATTCTCATTAAATAAAATCAATCAACAAAATATCACGAACAAACTCCAGAGCAGTATAAAATGACTCATGTATGCCTAACATAAAATGTGTTGCCCGCGCTAATTTATGAGTAACCCCATTAGCAGACCTACTCACAAAATCAAATAGCACATTTTCAAAGTGCTTAAATAACTTAAGACAATCAGATACAATAGTATGAAAATAAGCTATTCCCTTTAACTCTTTACAAGCATCTGCAATCAGCTTCGCATCAGTTTCGAAAATACAGTACATGTAACCCGTCTGCTTTATCCACGACAAAGCTTCTTTCAAGCTCACAGCCTCCGTTTCGCGATGTTGCATGCTCACTGGCACCCTATGGTTCCTTGCTCCAATAAACCCACCATCTACATCTCTTACTACACAACCAACTCCTATAAACCCCTCCTTTTCGAACATAACATCTATATTAGCCTTCACCTATCCCTGTGGTGGAGGACTCCATCTCCTGGCACTGGAGTTCATCACCGGCCTGTTTGTAGATCTCTCCTGCTGACTATGTCGCCATACCGAAAGCATATTGCTTGTTGTAGCTTGGACTCCATAGTCAGAAACCATCACCTTATCCCAAACCCATTTATTACGTCTGTACCACAAGTTCCAGCAGACCATGGCAACCAAAGCAAGCTTCTCATTTGTGCAAATATTGAATAACTAATGTATTGTCTCCACTGCACTGCTTTCTTGATTGATGTGAAGCATCTCCTGGACTCCCAATGTTGTCCACACTGTCCTAGAAAAAGAGCAATCAAATAGAACATGAGTATCATCCTCATTCCGAACGAGACACCAGGAGCATTTTGTACCTATTTGCACTCTTTTACTCGCTAGATTCACAGCAGTAGGCAAACATTTTCGACACACTCACCACATAAAAGTTGTTATTTTACTTGGCAGCTGCAGAGACCACATCTTCCTCCAAAACGCTGCATGATCCCATATATGTTCCCTCTACAATTTCCGATAACAACTTTTAACAGTAAAACATCATGTATCTTCAAATAACCAAAACCATGAATCTTGAGTACTACGACTTGGCATTGGTATATGTTTATTCAACTCTCTATCTCTTTCATTACAGATATCGTTAATGACATCCTCATCCCATTCCTCATCCCATTCTTTCCTATTATCAGTCATCGAATTCACCACCTTAGTATTTTCTAGTTCCGCTGGCATATTCGTTGTCATCAAGCCATTGCCTTGGCCTGGCAACCAAGGGGTATTCCACATTTACGTACTTTCACCGTTGCCAATACGCCTCCTACTTCCCTCCTTAACTATATCCTGAGCTTCCATTACACTCCTCCACATATAGCTCAGATTTGACCCTAACTTAGCATTGGGGAAATCTGATTTAGGAAAGCACCTTGCTTTCAAAATACTTGTCACTAACGAATTCTCATTATTTAGCAGTCTCCATCCTTGTTTTTCGAGCATAGCCACATTAAATTTACTTAGCTCTCTAAAACCTAGCCATCCCCCAGTTTTTGCATCACATAACTTATCCCATGATAACCATCTTATTCCTTTACCACTTCCACTATTACCCCACCAAAAATAGTTCATACTCCACTGCATCCTCGTACAGACCTCCCCCGGAATCTGGAACAAATTCATCCAAAAATTCGGGATTGTTAGAGAAGCAGTTTTAAGCAACACTAACTTACCTCCCTTCGATATTGTATTGTTTTCCCAACCATGCAACTTGTTACTCACTCTTTCTGCTAATAAGCCAAAAACACTATTCTTCCGTTTACTAATAAACATTGTCAAGCCAAGATAATTCCCACGCATGGAAACTTCATTAACCTGAAGGATAGCAAACACCAGAGCTCTATCTGTAGCTCTTGTATTCGGGTTGAACACCACATATAACTTCCTCAAATTAATTGCTTGACCTGATAATTTTTAGTATCTCGCTAGAATGTTCTTCATACTTACAGATTCTGTTTCTTTCACTTTGAAAAAGAAATAAAAATCATCTGCAAACAGAAGGTGTGAAATACATGGTGCACCTCTAGCAATTGAAATCCCATGAATCAAACCCACCTCCTCGTATCGTCTTATGATAGAACTTAAACCTTCATAACACAAGATATACAAATATGGGGAAATCGAATCCCCTTGCCTAATTCCTCGATGTGGAATGCTATCACCAAACTCTTCTCCATCCTGCATAAAATTATATGTCACCATTTGTACACATTTCATCATCTTGTCTCTCCATACCTCATTTAACCCAAATCTTATCATCATATTTTTAAGAAAACTCCATTCAAGTCTTATGCCTTTGACACATCGATTTTGAACCTCACTACCCCGTTACTTCCATGAGTTCTCCTACGTATATAATGATTAATCTCAAAAGCAATCCACACATTATCCGTAAGGAGCCTCCCTTCGACAAACACACTTTGCTTTTCTGAGATTAACATTGGCAAACATTGTTTCAACTGATTGGCCATGACCCTAGATAGAATACGAAACAAAATATTACACAACGAGATTGGCCTCAAGTCTGTCATGTCTTGTGGCTGCTTTACTTTTGGTATGAGACATACCAGTATATGATTTATTCCCTTTGGCAGCACCCCTGTATTAAAATTGCTTTGCACGTTATTTCTAAAACACTTCTTGTTGTTCCAACAACTTTAGATACTCGCACCTTACTTCATTGTATTAAATCACCCCATACGCATCCCGCCTTGGTCTAAACTTTTTCATATCTCTTCTAAGATTCTGAATTTTCTTTCTCAATTCCTTCATTCGCCCCCCTCCATATTCCTCCAACTGCATACTTAAATACTCCATCTTATCTACTATATTTCTCCCTTCAACTTGGTTCCAACTGTTATGTACCAACTTATAGCATTGATCCTCCCTAATCCACATATTCTCAAACCTAAACTTCTTAGTTTTTTGAATATAAACCCTTTTATTGAGTTCCAGGTACAAGGGCAAATGGTCCGACATTGAAACTTCCAATACCTTCACCTCAACCTCCGGGAATAATGTTCTCTATTCATTATTTGCAAGTCCCCTATCCAAACGTTCTTGAATCCATGCTTTAGTTCCTTGTGATTTATCCCATGTGAATTCGCTCCCAGAGTAGCTCAAATCACTAATATTACACTCATTCACCACTTTTCGAAATCCTTCCAAAAACATTTATGGATACCTCCTCCCTCCTTGCTTTTCGTACGCATACATGAGATTGTTAAAGTCGCCCAGTATACACCATGGTAACTGTGATGACCCAGCCAACTCTTTCAGCAGATTCCATGATTCTTGTCTTCTACCCCTTTCCGGACATCCGTAAAATCCTGTGTACCTCCACCTCCCAGTCTGATCACAGACAACTTCAAAATCTATGTAATGGTTGCAACTTTCTTTGATTTCAACTCCTCTCTCATTCCTCCAGATCAATGATAACCCTCCACTATACCCTGTTACATCTACCGCGTAACATCCACCATAAAGAATTGCCTTGCAAACATTCTCTACTACTTTTATTTTCACCAATATTTTAGATGAGAAAATTAAATTTGGCCTTAACTGACTTATGATTTCCTTTAGAAATCAAACTGCCTGTGGCTTGGTCAATCCACAACAGTTCCAAGATTAGCAACTCATAATTCTCGGCGGGCCTGAAATTGCTTAAGAGAATTTTGAGAGGTTTCCTAACATATCCATGTGTAAGCCACCCACAATATGGAGAAGTGTGTAAAACTTGTTTCTTGTACGGTTCTATTATTTTAAAAATATAAATCTGCTGCCATGGTTGCTGGAGATATGTAGTAGTAGAATATGTTCAAATTTTAAATATTATTAAGTGAAACCCATAAATTTTATAATTCTAACAACTTAATACTAGAACACTGCAACTATGGTCATCTTTATAAAAAAAGTTCATGGTCATCCATGGAACTCAAAAGTGAGCTCATAAATAATCTCAGAAAAAATACATATAGTAAAATGATACAAGTAACATAGAAATATATATGCCTGCTTAATCTAAGATGATGATACATGGTTTTGTCCAAACTAGGGTTCCAGCATACAACAGAAAGGCAAACATCAATTGACTTAGTTCTAATATGGTGATAAAAGCTTCCTGTGTTTTGTAGGTGTTTGCATCTGTGGCATCGATCTCTTTGCCAACTATATCAAAAGAAAAAATAGTAATCAACAAATAGATGATGGCAGAAGTAACAACAGGAGAAAACTATTACTCCGTCATGCTAGGAGATGAGTGAACTCAATAACACTACCCAACTGCTTCAGCTTTTAATGATCTGTCTTTTAAAGTGTTTCGGAGATAGTTGGCTTGATGAATTAGTCCTCGTTGTAACATGGCCGCCCAACCACACTGACAAGACTATATCCACAACAATGATGTATGAGTAACAACAACAACATCAAAAACTCATATCCACTAGTTCCAGCTATGAATTTATTGTGTTCATTAATCAACACAATGATGACAAGTAGGAGACCTCTTCTCCTTCATATTTTCATCAAGGACTCTGGAACTAACTTCATGTTAATGTCCCTATTTTTAAACTTTTTTGTAGTCGTACCCTTAATGCCAAGCAAACGTTACAAGAAAAATGAAACAACTTCTTACACATAGAAGATTTAGATTTCTTAGTACTTCCACCACACTAATTCAAATAAAGACCTTTCGTTTGCATATTGGGACAATAAACATATTAATCTTCGGAATAACATATTCAAAAAGTAAGTCCACCATTTATCGAACACTAGGCCTGCAGGGACAATGAGTGCAAGGAAGAGAGTTCAAGTGATGTCCTATTTATCCAAAAAAGATATCCAACAAAAAGAAAAATAAGTAATTTGGTTCAAAACAGTAATAACAATTAGAGAATCTTTGTATATTGCACAAACCACAACCATTGAAAGCAGATACCAACGAAAAGAAAGAAAAAAAGAGCAAAAGTTTGCCAAAAGATAAATTATTAGCACTTCAATAATCAGGAAAAAATAAAATAAAGGATTCGCTTAAAATACATATGTTCAATAACTTTATTATCTCGTTTATCTTCTCCGTTATTTAGCTCTTGTTTTTACCTTCTTTCAAGTCATGTTCGTTTAAAAGAGCATCACATAAAAGAATTTTTATTACCTGGTAGTGCTTTTAGTTTGTAAGAACAATTGAAGATGATTGTGTTCTTCTGTTTCTAATGGGACATTGGATTCTTGCGAAGCATAGTTTTAAATTTTGTTAACAACGTTGGTGTTCTTAGTCTGTTAATATTTAAGATTGTATAAGATATTGACAAGGAAAGAATAAATCAATACAATCTTGAATGATAACAGTAAAATAGAAGGTATAAGGTTGATTATAAAAATTAATACAATCAAATTTTTAACAACATGGAAACAATATTTACAAATACGAATATTAAAGAGTATATTATTTTAATACATGTAGAACAATCTGGACCACATGATCTAAAATAAAATTAACTGTGATTAATTAGGGTCTCTAGTTCTCTCACTAAATATGGGTCTCTTTTGAACCTCCCCATATATATATATTTCATTTTTAGAAGAAAGAGTCTGAGGTCGGGTTAATTAGCTAAAATTCGTGTACTTTCTCCAAAACTTCTCTTCCATTTCATGGCCAAGAATTTCTAGAAAAAGCAAAGCTACGCTCAAATCCGCTTTACTCGTTTATTTTGTTCATTCATCTTAATACTTGAACATTTTCTGTCATTTTATCGGTCTTTTTTCGAGTGTTACCTGCTAATGCGAACCAGACAGTGTCGTGACCTGCTGTAGCAGGTGCACCTTTTCTTATAAAGAAGATGAGAAATGCTCATTTTCATTCACACCTTCATTTCTCAAATTCTCCAAAAATTTTCTTAGTTCAAGAGCTCTCATTATCACAAGTGTTTATCCTCGCAAGATGGCTGAAAATCACTTCAACTCTTCCCTCTCGGCTCAGGAAGCGATGAACAAGCGTGCTACAATACGGTCATTGAAAGGCATAGATTTTATTTCTCTCTATTCTCTTAATTGTTGTTCGAACAACTTGAAGAGCATGCCAGATGAACTAGCCGATGAGTACCAAGTACTGTGCATCTTGATGCTTTTCCAAAATAAGAGCATGCTTAGTAGAGAGGACGTCAATAAGATCATGTCGAGCTACCCATTCCCTGAATGTAGCAGATTTTACAAATCCAAGTCCAATGATAGGACTTGCAACGTGAGTCGTACCCTTGCATCCCTTTATTTTTAGGCTTCTTGCTGAGTTAAAGATTCACACTTATCAATTTTATCCCAATTGATGGACCTTCATCATCGTATTTATCGTGAAGTACGTTAACATTGGCATTCCTTTGAGTGTCATGATGTTTAGAAGTTTATTTCTGTTAAAGAGCTCTCCTTCTTCTAGTTCCGGCTGGGTTCTGATTCAACATAGGCCTCGTGCTCCCTACATCATGAACACTCACTTCCTTCATGACTCAATCCACCATTGGAACAAAAAGTATGTGGTCTTAGAGTGGAAAAAAGACGATTGGGGAGTGTATTTCAGACGTGACTTCAGCTATCCTGTCAACAGTGCTCATTAAATTCTTCATCTCTCGATCAGTGAGCTTTATGCTCGTGATCTTCCTTATCCTTTGTAGCAATGATAAAATCCCCTCGGCTTAGATTTTAATGAAGCGTGATAAAAAATATCCCAGCTGATTATTCAGAACTTAATCGAATTGTTTGTTGTAATCTAAGATATCTGACTAGTCTATACGCCGATTATGATTTATTGGAAAAGAGACGAAGAAATAGATTCATTATTCCACTCCAATCAATTCAAGAACGCGAGAACGAAAACCCCCTATTTATACTTTTTGGCCCTTCATATTTATGAATCTACTTTGACTGGCAAAATCAATAGTAGTTATCCGGAGACTGACGGTCCTTCGTAGGCTTTGACTATGATTCTCCCGCCTCTTATTGAGGATAACGACCAAACCCCTTATTGGCGATTTGTCACAAAGACGAAACTTCTGGAGGCCGACATTAGTAGCCTATTTAAAGAGGGTATTTATTTCATTCTACCCTAGATGTAACACCCCCAGATCCGGGGTCGGGGATCTGGGTTGTCACGGTCTTTCTTTCCACAATATCACTTCACTTAATTAATAATAAATAACCTCATACTGTGACCCCACACTAACACACACCACCACCCGTTATAGTCTCAGAGATAAAATTGAAATAAGTACAAGTCTTTGAATCCACAATTTAAAATTATTACAACCCAAAATGATTACTTGATAATTTACAGTTAATTGTCATTATCTGCCACAAGTTATAATTATACATAATTTGTTTCTCAAAAGTAGATGGTCTAAACTACAATGGATCTACCTCTGCAGCTATAGCAGCTACAATATCAGCGGGAAGACGCGGGACGCTTCCCACGCGCTTGCGCTGGGTCTGCTGGAGTCTGGCCATCTCTCCTAACTGTTGTTGTGTGATGAAGAAATAAAGCAAGAGTGAGCCTTACAGCTCGCAAGATAATATGTATAGTGATAACAATAATATAAGTATCTAAATGGATACTTAATAGCATCTCTATCATATGCAAGGTAATTACTTGCTAGATATAAGTAAAAACAAGGAATGAAGCTACCAATACTTCACCACACTTATATCATATAAAGTTACTTGAACTGCCACCGTTCAAAGTATTATAAGTTTTAAGAAAAACATCCCATAGATGAGACCACAAGTTAAGACTTGAATAGATTCAATCTTTGAAATATTATTGAATGAAAAAGTTATGAGATACTTTATTTAGTCCCGATATATATATATATCCACCTATATATATATATCCCGAAAACATTTCCTGGAACCTCTGTTATGTGAAGTATGAACAGAGTTCGAAACATCCAATGAATTTTGGAAAAGAAAAAGAATTTTGGCATAAACCCGATATCTCGCTGATCAGGCAAAGATACCAATAAGTAACCTTTTCTACTAGTAAATGGACGAATTCCCCACTGGTCATCACCCTGGTCATAATTAAGACCTATGCTGGACTGCCACTCAGCCACCTATGCATTTGATGGACTCCCACTGAGCCACTTACACAATAATAGACCGTACCTCGGCCTGTCGCTTATGCCGACTCAATGAGAGGGGCTTACTTCCCGAACGTTGGGCAAGTAATCAATTCATTTACCAAATCTGCAACCTTGTTGCGAATATAAAATACACCACAGAGCCGGATTTCCCAGGTTTTGAGCGGGTATTTAAATCCCCTTTAAAAAGGAAGATCTTAAATATAAAAATGAGTTTTGGGATCCGCTCTGACTTTTAAAAATCATTTTGAAGACTCGAAAACTCTTTAAAGAGTGTTTGGAGTAAGGCTGATTTAATGAAGTAAATCAGTCCCCAGAATATTAGAAAATATCTGAATATTATTAATTAAATAATATTCCCATAAAGAATAGTCTTTATAAAAATAATTGAAGTAGAAGTATTAAAATTTATACTTGAAACGAGTATTAAATAACCAAAGATATAATTATATGAAAGTATTATCTTTATTTGAATAATCGAAAATAAGTTTGATTATTAACACCTTATTCTTTAATAAAATAAAGAATATATTTCAGCAAATAATCGGAGTCATAGATCCTCAAATGAATATTCAAATAATATTCAATAAATAAAATACGCTGAGTCATAATATCTCGAATGAATATTATAAATAATATTCATTAAATAAAATAAAGAGTCTTAAGTCCTCGAATGAATATTCAAAATAATATTCATTAAATAATATAAAAGAGTCATAAGTCCTCGAATGAATATTCAAAATAATATTCATTAAATAATATAAAAGAGTCATAAGTCCTCGAATGAATATTCAAAATAATATTCATTTAATATAAAGGAGTCATACGCCTTCGAATAATATTCGAAATAATACTCGATAATAAAATAAAGTTTAAAGTTATCGAATAAACCTTATTCGATTAATAGTTTTGAAAACTATGACCATATATATGTATATATATATAAATATATATATATATATCCATATCCATATATATACAAAATCTACTCGGGATCCTCGACTCCCGGTTTTAGAAAATATTTTCACCTTTTGGGTCCCTATACTAAGGGTATATGCAAGTTACCGCTATCCTCTAGCATAGGTATTATCAACTGAACCAACAGATATATATTTCAAGAATATGAAACAGGCATGCATATATACCGTATCATATGCTACAATATATCGCAAGAATTTGCTAAATAACCAACATGCATCTATCGCAAGATAATGCATATACAAGTGTATTCATCACAACAACAGTATAACGGATAGAATACTTGCCTGAGCGACTTGGGGGTGAGAAAGGCTCGGGACGAGTCTGATAACCTATAAACAACAAGTAAGTTGGAATTAAACCAAAATCACTTGTAAATCTATGCTTTAACTAACTTAGACTCTAATGCTAGTTTTGCGCTCACCGATTCGCTTAAGTCACTCGGGTACCCTCGGCTCCACCATTTTTAATAACTTAACCTTTACGAGTTTTAAAGCGATTCCTTCGCGAATGACTTACCAACTGCCTAACACACTTACCATAAATTTTGCACACATTAATTAACCCTTTTTGGTCTTTAACCTATGTTTCAAAGTAAGGCGAGGGAAAAAGTTTCGTTCGCGAAACGCCGTTACTTGAAACGGTCGTTTCTCCTAAACCGTGCATCGGAATCGAACGAACTACATATCAAAACGAAGCTCGTAACATGAGCTATCTAAACATGGCAGTGGTCACAATCTAGCAGGGGGTTCTCGGGTCCTAATGCTATGCACAAAAACAGTCCAAAGAAAATCGGACGTTACGACGGCTATGTTTACGTGATTTCCAAATTTTTAAACCATCCACAATCAACCCAAACCCTCCTCAAATCCAACACACAACAAACATCCATCCTTATCACATCATAACAACCCCAACCAATTCAATTTAACCATTCATACTTATGCTTAAACTTTACTTTAATCATTCTTAAGTTTCTTTAAATCAAAACCACAAAATTACCATTTCATTTCACTACCATTCCAAATCTCAAACTCTAATCATAACATCAACTACAATAACATCCTACTCATCAAAATCACCTTATAATATATATGGACCTAGGGTTTGAAAATGGTATACCTTCCTTGAAGTGGTGGGTTGAGCTAGGAAGCCTTAAGAAGCTTGGAGAAGCCTTAGGAAAGCTTGGATCTTCAAGAAAAACAAGAAAAAGTTCAAGTTAAAAACTTGAAAACACTATTCATTGTCTTCTTCATTGATTAAATGGAGAAGCTAGAGAAAGAATTAATGGCTTAAACTCATGATATAGCCATAACTAAGCATAAAGATGGTTAGGGAATTTTCTTACCAATTAAGGATGCTTGGATCTTGATTTTGGAAATTTTTTTCTTTGAAAAAAATGAAAAGCCGAGAGCTAGGTGAGGAACAAATGCCTTGGCTGATTTTTTTGATTCTTGATGAAATGATTTGCTAGCTTGGTTGGCTTGGTTTTGTTTTTGATTTAGCAAATTACCACCTTGCCCTTGAATTTGTGTGGTCCTTAATCAACCACACCTCCCTTCTTCCATGTCATGCTTATGTCACCCTTATGATGTCATCCTCCCTTCCTTGTCTCCTTTCTATTGGTTGGATGACATCACTCCCATTAAACCCTTTGATTAGCTTCCTAATCGTTTGCCTAATGACCGCTGATCTGTTGTACGGTTCGCTTAACTTTCGTTCTCGTTTATCGTTTGAAGGATCATACCCGGGATCTTATTACTTAGGTTCCCTTAACCTTTTTTTCAATACATTATATTCCTTTTTATGATCCTCTATATAATCCTTAAATTTAAATCCTTTTTATCCTGTTACCTTATACTCAATTCTCTCCGTATCTTGTGGATTTCCGGGAAAAACCAAAGTGTTCGGAATTGGATTCTGACGATATTTACATACACTTATATACTTCATAGAGTACTAATAAAATCCCAGAATATCCATAACAGAACCCCTACATAGTGTGGCGTGAAAAGTTTTCTCATTCAGCTAAAACACTATTCACAAGGGTTACAAAAAGTTGAAAAATTTTAGGGTTATTACAGTCTCCCCTCCTTAAAAGGATTCCGTCCCGGAATCAAACAGAAAACAAATGGGGGTACTTTTCTAGCATTGCGCTCTCTAGTTCCCAAGTCGATTCTTCCGCATTATGATTCTGCCATAGTACTCTGACTAGCTTGATCACCTTGTTCCGAAGCACCTGCTCCTTCTTATCTATGATCCTTACTGGCTTCTCCACGTAAGTTAGATCTGGCTGCATATCCACCTGCTCGTACTCCACTATGTGCCTGGCATCCCGATGATACCTCCTTAGCATTGACACATGGAACACATTATGAACTTGTTGCAAATTAGGGGGTAGGGCTAGCTCGTAAGCTAACTTTCCAATCCGTCTTAATATCTCAAAAGGTCCAATGTATCTTGGGCTTAGTTTTCCCTTCTTTCCGAACCTCATTAATCCCTTCCAAGGGGATACTTTCAGCAATACTAAGTCCCCTACTTCATATTCCTTGTCCTTTCGGGCTAGGTCTGCATATTTCTTTTGTCTGTCTTGGGCTGCTACAAGTCGCCCTCTGATAAGATCCACTATATCTTTGGTCCTTTGGACCACTTCGGGTCCGAGCATCTTCCGCTCTCCTACTTCATCCCAGTATAAGGGAGATCGACACCTTCTTCCGTACAGGGCCTCATAAGGCGGCATTCCGATGCTAGCATGAAAGCTATTGTTATAAGAAAACTCGATCAACGGCAAGTGATCATCCCAACTTCCTTTAAGGTCTATTGCACAGACTCTCAACATATCCTCTAGTGTCTGGATGGTCCTTTCACTCTGTCCATCCGTCTGGGGATGGTACGCGGTACTCATATTTAACTTGGTCCCCGCACATTCCTGAAAGCTCCTCCAAAATCTGGAGTTGAACCTTGGGTCTCGGTCTGAGACAATGGACGCTGGGACTCCATGTCGCGTTACTATTTCCTTAAGGTAAATGTCCACCAGTCTATCGACTGTGTATCTCTCATTGATAGGAATGAAATAAGCTGACTTTGTCAATCGGTCTATAATTACCCAAATGGCATCGTGATTGGCTTTCGTCCTTGGCAAGCCTACAACAAAATCCATCGCTATCTGTTCCCATTTCCATTCGGGAATCTCCAGGGGTCGCAAAAGTCCACTGGGTCTCTGGTGCTCTGCCTTTACTCTTTGGCAAGTCAAACACTTGTTTACCCATTCTGCTACGTCCCTCTTCATGTTGGGCCACCAGTAATATTCCTTCAAATCCCTATACATCTTGGTACTTCCCGGGTGAATGGAATACCTTGAACTATGGCTTTCATCCAAAATCTCATCCTTGAGTTCTTGAACATTCGGAACCCAAATTCGGTAGGAATACCTCATTATCCCTTTATCATCTTTCTCAGTATGGATCTCCTCTCCAGTCATTGACTTTCTGTCTTCATTCATTATTTTCTCTTGGCACAATCTGATCTTTTCCAATAATTCTGGCTGCATTGAGATCTCAAAAAGCTTTTCAGTTCCGGTTCCGGTTACCTTTACCTCTATTTCCATTTTCTCAAAATCCCTTATCAACTCTTCCGAGGTCGTTATCATTCTGAGTCTTTCCTTTCTACTAAGGGCATCAGCTACCACATTGGCTTTCCCTGGATGATAGAGAATCTCACAATCATAGTCCTTGATTAGTTCTAGCCATCTCCTCTGGCGCATGTTGAGCTCTTTCTGCGTAAATATGTACTTGAGGCTCTTATGGTCTGTGAAAATCTCGCACTTCTCTCCATACAAGTAGTGCCTCCAAATTTTTAAAGCAAATACTATTGCTGCGAGCTCAAGGTCATGAGTAGGATATCTAACCTCGTATTCCTTCAGTTGTCTCGACGCATACGCAATGACTTTACCGTGCTGCATAAGCACACATCCTAATCCCTTGTGCGATGCGTCACTATATATCACAAAATCTCCTTTTCCATCCGGCAATGCCAATACCGGAGCCGTTATCAACCTTTTCTTTAATTCCTGAAAACTGTTCTCGCATTTCTCCGTCCATTCAAACTTCTCTGTCTTACGAGTAAGTCGTGTCAAAGGGGCTGCGATCTTCGCAAAGTCCTGTACAAATCTACGATAGTAGCCGGCCAATCCTATGAAACTCCTTACCTCTGTGGGTGTGGTTGGCCTTTCCCAATTTGAGACCGCCTCTATCTTGGAGGGGTCGACCAATACTCCTCCTTTATTGATCACATGTCCTTAAAACTGTACTTCATTCCGCCAGAATTCACACTTCGAGAATTTGGCATATAACTGCTCCTCTCTGAGTATTCCTAGAGCTATCCTCAAATGCTCTGCATGTTCTGCCTCAGTCCTTGAGTAGATCAAAATATCATCGATAAAAACTATCACACACTTGTCCAAGTACTTCTTAAATACTCTATTCATTAAATCCATGAAAGCCGCTGGGGCGTTGGTTAATCCAAAGGACATTACCAAGAACTCATAATGCCCATACCTGGTACGGAACGCTGTCTTGGAAATATCTTCGGGTTTAATCTTTAGTTGGTGATATCCAGTTCTCAGGTCGATCTTGGAAAAATAAACAGCATCCTTTAGCTGGTCGAACAGATCGTCTATTCTAGGTAATGGGTACCGGTTCTTTATGGTTAGCTTGTTCAACTCTCGATAGTCTATGCACAACCTCATGCTCCCATCTTTCTTCTTAACAAATAAAACTGGTGCTCCCCACGGGGACACACTGGGTCTTATCATACCCTTATCCAAGAGTTCCTGCAATTGGATAGCTAATTCCTTCATTTCTAACGGGGCTAACCGGTAAGGTGCTTTTGAAACTGGCGCCGTCCCTGGGGCCAACTCAATAGCAAATTCAATCACTCTATCGGGTGGTAATCCCGGAAGGTCTTGGGGGAATACATCTTCAAATTCGTTGACTACTGGAATATCTTGTAAGTTGGGCACCTCCTTCTGCGTGTCCACCACATAGGCTAGGTAGGCCTCACTTCCTTTTCGTAGCATCCTTTTGGCCTGGGCCATAGTCAAAAATTTCTGCGTCTGCCTCTTTCCTCTAAATATAACTTCTTTCTTCCCGGGGATATTTAACTTAACTTTCTTCCCTTTACAGTCTATCTGAGCATCGTTGCTAGATAGCCAGTCCATTCCCAAAATCACATCAAACTCCCCTAATTTAAAAGGAATCAGATCAACACGGAAAGATTGCTCCCCTATGCCTATCTCACAGGCGGGGTGAATCTGGTTAACAGGAATAATTTCATGATTGGCTATTTCTACTTGTAAGGGTTCTATCAAGGGTTTAGCCTTAAGTCTTAACTTACGCGCAAAGTCCTTTGATATAAAAGATTTAGTTGCTCCCGAATCAAATAAAACATTTGCACTGACTGAATTTAGAGAATGGGTACCTGCTATCACATCTGAATCTTTCATAGCATCCTGGACTGTCATGTTGAAAGTCCTCGCAGTAGGTGGCTTATTAGAAGCAGCCCTGCTTGCTCCCGAAGCTGCTGGTTTGTTCATTGGGCATTCCTTCTTCCAATGACCCGGGCGTCCACACCGATGACAATTGGTGGTTGGAACGACGGCAGGGGTTGATGATGGGCACCTAGTTGAATAGTGGCCTTCCCGACCGCACTTAAAGCAGGTTACTGGCCTTTCTTTACACTCCCCCGTGTGATTCCTTCCACATATGTTACAGGCTGGCAATGGGGGTCGAGACTGGTTGGAATAGGACATTCTTGACTTCTGGCCGCCCTGGCTCACACTCACACTCATTGGTCGCTTAAACCCAGTGTTCCTTCCTGGCAGGGACACTGCTCCTCGATTAAATCTAGTTGGGAAGCTCCTTCCTGCGGAACCTCCACCCGTGCTCATACTTTTCCTCTTTATTCCTTTCTCCTCTCTTTCCTTCTGCATCTGTTCACTTCCAACTTCTACAATCGTTGCCTTTTGCACCAGAGTGGCATAGTCCGTAAGCTCAAGGATTGCCACCCTATTCTGAATCCACGGTTTCAGTCCCTGCTGAAACCTCCTAGCTTTCTTTTCCTCGGTGCTCACAAACTCCGGCACAAACCTTGATAACTCAGTAAATTTCGCCTCGTACTCTGCTACAGACAAGTTATTCTGCTTTAGCTCCAAGAACTTGAGCTCCATCTGGCTTTCCATAAACCTCGGGAAATACTTCCCCAGAAACAACTGACTAAATCTCTCCCAGGTTATAATAGCACCTGTCTCCATGTTTTTCTTGGCCTCCCACCAGTAGTTAGCTTCTCCTTTCAGAAGGTAGGTAGCAAATACAGTCTTCTGTGCCTCCTCGGTACTCAAAATCTCAAAAGATTTCTCCATTTCCTTTAACCATGCCCTTGCCTCAACTGGGTCGGCTGATCCGTGGAACTCAGGAGGCTTAAGGGACTTAAAAGCCCTGAAAGAGTTTGCCACAACATTGTTACTTCCTTGAGGGGGTGGGTTGGGTTGACGTTCCAAATTCTGTCTTAGGAGTTGCATAAACTGGCCCATGGGATCCATGCCTGGGTTTGGTACTGGTTGCTCAACCTCGGTTTCTCCTTCTTCAGTCTCTATCTCAAATCCCTCAACATCATATGTTTCCTCTTCCTCTTCATACAGGGAGTCATCCTGTTCCACATAATCCTCATCTTCCTCTTCACTGTGATCTTGGTTTCTATTGTCCTGATTATGGCTTCCCTGGTCCTCGGACCCAGGGTTCGCCCTAGTTCCAATCTTTCTTGGCGGCATGATTCTGATAATAATAAAAAAAAAATTTTTTTTTTTGGGAAAAATTCAACGTTAGGTCACAATCATATACAACATTGTGCCTTGCACAGCTCTTATAATGGGGAGAACGTATAACGCAATTCTATTATTTTAAGAAAGTTCTATTACGAAGTGCAGTAATAATAATAATAAAACAGTGATCCCGTCACTATGGAACTGAACTGAAAGGAAACAAATATATACATAATGCGAGAATACATAGTTTGATCTGGTCAAAAGTACAACAGTGCTACAGTCATCTGTCCCAAAAGTGATACACAAGAGTCTATCTGTCTAGTCAGAAAAAAGGGATGCTATATACAAGTCAACTATCCCGAAAAATTGGCTCTTACTAAGGCCTCGGCTAACTAGACAACTAGACTATTCCATCATCAATCCTGAATCACACACCGGAACGGGTCAGCTCCCAAACCCTTTCCATCGCACGACGGAAGATATAGTCGGCCTGCCGCCTGGAGATCCTACCATGCCTGTCCCCCTGGAGAGATCTGAGTCTCGCTCGGGACGTGAGCTCTATCCCCGTAAGCTCCCTCCTCAAGGATCGGGGTATAGAAGCCCTGGTCTCATAAGCTCGGGTACGCCTACCCGCCCTCTCTGCATCCAACTCCCTCCTGGCCTCATCCAGTCGGGCCTCGGCAACAGCCACTCGGGTCCTCAAAACATCCTGAACATATCCATGAGCTAACGAAGACTGCCTCTGGGCAGGGTCAAGAGGTGGTGAATCCGGAGCCGCTGAGGGTGCCTCCTCGGTCTGCCTAGGCTCGGAAGTATGGGTCTCTGAGCTGTCATCATCAGGAATCCAAGATAGTGGTGGAGGGGTAGGGGCTCTGACCACCGGAAGTGTGGGTAAAGGGATACCAGCATACACTACCATAGATCCAACACGCTCCTCAGCTACTGGGACCTCATCCGGGTCCTCCTCATCTGGAATAGCAATAACCTCTGTCTCTGACTCCTCTGAGGGGTCCTCCTCATCTGAAACAACAATGACCTCCGTCTCAGGCTCCTCTGGGGGGTCCTCCTCATCCTCCTCCATCTCAGGCTCCTCCTGATCCTCAACATCCAGCAATGCCTCATCATGCTCACGCTCGTACATCTCAGGGTCCTCCATCTCAGGCGCCTACACATTAAACGAGCTAAGTTACTATCATGATACTTATAAGGGTTCCCGTAAGGGTTTTAGCTGTCAGTACTACTTTAAGTAGTCCGACCATGAACTTGGCAAGAGTTCTTATTATCTTTGTGAGTTTATTATTTTATCGTCGCATCATCTCTGAGGTTTATAACGCTTAGCTCTGATACCATTTCTGTAACACCCCCAGATCCGGGGTCGGGGATCCGGGTTGTCACGGTCTTTCTTTCCACAATATCACTTCACTTAATTAATAATAAATAACCTCATACTGTGACCCCACACTAACACACACCACCACCCGTTATAGTCTCAGAGATGAAATTGAAATAAGTACAAGTCTTTGAATCCACAATTTAAAATTATTACAACCCAAAATGATTACTTGATAATTTACAGTTAATTGTCATTATCTGCCACAAGTTATAATTATACATAATTTGTTTCTCAAAAGTAGATGGTCTAAACTACAATGGATCTACCTCTGCAGCTATAGCAGCTACAATATCAGCGGGAAGACGCGGGACGCTTCCCACGCGCTTGCGCTGGGTCTGCTGGAGTCTGGCCATCTCTCCTAACTGTTGTTGTGTGATGAAGAAATAAAGCAAGAGTGAGCCTTACAGCTCGCAAGATAATATGTATAGTGATAACAATAATATAAGTATCTAAATGGATACTTAATAGCATCTCTATCATATGCAAGGTAATTACTTGCTAGATATAAGTAAAAACAAGGAATGAAGCTACCAATACTTCACCACACTTATATCATATAAAGTTACTTGAACTGCCACCGTTCAAAGTATTATAAGTTTTAAGAAAAACATCCCATAGATGAGACCACAAGTTAAGACTTGAATAGATTCAATCTTTGAAATATTATTGAATGAAAAAGTTATGAGATACTTTATTTAGTCCCGATATATATATATATCCACCTATATATATATCCCGAAAACATTTCCTGGAACCTCTGTTATGTGAAGTATGAACAGAGTTCGAAACATCCAATGAATTTTGGAAAAGAAAAAGAATTTTGGCATAAACCCGATATCTCGCTGATCAGGCAAAGATACCAATAAGTAACCTTTTCTACTAGTAGATGGACGAATTCCCCACTGGTCATCACCCTGGTCATAATTAAGACCTATGCTGGACTGCCACTCAGCCACCTATGCATTTGATGGACTCCCACTGAGCCACTTACACAATAATAGACCGTACCTCGGCCTGTCGCTTATGCCGACTCAATGAGAGGGGCTTACTTCCCGAACGTTGGGCAAGTAATCAATTCATTTACCAAATCTGCAACCTTGTTGCGAATATAAAATACACCACAGAGCCGGATTTCCCAGGTTTTGAGCGGGTATTTAAATCCCCTTTAAAAAGGAAGATCTTAAATATAAAAATGAGTTTTGGGATCCGCTCTGACTTTTAAAAATCATTTTGAAGACTCGAAAACTCTTTAAAGAGTGTTTGGAGTAAGGCTGATTTAATGAAGTAAATCAGTCCCCAGAATATTAGAAAATATCTGAATATTATTAATTAAATAATATTCCCATAAAGAATAGTCTTTATAAAAATAATTGAAGTAGAAGTATTAAAATTTATACTTGAAACGAGTATTAAATAACCAAAGATATACTTATATGAAAGTATTATCTTTATTTGAATAATCGAAAATAAGTTTGATTATTAACACCTTATTCTTTAATAAAATAAAGAATATATTTTAGCAAATAATCGGAGTCATAGATCCTCAAATGAATATTCAAATAATATTCAATAAATAAAATACGCTGAGTCATAATATCTCGAATGAATATTATAAATAATATTCATTAAATAAAATAAAGAGTCTTAAGTCCTCGAATGAATATTCAAAATAATATTCATTAAATAATATAAAAGAGTCATAAGTCCTCGAATGAATATTCAAAATAATATTCATTAAATAATATAAAAGAGTCATAAGTCCTCGAATGAATATTCAAAATAATATTCATTTAATATAAAGGAGTCATACGCCTTCGAATAATATTCGAAATAATACTCGATAATAAAATAAAGTTTAAAGTTATCGAATAAACCTTATTCGATTAATAGTTTTGAAAACTATGACCATATATATGTATATAAATATATATATATATATATCCATATCCATATATATACAAAATCTACTCGGGATCCTCGACTCCCGGTTTTAGAAAATATTTTCACCTTTTGGGTCCCTATACTAAGGGTATATGCAAGTTACCGCTATCCTCTAGCATAGGTATTATCAACTGAACCAACAGATATATATTTCAAGAATATGAAACAGGCATGCATATATACCGTATCATATGCTACAATATATCGCAAGAATTTGCTAAATAACCAACATGCATCTATCGCAAGATAATGCATATACAAGTGTATTCATCACAACAACAGTATAACGGATAGAATACTTGCCTGAGCGACTTGGGGGTGAGAAAGGCTCGGGACGAGTCTGATAACCTATAAACAACAAGTAAGTTGGAATTAAACCAAAATCACTTGTAAATCTATGCTTTAACTAACTTAGACTCTAATGCTAGTTTTGCGCTCACCGATTCGCTTAAGTCACTCGGGTACCCTCGGCTCCACCATTTTTAATAACTTAACCTTTACGAGTTTTAAAGCGATTCCTTCGCGAATGACTTACCAACTGCCTAACACACTTACCATAAATGTTTCACACATTAATTAACCCTTTTTGGTCTTTAACCTATGTTTCAAAGTAAGGCGAGGGAAAAAGTTTCGTTCGCGAAACGCCGTTACTTGAAACGGTCGTTTCTCCTAAACCGTGCATCGGAATCGAACGAACTACATATCAAAACGAAGCTCGTAACATGAGCTATCTAAACATGGCAGTGGTCACAATCTATCAGGGGGTTCTCGGGTCCTAATGCTATGCACAAAAACAGTCCAAAGAAAATCGGACGTTACGACGGCTATATTTACGTGATTTCCAAATTTTTAAACCATCCACAATCAACCCAAACCCTCCTCAAATCCAACACACAACAAACATCCATCCTTATCACATCATAACAACCCCAACCAATTCAATTTAACCATTCATACTTATGCTTAAACTTTACTTTAATCATTCTTAAGTTTCTTTAAATCAAAACCACAAAATTACCATTTCATTTCACTACCATTCCAAATCTCAAACTCTAATCATAACATCAACTACAATAACATCCTACTCATCAAAATCACCTTATAATATATATGGACCTAGGGTTTGAAAATGGTATACCTTCCTTGAAGTGGTGGGTTGAGCTAGGAAGCCTTAAGAAGCTTGGAGAAGCCTTAGGAAAGCTTGGATCTTCAAGAAAAACAAGAAAAAGTTCAAGTTAAAAACTTGAAAACACTATTCATTGTCTTCTTCATTGATTAAATGGAGAAGCTAGAGAAAGAATTAATGGCTTAAACTCATGATATAGCCATAACTAAGCATAAAGATGGTTAGGGAATTTTCTTACCAATTAAGGATGCTTGGATCTTGATTTTGGAAATTTTTTTCTTTGAAAAAATGAAAAGCCGAGAGCTAGGTGAGGAACAAATGCCTTGGCTGATTTTTTTGATTCTTGATGAAATGATTTGCTAGCTTGGTTGGCTTGGTTTTGTTTTTGATTTAGCAAATTACCACCTTGCCCTTGAATTTGTGTGGTCCTTAATCAACCACACCTCCCTTCTTCCATGTCATGCTTATGTCACCCTTATGATGTCATCCTCCCTTCCTTGTCTCCTTTCTATTGGTTGGATGACATCACTCCCATTAAACCCTTTGATTAGCTTCCTAATCGTTTGCCTAATGACCGCTGATCTGTTGTACGGTTCGCTTAACTTTCGTTCTCGTTTATCGTTTGAAGGATCATACCCGGGATCTTATTACTTAGGTTCCCTTAACCTTTTTTTCAATACATTATATTCCTTTTTATGATCCTCTATATAATCCTTAAATTTAAATCCTTTTTATCCTGTTACCTTATACTCAATTCTCTCCGTATCTTGTGGATTTCCGGGAAAAACCAAAGTGTTCGGAATTGGATTCTGACGATATTTACATACACTTATATACTTCATAGAGTACTAATAAAATCCCAGAATATCCATAACAGAACCCCTACATAGTGTGGCGTGAAAAGTTTTCTCATTCAGCTAAAACACTATTCACAAGGGTTACAAAAAGTTGAAAAATTTTGGGGTTATTACACTAGACTTGATCAAGTTTGTTCTTATACCAATTCTTCTTTTATTCCTCGAGGCTTCAGGTTTTTGGAAAAAAAAACAAGGGCTCAGATGGAAGCTTCAAGACCCATTTTGAGCCTTCATGGGGCATATCCACCCAAGAATTAGTATTCGGGAGTCCAGTACTTGCCTTGGAGTGGTCCAAAAATTATATTACTCCCCGGATCTTCTTCATGTCTCCTCAGGTGAGAAGCTCCTCGAGGCTGAGGTGCTTGGGGCTCACGCCTTATACCAGGTACTCTCAACTTGTAAAATTTTGTTCGGGAGCATTTTAGTCGGCTCTAAGGTCACCACTTTGCCCTAGGGCGCTCTGGACTGACCAGGACAACCTCCCAGTGGGGTCCTGGTCGTCCAGAGGCCTTTTATTGGGAGGATTCGGCCTCCTTGTATCTTGGTCATCCATGAGGGTTTGAGTCGGCCTACACCTCTTATTTAAGAGGTCGGCTCTTCTCGGTCGGCCTAGTGTCTTTTATGTGAGTTTTGTGGAGTTGGTATTTATACCATCTCTCTTTTTTCTTTCTTTCCAGGCAATGCCTACTTTGATGCATCTTCCACATGGAGCATCAAAATGAGGAGTGACTATGCAGCCTTACAAGCCTTGATAAAGAAGATGAAAATATCGTCCAAGAACAGGGAGCCCAAGGCACAGAAGGCGGAAGACAAAGCTGCCTTCTTCGAGAAGAAACATGCCAAGGAGATCTGGGGGAGGAAAATGGAATGGAGGACTCTTATGGATAAGTACGATGATTTTGAGGATTTTCTCCAACTAATGAACGACCATGCCGATTAGATGCGTCCTGTCAACCTGTCAATTGGGTGGAACATGGGCGTCAGGGATGTGTAATAGGTCCATATTATTATATATTATTAATACCTATTTAATGTCCATTTTCATAATTTTATTAATCAATAAATTTTTTTACTTTATTTTGTAGGAAAATAAATAAAATCAGAATTTGAGCAGAAAAAGGTGAAAATGGCAATAAGGTGGAGAATACTTGAAGCTAAAGAAATTTGAATACTTATTGGAGAAGAAAAAGGAAAAGAAGGAAATATATCCTAAGAAGAAATTGCTATTCTAAGACCCAAGCCCTCATACTTTCCATATATATATGGGTCTCCCCTATTGTATTTTAAAAACACCCAGTACCCCACACCTAGAACACTAATCTAGAGCTAGAATTTTGTTAGTTATTTGTTTTGCTCGTCTTTTTATCATGTGTAGCTAAATTTTATTCCCTAGGATGAAAATAAAGTTAATTTAATTGCTTTGATATCTTCTCATTCCTATAATTTGATTCTCATATTTATTCTTGGTGCTTAATTGTTTAATTAAAAAAGTGATTTTGATATATTATTGTTACCGAATTTATTTTTCAAAACTTATGCTTGATTCTTAAAGTTTTGATAAGTTATTGTTAGATAACACATTTCATAGTATATGCTTGTCTCGTTAATTAAAAATTTATTTGTGAATAAAAGAGAATTGATTTAAGGCCGAGTTGATGTTAATTGTGATTGATTAATGGATTCAGATTCTTAGGGTTTCCATATTATTTGTTATTTGCTATCTAGGTTAAACATATCTCATCTCAAATATATTTTTCTAGTTCGCCTGATTTAAATTGTTAGGGTTTTGAAAATTCTTAGTATTTGTGAATCGATATGTGATTGCTAGAACCACACATTGTGTGCTTGCAGTTTTTATTATTTGACACATCAAGTTTTTGGCGCCGCTGCCGGGGACTATTGGTAATTTTTACTCCTTGATATTTAATTCTTCGGACTAGTTTCTTGTTTTCCTTTTATTTTTTAGGGAATAGTGAAGTGAAGGAAAGCTTGGACAAGAAGATCTCTAGAAGACCATGCCGTCTCTTTTGAAATTCTAAAAGAGCTTTTCGGTATTCTGTATCACCTCTCTATTTTTTTTTCTTATCACTTTTATTATAAGAAAATCTAAAATAAATAATTATTTGAAAAAATCAAAATAGTAGTTAGTTACTCCCTACGTCCCACCCAATTCTTTACATTAGGTTTGGGCACGGAGGTTACGAAAAAGTGTAAATTAATAGTGAAAAGTAAGGAACGTGAGTAAAGTGGTGGGACCAATCAATTTTTAATGTATAAAGTGGATATAATGGAGGAAAGTAGTGGATGTGGTTAATTTTTATATCATAAAAGTTTACTATTTTAGAAAATTTTGGAATGTAAAGAAATGAGAGGGACATTCCAAAAAGGAAACTGTAAATAAATGAGTGGGACGGAGGGAGTAATTGTTAAAAACCAATCTGTTGCATTATTCATTGTCTTATATAGGATCACATCATCTAGACATTTTTTTGTATTTATTATTTTCCATCTTATACAATTATGGTGATTGCTGGAGGAAAGAGGTATGTACAATTTAGATTAATACACGTAGTGTAGTGTATCCATAAGTATTTATTATCTCGTTCTTTGTTTGTTGCATTATCTAAACAATCTTAAGGGAACCACCTGATAAGTGGCATTTTATACCACTTAGAGCGTTTTATAACGGCTTGAATTGGTATCTTGAACTCGAGTATTTTGTGTATTTGACGCGTTTTCGAGTGTTTTTGCATTTCAGGGTATAACTTACTTAGATAGGGTGTTTTCATCAAAATAAGCCTAAGGAAGTGCTTGAAATCAGTCCTGTTGATGTGCGAAGAATTCAGCAAAAATAGAAGCAAAATAACATTTTTCCCAGAGGTGATGCAGGCGCCCGCCTGATGGGAGCAGGCGACCGCCTGGTAGCAGGCGCCAGCCTGAAAGAAGGAGGCGGCCGCCTGGGTGCGGATTTTCAGAATCTGGATTTTATAATTCTATTACGATTGGACTTGTGTTAGGGCTGGTTCTTTTGGGTTATTATATAAACCTTTTGGGAAGACGTTTTCTTCATAGAAGATAATCAAGAGCGAAGGCAAGAAGATCGAGAAGACCGTTTTAGCACGCAACAACGAAGAAGAGGAATCATACGTTTATCTTGTGATTCTTTTAATTCATTGTAACAGTGGATGCTAGTTTTCTTTATGCTTTGAACCTTAATACTCTTGTGCGTACTTCATTATTTATTAAGTATTTTTATTAGTTATATCGTTGTGTTATTATCATGTTTTCATATGAACCCATGGTGACGATGAGTTCTATTATGGGCTAATCGTGATCATGGGATCATAGCGGATTTACTATGGATTTCTTTAGTTAATTGTTTAATACCTTGGTATGTGGTGATTGTATGATATCTAGCATAGGTTGTGCTTATTCGTCTTATGTGCATCGCGAACATGTAAGGTAGCCTGTTAATCTCTTGTGAAGCGACAGTGAATCTTGAGATTTAGAAATTACCATGCTAGCATAGGTTTGTGTATTATATGCATGATTAGTGGGTAACTCTAACCGTTTTACTTGCCCTATATAATCATAATGAATAACTTGCGCTTAAATCATTATATTATCAAATTCTATAGATATATAGGGTCTCATCATAATTGATGCCTATTCAACTTCTATCTTAATTGTGGATGCTTGGTAGAATGGTATTCGTACAATGAAAGTTGGCGTCTATCAGTTTCGTGTTGTTCGATTAATATCATCTCCATTACATGCTAAGGGTAATAACAATGACTATTGAATGAAGTAGTAATGAAGTTATGATCTCATATGTGTTTAATATTGTTAATTCAAGTGTTTAATTCTCATAGTTATTATTAGTTAATCAACCTTAATTGTTATTGTCTTGACATTGAAGAATAATCATACATTGGTGAGTAAGTGTTAATTAGATATAATTAATCAGAGTCTCTGTGGGAACAAACTAGAAATTATTCTATATTACTTGCGAACGCGTATACTTGCGTGATTTAATTAGCGCATGCTTTGTGCCTAACAAGTTTTTGGCGCCGCAGCCGGGGACTTGGTGTTAATTTGTTTAGTTTATATACTTGCCATCAGTGGTCATTATGACTCATTGATTAAGACTTGTTACTTACTACTTTCGGTTTTTTATCAGGTACTCTAGCGAGCGTTTATGCAGACATGTTCTCGCACTCGCAAGAGGTATCTGGATAAAGCTGAGGAGACAGATACATCTCTTGACTTTCCAGAGAAGATAGTTTTTGAATATTCAGATAAAGAGAGTGAAAAAAAACCTGAAACAATGGGTGATCATATAGTTCAAGCTGATCCAGCTTATATGGACTTTTCTCGGCCTAAAATTGATGACATTCAGTGAAGCATCATCCATCCGGCTATTCAGGCCAATACTTTTGAAATCAAGCCGGGCACTATTCAGATGGTGCAGAATTCTGTTTCTTTCGGAGGTGCTGTGACTGAAGATCCCAACATGAATATCAGGAATTTTGTCGAGATCTGTAGTACTTTCAAATATAATGGTGTTACTGATGAGGCTATCAAGCTGAGGCTTTTCCCATTCTCTCTGACGGACAAAGCTAAGGACTGGTTATATTCTTTACCAGCTGGGTCCATCACTACTTGGGAAGATCTTGCACAAAAGTTTCTGGTGAAATTCTATCCAATGGCCAAGACTGCAGCTATGAGGCTATGAGGAGTGCTCTTACTCAGTTTGCGCAGCAACAAGGAGAATCTATGTGCGAAGCTTGGGAGCGCTAAAGGAGATGTTGAGAAAGTGTCCACATCATGGTATGCCTGACTGGATGGTGATCACTGGTTTCCACAATGGTTTTGGGGCCAAACTCAGCCCATGCTCGATGCAGCTTCTGGAGGCGCCTTGTGGGCCAAAAGCTATACAGAGGTCTATAATCTCATTGAAACTATGGCTGCAAATGAGTATCAAAACCCAACTCAAAGGATGATGCCTGGGAAGGTAACAGGTATTCTGGAAGTTGATGCAGCTACAGCTATTATAGCGCAACTTCAGGCACTGTCTATGAAGGTCGATTCTTTAGCCAACTATGGAGTAAATCAAATAGCTAGTGTATGTGAGCTTTGTGCAGGCTCTCATGCTGCGGATCAATGTTCTCTTGTTAATGAATCTGTTCAATATGTGAACAATTTTCAGAGACCGCAGCAGCTTGTGCCCGCTACTTACCATCCTAATAATAGAAATCATCATAATTTCAGCTGGAGCAATAATTAGAATGTTGATCAACAACCATATCATCAAGCTGCAAGTAAAAATTTTAATCCACCGGATTCCAGCAACCTCGGCAATTTGCTCAAAGGCAATCATATCCTCAACAAGGAGGTGCTGCTCCACCTTCTAGTGCTGATTTTGAGGAGTTAAAGCTGTTGTGCAAAAGTCAGGCTGTGTCTATCAAGACCTTGGAAAATCAAATTGGAAAAATAGCCAATGCCTTGCTCAATCGTCAACCTGGCACACTTCCCAGCGATACTAAAGTGCCAGGAAGGAAGGAAGCTAAAGAGCAAGTCAAAGTGTCACCTTAAGGTCTGGAAAAGTTGTTGATGCTGAAAAAGTAAAAGAGGTAGAAGTTGAAGTTGTAGATGAAGAAGGAATGCAAAAGGAGAAAGAGGGGAACCAAGGAAGACTCTTATTGAACACACTCTACCTGAGGGTAATAAAGGGGAGAAACAGCTCTATCCTCCACCACCTTTTCCTAAGCGATTGCAAAAACAAAAGCTGGACAAGCAATTTGGTAAGTTTCTGAAGGTGTTCAAGAAACTTCACATTAACATACCTTTCGCTGAGGCTCTGGAGCAAATGCCTAGTTATGCGAAATTCATAAAAGGTATTCTTCCAAGGAAGGTGAAACTGGATGATCTTGATACCGTTGCTCTGACGGAAGAGTGCAGTGCCGTGCTGTAGCAAAAGTTACCTCCAAAGCTTAAGGATCCAGGTAGCTTCACCATTCCTTGCACCATTGGCAAGTTGTCATTTGACAAGTGCCTTTGCGATTTGGGAGCAAGCATCAATTTGATGTCGTTGTCTATCTTCAAAAAGCTGAATTTTCCTGATCCGAAGCCCACCTACATGTCTCTACAATTGGCTGATCGTTCGATTACATACCCACGAGGCATCGTGGAGGACGTGCTAGTAAAAGTGGACAAGCTCATCTTTCCTGCAGATTTTGTCATTCTAGATTTCGAGGAAGATAAGAAGATTCCCATAATCTTGGGAAGACCTTTCTTGGCTACAAGTCGTACCTTGATAGATGTGCAAAAAGGTGAACTCACTATGAGGGTGCAAGATCAAGATGTGACATTTAATGTATTCAATGCGATGAAATTCCCTACGGAAGATGAAGAGTGCTTCAAGGTGGATTTGGTCGATTCTGTAGTTATTTCAGAACTTGATCATGTGCTAAGGTCTGATGCCTTAGAAAAAGCATTATTGGGGGATTTTGACAGTGAAGATGACGAAGGCAATGAGCAGCTACAATATCTAAATGCTTCTCCTTGGAAATGAAAGCTAGACATGCCATTTGAATCTCTAGTAAATACTGATCTCAAGAATGCTGAGGGAAAGCTCAAACCATCTATTGAGGAAGCACCTACTTTGGAGCTTAAATCGTTGCCTGAACACTTGGGGTATGCTTTTTTAGGTGATGCATCTACTTTTCCTGTTATTATTGCATCTGACCTTTTAGGTAGTGATGAGGACAAGCTCTGGAGAATTTTGAGAGAATTCAAATCGGCCATCGGATGGACTATAGCAGATATAAAAGGGATCAGCCCTTCGTACTGCATGCATAAAATTCTGTTAGAGAAAGGTAGCAAGCCGACTGTTGAACAACAGCGAAGGCTTAATCCTATCATGAAAAAAGTGGTGAAGAAAGAAATTTTAAAGTGGCTGGATGCAGGAATCATATATTCTAATTCTGACAGTTCTTGGGTGAGCCCCGTGTAATGTGTGCCTAAGAAAGGAGGTATTACTGTGGTATCAAATGAGAAGAACGAGCTCATCCCCACTCGAACAGTCAAAGGATGGAGGGTATGCATGGACTACAGAAAGTTGAATAAATCCACGAGGAAGGATCACTTCCATCTTCCATTTATTGATCAGATGTTTGACAGGTTGGCTGGTCATGCGTAATATTTTCTTCTAGATGGCTATTCGGGCTACAATCAGATTTGTATTGCACCAGAAGATCAATGGAAGACTACTTTCACTTGTCCATTTGGCACATTTGCTTTTTGCAGAGTTTATTTTGGCTTATGTGGTGCACCTGCCACTTTTTAGATATGTATGATGACGATTTTCTCTGATATGATTGGAAATAATGTCAAAGTGTTCATGGACGACTTCTCCATCTTTGGACATTCGTATGATGAATGCTTGGATAATCTCCGTTTGGTGCTCAAAATGTGTGTTGAAACCAATTTGGTGCTCAATTGGGAAAAATGTCACTTCATGGTGCAACAAGGCATCATTCTTGGGCATAAGGTCTATATTAAAGGTCTTGAGGTGGATAAAGCCAAGGTGGGCGTCATTGAAATTCTTCCGCCACCTATTTCTGTGAAGGGAATCCTTAGTTTTCTTGGTCATGCGGGTTTTTATCGGCGTTTCATCAAGGACTTCTCTAAGATATCTAAGTCGTTGTGCAACTTGCTCGAGAAAGATGTGCCTTTCAAATTTGATGATGAATGCTTGACAGCATTCGAGACTCTCAAGAAGAGTTTAATCACCACACCAGTTATTACGACACCTGATTAGATATAACCTTTTGAGATGATGTGTGATGCAAGTGATTATGCAGTGGGAGCAGTTCTTGGGCAGCGAAAGAATAATATCTTTTATATGGTCTATTATGCTAGTAAGACGCTAAATGGAGCCCAAATGAACTACACCACTACTGAGAAGGAGCTCTTCGCTATAGTTTTTGGTTTCGAAAAATTTCGATCTTATCTACTTGGGATAAAGGTGACAGTGTTCACTGATCACGCTGCCATCCGCTATCTGGTGTCAAAGAAGGATTTGAAGCCTAGACATATTCGTTGGGTTCTCTTGCTACAGGAATTCGAGTTAGAGATCAAGGATCGAAAAGGTACTAAAAATCAAGTAACTGACCATCTCTCTAGATTGGAGAATCCCAATTCTACTTCACATGATAAGACATTGATCAACGAATCTTTTCTGGATGAGCAGTTGTTCGCAATTCAAGAGGAAGAGCCATGGTTCACAGTCATTGTGAACTATCTTGTTAGCAATATAATGCCTCCCAATATGAATGCGGCTCAAAAGAAGAAGTTTCTGCATAAGGTGAAGTGATACATGTGGGATGAACCATATTTGTTTAGACAAGGAGCTGACCAGATCATCAGGATATGTATCCCATTCTGTGAGACGAAGGGGATATTATGAGACTGTCATTTCAAAGTTTATGGTGGACATTATGGTGGTAAAAAGACAGCAGCTCGTATTCTTCAAGCAGGTTTTTTTTGGCCTGCGTTGTTTAAGGATGCACATCAGTTTGTTTTAAGGTGTGATCGTTGCCAAAGAGTTGGGAATCTTACCAGAAAGGATGAGATTCCTTTAAATGTGATGCTTGAAGTTGAGGTGTTTGATGTCTGGGGAATCAATTTCATGGGACCATTTATCTCATCCTGCAAATAATCAGTACATCTTGCTGACAGTCGATTATTTCTCGAAATGGGTAGAAGTCAAGGCTCTACCAACTAATGATGCAAAGGCAGTGTTGAGTTTTCTTCATAAGCAGATATTCACAAGATTTGGAAAGCCACGAGTTATCATAAGTGATGAAGGGTCGCATTTCTGCAATCGTAAGTTCACTTCTATGATACAACGCTATAATGTGAATCATCGTATTGCTACTGCCTATCATCCGCAAACTAATGGTCAAGCTGAAGTGTCTAATAGAGAGATCAAGCGCATTCTAGAGAAAGTCATTTGTCCGTCAAGGAAAGATTGGTCTTTAAAGCTCGATGAAGCTATTTGGGCTTATAGAACAGCATACAAGACTCCACTTGGGATGTCCCCGTTTCAACTTGTCTATGGTAATGGATGTCATTTACCTGTGGAGATTGAGCAAAAGGCTTATTGGGCATTAAAGAAGTTAAACCTTGATCTAGATGCAGCTGGAAAGAAGCGAATGCTTCAGTTAAATGAACTTGATGAATTTCGAATTCAAGCGTACAAAAACAACAAAATATACAAGGAAAAGGTAAAAAGGTGGCATGACAGGAAGCTATCGCCTAAGTCATTCGTGCCGGGGCAACAAGTTCTTCTATTCAACTCTCGTCTCCGACTTTTTCCTGGAAAGGTGAAATCAAGGTGGTCTGGGCCATTTATCGTCAAAACCGTGTTTCCACATGGAGCAGTGGAGATTTTTGAGAAAGATCTGGGCCAAGCATTCAAAGTAAATGGTCAGAGATTGAAGCACTATTATGGGGATACGGAAAACCGTGAAGTGGTTAGTGTCGTTGTATTGTCAACTTGATCGCATTACTCTATGTCAAGCTAATGATGTAAAAGAAGCGCTTCTTGGGAGGTAACCCAAGATATGAGACCATAGGACACCTTAGAATTTAGTACTTAATCCAAAAACCCAAAAAAATCAGAAAAATGTAGGCAGAAAAAAAAATTCCAGAGACCTTGCAGGCGCCCGCCTGCTAGGATCAGGCGGCTGCGCGCGAGCAGGCGCCCGCCTGCTGGTGCCAGGCGACCGTCTGCGGCCCTGAATTTTGAAAAATTCATTTTCAGCCTATAAAAAAAACACAAAAACACAAAACAAAAACCACAGCAACATATCACCACTAACCCACGATTTTACCCCCATACTTAGCCATAATCCCCACTCCTAATCAAATTCTAACCCTAATTTGTCCTATAAATACATACAACCTCTACATACATATCCCATACACTTTCAACTCTACAAAATCTCTACTACACACCAGACACAACTCTCTAACCCTTATTTTCAGTTCTAATGGCCCCAAAGAGATCACGAACTGTAGGGAGCACCAGCACCATTCCGCCTGCTGATTCTTCGAGGAACACTGCTGCGAGGCCCCGATTGTTGGATGGGGCTGCTGAAGAAGAGTACACCAAGCTTCTGACTAAGCCTATTATGAGGGAGAGGGGGTTCTTTCCATCAGAGAGGGATGGTGATTTATTACCGATGATTTCTGAGAAGGGATGGATTACATTCTGTGAGTCACCTGAGGCGGTTCTAATAAGTATCGTTCGCGAGTTCTATGCGAATGCCATGGCCGACAAGAATCGGTTTTCTGTTGTTCGTGGGCTTACTGTTAATTATCAGCCTGAGGCGATTTACCGGGTAATTGGACAGCGACAAAGGAAACCACGGGAGGAGAATTGGAATGAAAAGTCCCCTAAGGACTTTGATATGGACTTGATTATTGCTACTCTATGTCGGCCGGGCACAATGTGGAAGTTCAAAAGGGGAACCAACGAGTATCGTAATTTCCCTGCTGTCGTGATGAACAGGTATGCTCGTGCTTGGAATGCATTTATGTGTGCTAATATTCTTCCTTCTGTGCATGCACATGAGGTTACAGTGGAGAGGGTGAGGTTGTTATGGGGAATTCAGAATGAGGAATATTATGTGGACCTTGGTGAGTACATCTACCAAGGGATTTTGAAGTTTTTGAGGGGAAATCGCAGTACTCTATCCCGTATGCCTCTATTGTCACGAAGCTTTGCAAGGCATATGGAGTCCACTGGCCGACTTATGAGCAGCTGCAGATGCCGGCCACTCATATTAATTCATCGACACTAAATGCGATACAGGAGTGGACGGGTGGAGAGCCCGAGTCACATAGTTTGGGATATCACCTTCCAGGAAGAGTTCCAGCAGCTGGTGCTACCATGGCTAGGTCCAGTCAGGGTCGGGGAGAGGCAGGTCCTTCGAGAGCCCAGGGAGGAGATGGTTCGGGATTGGCTGATGTCCAGTACAGGAGGCTTTCCAGGAGGATGGATGTGATGTATGAGTCGCAGAGTCTGTTTGTGCAGGAGCTCACCCAAGCACTTGGGACTTCATTTAGAGGCCTTGGAGTTGACATCCAGTGGCCCGTTTATGGTGAGGATTCTGCTTATCCATCTCCTGACACTCCACCCTCTGAGGGTGACGATGATGATGATTCGTCTGAGTAGGTATACCCTGTGTTCCTTTCTATTACCTTTACCGGGGACAATGAAGATTTTAAATTTGGGGGTGGTAGTTAAGGAACATATTTGTGTGTGTCATGTAGTTGTATTTTCATATTAGTTTAGTTCATATAGTTGTATATTTTTTTATATAGAATTTTTTTTATTTTATTTTATAGCTTTAATTATCATGTCATATAGCTCATGCATATACCATGATCCCTTTGTGTTGCTTTACTGATTAATATGTGATATTTATGCGAGTGTAGTGATAGCATTAGAGTGATGTTGAATCTTGTTAGGTTGACATGCATGCTAGAAACACTTGTAATTTCACTAAGTCTTAGAGTATGCTTAAGGACTAGATTGTTGTCATGGTTTGATGGTTTTTGAGGTTAATCTATTGCTTATGCTTAGAATGCATGATAGGCTCTTAATGATAAAAGACATGAAAAGATAAAAATTGGAAAATGAATTGGAATTCATTGCTAGTTGTGGCTAGGCATCAATTGGCTAGTAGCCGGTTCGTATTGTATACGAGTAGTCTAGGGTTGAGCAAGATGGAGCGAAACGCACTTGCTTAGAAATTGAAAAAAAAATTAGAAAAAAAGAGAAAAAAAAAAGAAAAAAAGAAAAGAAAGAAAAAAATATGGTTTAATGCACAATTGATCACGAGTGAGCTCTTTGGTATTCGAGTTATTAAGTTCTTAGGGGACTTTGTGCCTAGTGACCTAAGGCTTTTATAGTCTGGGATCCGTTAACCTAACGCTCGCTAAATGGGTACCATTGTATAATTCTTTTGTGGACCTCACTCATTACACGATCAAATAAGCATTTGTTTATATGTTGAATAAAAGCATGATTCTGTAATAAACTCCAATAATCTTGAAGTGTTATAAGTAATTTTGTGTCTAGAATATATTTTTCGTATAAGCTTGTGATTGCCTTGAGGATAATTAAGTTATGGTGATTGATCTAGTTTTGAAGCATATCTGTTAAGCATTGACACACACCACATTTCTAGTTTTATGTTAGCTTGCGTGATTTGATTGATCTCTAGTCGCCTAATTGCATTTGTTGATATGTTATGTGTTAGTTGGTTTAGCCATCGTGATGAGGATCGCTGCATTCATATAGTTTGCATTCATGCTTGTTTTATTCTGAGTTTGAGTCGGTGAAGCTTGAGAACAAGCATCGATTCAAGTTTGGGGGTGTGATAAATGGAATTTTATACCACTTAGAGCGTTTCATAACGGCTTGAATTGGTGTCTTGAACTCGAGTATTTTGTGTATTTGACGCGTTTTCGAGTGTTTTTACAGTTCAGGATATAACTTGCTTAAATAGGGTGTTTTCATCAAAATAAGCCTAAGGAAATGTTTGGAATCAGTCCCGGGTTGATGTGCGAAGAATTTAGCAAAAAACAGAAGCAAAATAACATTTTTTTTCCAGAAGTGATGCAGGCGCCCGCCTGATGGGAGCAGGCGACCGCTTGGTAGCAGGCGCCCGCCTGGAAGAAGGAGGCGCCCGCCCGGGTGCGGATTTTCATAATCTAGATTTTATAATTCTATTACGATTGAACTTCTGTTAGAGCTGGTTCTTTTGGGTTATTATATAAACCTTTTGGGAAGACGTTTTCTTCATAGAAGATAATCGAGAGCGAAGGCAATAAGATCGAGAAGACCGTTTTAGCACACAACCATGAAGAAGAGGAAGCATACATTTATCTTGTGATTCTTTTAATTCGTTATAACAGTGGATGCTAGTTTTCTTTATGCTTTGAACCTTAATACTCTTGTGACGTAATTCATTATTTATTAAGTTTTTTTATTAGGTATATCGTTATGTTATTATCATGTTTTCATATGAACCCATGGTGATGATGAGTTCTATTATGGGCTAATCGTGATCATGGGATCATAGCGGATTTACTATGGATTTCTTTAGTTAATTTTTTAATACCTTGGTATGTGGTGATTGTATGATATCTAGCATAGGTTGTGCTTATTCGTCTTATGTGCGTCGCGAACAAGTAAGGTAGCCTGTTAATCTCTTGTGAAGCGACAGTGAATCTTGAGATTTAGAACTTGCCATGCTAGCATAGGTTCGTGTATTATATGCATGATTAGTGGGTAACTCTAACCGTTTTAATTGCCCTGTTTAATCATAATGAATAATTTGCGCTTAAATCGTTATATTGTCAAATTCTGTAGACATATAGGGTCTCAGCATAATTGATGCCTATTCAACTTCTATCTTAATTGTGGATGCTTGGTAGAATGGTATTCGTACAACGAAAGTTGGCGTCTATCAGTTTCGTGTTGTTCGATTAATATCATCACCATTACATGCTAAGGGTAATAACAATGACTATTGAATGAAGTAGTAATGAAGTTATGATCTCATGTGTGTTTAATATTGTTAATTCAAGTGTTTAATTCTCATAGTTATTATTAGTTAATCAACCTTAATTGTTATTGTCTTGACATTGAAGAATAATCATACATTGGTGAGTAAGTGTTAATTAGATATAATTAATCAGAGTCTCTGTGGGAACGAACTAGAAATCATTTTATATTACTTGCGAATGCGTATACTTGCGTGATTTAATTAGCGCATGCTTTGTGCCTAACACCACCCCATTACAAGATAAGGTGAGGGATTTCATCACCCTTTCCTTGGCCCACAAATCACTAATTCCTTCATCTAGCATTCACCTACCTTAATAAAATTAAGTAGACGTTGGCCCCTAGGATTTCGAGCTCAAGTGTGAAGCACTCCACCGGTATCCACCAAGAAAACGATGTTAAGGAGGAGCAAGGAGGTGGAGAGAATTGGGTTTTCCAAACTTTTTGGGTTTTCGGGTTCGAATAAAATTAGGGTCTATAATAGTGTATTTATAGGCAAAATTTCCAGCTGAAATTTTCCCATAAATATTATTATTATTATCCCATTTATTATTCTTATTAATAATTAAAACACCTTTTAATTATTAATCCTTTTTCTAAACACTTTAGAAATAATTCTCTCTCTTGATTTAATTTCCAAAAATTAAATCCTTTAATTAATAATATTAAGAACTTTTCTTAATTAATTTATAATCAATTAAATCTCATTTAATCAATTATTAAATTTGCCAATTAATTATTTATTTCATAAATAAATAATTATCAGCCATTATTAATTAATTCCTCCACCATTAAATCATTCTCTTTTTATGGTGTGACCCTGTAGGTTCAATATTAAGCCGGTAGTAGAAATAAATAATAATAAAACTATTTTATCATTATTTATATAAATTCTCTAATTTATTAAATATGATTAATTAATTAATCACATTTATTCTACATCGTGAGGGATACTTCTCAGCATATCGCGACTATCCGGATAATATGAATTCACTGCTTAGAATACCAAGAACCTATTCAGTGAATAGTTACCGTACAATAAACTCCTTCTACCCTACAATGTCCCAATTAAATACAAGGCATGGATCTCGTGTCAAGCCTATCTAATTTAATCACTTGCTTACCATTTACTATGTGTAGTTCTATGCAAATTAGAAACTCCTTTCTAATTTCATTCACTCTGGCCAGAGATTCCTGAACTAGCATAAGTGGATCAACCTTGAACATTCGCTTCCTTCACTAGAGGGGGTAGATCCTTTATTGATCATACACTATCTTCGTGTACAAATTCCTATACCCAGAAGAGCCCTAATAATTGTCCCTGGAGACTAAGAACTAAACCAAAGCATAGTTCAGTGTACACAAGATTACTATGATGACCTCAAGTCTAAGGATACTTGTACAACTATCACTATGTGAACAACTGCTGACACGTGAGTGAACTCCATCAGTTGTTCAGCTGTGCGAGTCATGTTCAGTGAACTTATTCCATAATAAGCACCTACATACTAGCTATAGTGTCACCACACAAATGTCTATGAGAACAGACATCCTTCATAATGAAGCAAGCATAGTATGTACCGATCTTTGCGGATTATTAATTACCAGTTAGTAATCCTACGACCAGGAACTATTTAAGTTTAGAGTTATCATCTTTTTAGGTCTCACTATTATTATCTCATCATAATCCATAAAAAGCTTTACTCTAAACTATGGTATATCTTATTTAAACACTTAAATAGATAAAGCCCGTAATAAAAATAAAACAAGTCTTTTATTAATATCAATGAAATCAAAACAGATTACATAAAGAGTTATTCCTAAATCCTAATACATGATTGGACTTAGGACATATTCCTTTCAATCTCCCACTTGTACTAAAGCCAATCACTCTGGTATCTAATACCCATCTTATCTTTATGACGATCAAAGTGACTTTCATAAAGTAGCTTTATGAGTGGGTCTGCTATGTTGTTATGTGTGTCAACTCTAATTCAATACAATATAAGAAATGTTACCGCGCTCCCACTAACCCTTTTGTAGACGCATGGTTCATCTACGTTTTTGATAAAATCAAACTCTTTGATTGTCTCATCAAAACGAATGTTCCATCTACGAGAAGCTTGCTTTAAACCACATATGGTTCGCAGTAGCTTACACACCAGGTTTTCATTTCTCTTGGAAATAAAACCACCTGGCTAATTGCCAGATCTCATAGTCGTAGTAAGCAGCAATCGCAAGCAAAATCCGAACTGATTTTAACAGGGCTACAGGTAAAAGGCTTCATCAAAGTCAATCCATTGCCTTTGTTTGAATTCTTTTGCCACAAGCCTGGACTTTTAGGTCTCCACCTGGCCATCTGCTATAATCTATCTTTTGTATACCGTATACATAGATTCTATTCCGGATTTCATGGCACTATGCCATTTTTCTGAGTCAACACTACTCATAGCCTCATTATAGGTCACAGGGTCGTCATCATCAATGATCGACAACTCATTGTCATTCTCAATGACAAGGCCATAATACCTCTCAAGTTGGCGGGACACTCTCCCTGATCTATGAATGGGTTGTTCCACAAAAGGTTGTTCAGTCAGAACAGGTGTTTCCACTTGATCCGTAGTAGTTTGTGCTTCTTGAACTTCATCAAGTTCAATTTTGCTCCCACTATTTCCTTCAAGGATAAACTCCTTTTCCAAGAAGGTAGCATGTCTGGAGACAAACACTCGATGATCGGTGTAAAAGTAATACCCTAAAGTCTCTTTAGGATATCCCACAAAACTATATTTTACGGATCGATATTCCAGCTTATCTGGGTCAACTTTCTTGACATAAGCTGGACATCCCCAAATCTTAACGTGTTTAAGACTCGGTTTCCATTCTTTCCATATCTCATACGGAGTTTGAGGAACAGATTTGGAAGGCACCTTATTCAGTAAATATGCTGAGGTTTCAAATGCATAACCCCATAGGAATACTGGAAGATTTGCATAGCTCATCATGGACCGAACTATGTCTAACAAAGTTCGATTTCTCCTTTCAGATGCCAATCTGGAGGCGTCCACTGGGAGACTATACCATTTACTTTGAGATAATCTAGAAACACTCCATTAAAGTATTCACCACCTCGATCTGATCGAACTCTTTGAACTTTTCAAAGGGCTTCAGACTTGTGTTTCTTCAAACACATATCCGAATCTAGATCTATCATCTATAAAAGTAATGAAGTATGAAAATCCACCCATAGCTTGCTTAGACATTGGTCCACATACATCTGTGTGTACCATTCCTAGCAAATTTGCAGCCCTCTCTCCATGTCTACTAAATAGAGACTGCAGTGCCACAATGAAGTGAGATTTTCATCATCCCTTTTCTTTTATTAGTTTGTTCAATCTGAAGTAAATCATGTCACACTTATACAGACCATTATTTAAAGTACCACGTCCATAAAGAATATTATCTCTAAGAATAGAACATTCATTATTCTCAATAATAAATGAAAATCCAGCCAAGTCTAACTTGGGAATAATATTCCTCTCAATCGAGGGAACAAAATAACAATTATTTAAAACAATAGTCTTGCCCGTAGGCATATATAAATGAAATGATTCTACATCTTCAGCAGCAACTCTTGCTCCATTTCCCATCAGTAGAATCACCTCCTCTTCCTCAAGAGTCCTACTTCTCCTTGGTCCCTGCAACAAATTACAGATATGAGAACCACAGGCGATATCTAATATCCAAGTAGAAATTTGATTTAATGACATATTCACTTCTATCATGAACATACCTGAATCAGAAGCGGTAGTCTCACTACCCTTCTTCTTCTTCAATTTTGCAAGGTAAACCTTGCAGTTCCTCTTCCAGTGCCCCACCTTGTTACAGTGAAAGCAAACAACTTTGCTCTTGGGGTCTTCAGCTTTTGGTGGAACCGGCGTTTTCTCACCTACTTTCTTCTTCTCGGAAGAGTTCCTCTTCCTTTTCTTAGGATTTGAACCTTCACCAATTAGAAGAACAGAACTCTTCTTAGGGGAAAATTCGATTCCGCAGTCTTCAACATGTTGTGGAGTTCAGGCAGGCTGACATCCAACTTATTCATGTGAAAGTTCACAACAAACTGCGAGAACGAACTCGGAAGCGATTGCAAGACCAAGTCTTGGCTCAGCTCCCCATCCATGGCAAAACCAAGTTGTCCAAGATGTTCAATCAAATTGATCATCTTAAGTACATGGTCATTCACAGATGATCCCTCAGACATCCTACAACCGAACAGCTCCTTCGATATCTCATATCGAGCTGTCCTCCCCGCCACATCATACAACTCTTGTAGATGCATGAGGATAGTGTGAGCATCCATATGCTCATGTTGCTTCTGTAGCTCAATGTTCATAGAAGCTAGCATGATGCATTGAGCAACATTTGCATCATCTATCCACCTACGATACACAACATGTTCATTATTATGTGCATCACTAGCAGGTTCAGTAGGCTTAGGTGAGTCAATCACGTATTCCAGCTTCTCAATCCTGAGAACAATTCTCAAGTTTCGAAGCCAGTCAGCATAATTAGGACCAGTCAATTTATGAGCATCTAGTATGCTCCTGAGTGATAGTGTAGAAGGCATAATGTACATTGTAAATCTGTAAATGATAAACACATAACAACACTTAGCAAATATTCGATTTTATTTTAAAATACTACATGAATCGGGTTTTTATTCATAAGTGGCTCCCACTAGTTTATCTAATTTATTCAACCCTCTACGTGAAAAATTAAGCATTCATAATGCTAGTGGGAATAGGGATCCTACATTCCATTACACAACCCCGGCTGTAGCACGAACCGCCATGCAATGTTCAATAGGCAGACAACTCTTGTCAATTACATCTTATGTTATTCCCTAATCAAACTTTAGCCTCTTGAATAATTGAGTCTCGGCTGTAGCACGACAAACTCAATATTCTAAGTCAAGTCTAACCCAACATTCTGTACAGTTGAATTAGTCCCCAAAGGCCCACAGCTGTAGCACGTACTGACTTTTAGATTCTTATTCAATGTACACATCTCTATGTAATAGACAAGTATTTCTTATTTTGAAATCAAAGCCCTCGGCTGTAGCACGAACCGACAATGATTCAAAAATAAGAACTACTTTTCTATCATGTTGGAAGGCTATGACCGACACAAGCCCGTTGTGTCATTGGCCAATTACTACTTGATATTATTTAATTTTAGAGGGATTATATTACGTTACAATCATAATCATATTATAAAGAAATTCTTCCTTTTAAATTAAATATTTCAAATCAATAATCAATAATCAGATGATTCCCAGATCGGGTGGAGCATTGTCAAGAGTCGTCACTTAATAACCCTTTCTTACAGATAGAAATCTGTTGTTGACAGAATCATCTTTTCTCTCATATCGAAAATTCATATTCAATTACGTGTTTCATAAACACAAGAATCTCATGATTGTATTCATAATATTATTATTAAGGTTATGAAACAATTTCACTATACTAGGTTGTCTAACAAACGCCTTATATTTATTTAAGTTCACCTAAATCTATCATCGCATGATAAACTAAGCATATATCATATATATCAACATGAATAAACATCAAGGTAGCCATGTTACATCATCTAGCACATTAGTCTAAGCATTATACATCTCTATGTATCACATGAAGCATTTAAAATCAATTAAAACAATCAAAAACAACTTTAAAACACTTCATGGAAATATAAACAGTTCAAAACTTTTATATAACTAAAATTGATCACTCCATTAGATCCGTCTCGGAAAAACGAATCCAACGGTATATTGCACGCCCAAAACGGAGTTACGAAACTCCCAGAAAATCAATTTTAAAATCAACAGACGGGGTGTAACGCATTACAGGAACGCGTTACAAGTCTTGTAACGCATTCCGGTGATGCGGTACAAGGGTGTAACGCATTCCGTGAATGCGCCACAGGTGTGTAACACATTCCCGGAATGCACGACACCTTTTTTTTTCTACAGCCGGCGTTGCTTTTCTGTCTCGAACTGTGTGCATGACAGACATCTGTGTACCTGACTTCTCTTTCTTTCCGTGCATCACACAAACAGCAGACAAAAGCAGCAGATATATACAAACATACTTACAATTTATATTTTTATATATATGATTATTTAATTATGAATTTAATTGCATGAACTTCAAAAATTCATAATAAAAAATCTATACATCATAAAATTATGAAAAAAATACCCAGACGATCTAAAACACTTGTAGAACCCAAAACAACATTCAAAATTATTCTGAGAAACGATTTCTCATCAGACAAAATTAATCCATGATATAACTTGTAAAAATCATAATTAATTCATACAAGCACATAAAATTCTGAAATTTTTACCACAGATCTATATGCATACAACCTATGCTCTGATACCATTGTTGGATTTTTAAACGCAGCGAGGGCATGGCAAAACACTTTTACACATACAAAATCCAAATAAAAGCATACAGATCATGAATAGAAATTCGAGGGATCGAATCTAACCTTTAAAAATAATTCGGAGACAACGATCAAAGATCCTTAGCAGTTGCTCCTCAAGTGTGAAGCACTCCACCGGTATCCACCAAGAAAACGATGTTAAGGAGGAGGAAGGAGGTGGAGAGAATTGGGTTTTCCAAACTTTTTGGGTTTTCGGGTTCGAATAAAATTAGGGTCTATAATAGTGTATTTATAGGCAAAATTTCCAGCTGAAATTTTCCCCATAAATATTATTATTATTATCCCATTTATTATTCTTATTAATAATTAAAACACCTTTTAATTATTAATCCTTTTTCTAAATACTTTAGAAATAATTCTCTCTCTTGATTTAATTTCCAAAAATTAAATCCTTTAATTAATAATATTAAGAACTTTTCTTAATTAATTTATAATCAATTAAATCTCATTTAATCAATTATTAAATTTACCAATTAATTATTTATTTCATAAATAAATAATTATCAGCCATTATTAATTAATTCCTCCACTATTAAATCATTCTGTTTTTATGGTGTGACCCTGTAGGTTCAATATTAAGCCGGTAGTAGAAATAAATAATAATAAAACTATTTTATCATTATTTATATAAATTCTCTAATTTATTAAATATGATTAATTAATTAATCACATTTATTCTACATCGTGAGAGATACTTCTCAGCATATCGCGACTATCCGGATAATATGAATTCACTGCTTAGAATACCAAGAACCTATTCAGTGAATAGTTACCGTACAATAAACTCCTTCTACCCTACAATGTCCCGATTAAATACAAGGCATGGATCTCGTGTCAAGCCTATCTAATTTAATCACTTGCTTACCATTTACTATGCGTAGTTCTATGCAAATTAGAAACTCCTTTCTAATTTCATTCACTCTGGCCAGAGATTCCTGAACTAGCATAAGTGGATCAGCCTTGAACATTCGCTTCCTTCACTAGAAGGGGTAGATCCTTTATTGATCATACACTATCTTCGTGTACAAATTCCTATACCCAGAAGAGCCCTAATAATTGTCCCTGGAGACTAAGAACTAAACCAAAGCATAGTTCAGTGTACACAAGATTACTATGATGACCTCAAGTCTAAGGATACTTGTACAACTATCACTATGTGAACAACTGCTGACACGTGAGTGAACTCCATCAGTTGTTCAGCTGTGCGAGTCATGTTCAGTGAACTTATTCCATAATAAGCACCTACATACTAGCTATAGTGTCACCACACAAATGTCTATGAGAACAGACATCCTTCATAATGAAGCAAGCATAGTATGTACCGATCTTTGCGGATTATTAATTACCAGTTAGTAATCCTACGACCAGGAACTATTTAAGTTTAAAGTTATCATCTTTTTAGGTCTCACTATTATGATCTCATCATAATCCATAAAAAGCTTTACTCTAAACTATGGTATATCTTATTTAAACACTTAAATAGATAAAGCCCGTAATAAAAACAAAACAAGTCTTTTATTAATATCAATGAAATCAAAACAGATTACATAAAGAGTTATTCCTAAATCCTAATACATGATTGGACTTAGGATGTTACGACCGGCATTTTATGTAATATTATTTGTGAATAATATTAAGTTAAATAAAAATATATTCAATGCTTGTACGTTTGTGTGAGTGAAAATTTCTGCATTTTAAATTTGCTCTGGGTAGTATATGATTTTTCAAAGCAAGAATTTATTTAATTTCTTTATTTTTGATTTATAAGGAATATTCTAAGCTTTGGAAAAATTTTCTTTTAAAAGACATTTTATACACAAATTTTGAAAATGATTTTATAAAGTCTCTAAAAATCCAAGTTATTTTATGGTATAAATTTTATAATTTTTGAACTTGTACTTTATTATATAAAAATAAATCTTTGGAAATTAGTTGCTTAATAATTATCAAATTACATGAATAACCTTGCATGCAAACTCTCTTCTATTTAACCAAAGGGCTAAAGAGTCAATAACCACCCCACTAACTCACATTTTGCTAGCCAAATTACCTCCTTGACCTTGCATGCAAACTTGCCTAACTTTAGCTAGAGGGTTACTCTTGTAATTTCTCACATCCACTCACTTGTGGGCAAATAAAAACCAAACAAACATGATGATCACTCCACCATTTCCACACTTCTCCTCCCTCCTCCCTCTCCTCTCCCTCCTCCCACCTTTCCTCTCGGCTTTTTGCCGAAGCCCTACCCCCCTCCCCTTTTCTTCATTCCACATTCAAGTTTCCACCTCCCATACAAGTAAATATTACTTCCTATATCATGATCATTTATATTCCAAAGAGTTTTGAGTAAAAAGTTTAAGTTTTAAAGTTGCATGTTAAGGTTTTAGTGAAACTCAAAATACAATCTTGATTCTTATGGATTTAAGGTTGTTTTTGAGAGGACTACAATGAATGGATAAGTGCCAAGTCATGAGAAGGAAAATCTTGATGATTTAATGGCCATTTCCATCCATTTCATTCGGCCATGACCATATGGGAGCCGAATGAATGGTCCTTGAAATCATTCTTGTTGTTTTGATCAATTTTTGCATGTTTATGTGATAATGACTTAAATTTTGTGGTGATAATTTGATAAAACTCCTTGCATGCTAAGTGATCATCTAGGTATACCTTATGCTAGGCTTGCATGTCAATTTTAAGATGGAATATATGTAGAAAATGGGTTGTTTTGGGTTGAAAAACCCGAAGGCATGCATGCATGTGGAATTCTCTTAGTTTGTTGTAAGATTTTGATCATTTGGAAAAGATTTTGTTAGTGAGCCTTAATTTCAGTAGGAATAATGTGATAATATGGATTTATGCTTCTTGTTGCATGGTAATAATTTGTGGTTATCTTTTATAAAAATATATATCATGTTGTTTCAAAAGCATAAAGGTTTATGAGTTGTAAAGAGTAGTCTCTTTTATTTTGCCATAGTTGCACCATAGGTAAGGATGATCTCACCAAGGGTATTTTGAGAAAAAAAAAGAGTTAGTTCAGTAGAACACCAAGTATAGGTCTTGGTTTAAGTATTTAGTTGTTGATAATTGGGTTTGTCAAGTCAAAACCTTGGAAAATGAGAGTTATAGTTTCTGCAGAAAAATCAGTTTAGTACCCTGAGTTTAGAGTGAGTCTTGACCATGTCATTGATGTGCACTTTGAGGCCCAAGCCACCAGAAGTTAGTATGGGGAGTATATAATAGGTTTTAGGAGTTGGTTGGAGGTTTGCATGTCATTTGGTTAGGTGCACAAGTAGAATAACAAAATCTGTCCAGCAGGGGACAGTTTTGTTGCAACTTGGATATAGGGAGATTTGGCCATGTCATGGGTAGGCCCTCATTAGGCCCAATTGGGCCTTAGTTAGAGGGTATGTCAGAGAAGTTTTTCCAACCATAGTTCATAGGATATGAGCTAGAACCATGTGTCACAAGTTAATTCAAGTCAGGGCATTTTCTGCCCAGAAAAACAGGGGAACCTTGGACTTTTAGCTTAGGCCCAAGAAGGCCCAAGCCAGGCCTTTGAGCCACATCAAGCTTGTGAGATGCCCTTAGGTCAGGAGAGTCTTGTGTAAAAATTTTGAAGAAAAACTTGTAGTTTAAGAGTGTCTAATGCACTCAAGAAACCTTAGTTACCATTCTGAAATTTGCACCAGTGAGCACTTTCACTTATCACATAGTTTTAGGACATTTAGAAGTGAGTATAAGGTCGACCACCATAGTTGTAAGATAGTATAAGGTCAGTAGAACAAAAGGCACAAGTGAGGGTCAATAGGTTTTGGATAATTTAGGAAAGGCACATTGAGTTAGGAAGCCCAAATTCGAAGACTTCGTTTAGTTAGCGACCAAGTAACTTAAGTGGTGAGTCGAGATCATCCAAGCCTAGTGTGGCATTATGGTGTATATGATGTTATTTAGTATTAATATACGATATGTGATTATGTGGCTACGTGTGTACATTTGAAAATATAAATGTTGGATATGAATTAAGTGTGTATAGGCCTAAGTGCCATCCATGTTTAATTTCGGGTTGTAAATAGGTTAAGATGGTAAGAATATATTATAATGAGGATTATTATTATTTATGTAGGATCTCGAGACGAGGGAAAACTTGCCATAAAAGTCGAGTGAAGCTCCAGTTGTTGCTCCTACCAGTCAGACCAGACCAGTCTATCTCAAGGCAAGTGATTCAACTTGACCTTCGCATTTACTGTAAACAGTTCATATATATCGATGCAATTATCCTAAGTCATTTTGATAAACTTAAATCAAGCGTATCTTTTGTTTATCTTTGAGTTACATAGAGATGCCATGAACCCTCGAGTACGTATTGCAAGTAGTTCAAAAGTCTTTCATGATAGTTTAATGCCATGATAAAATAGAGATTTGTTATAATACCTTATTGATCCTTTTGATTATCATGCTATTGATCCCTGAGAAATCTTGATATTGCACCCTGATGCTTTGATTCAACTCTTGAAATAACCTCGATAGAAACTTTATCTTGATACCTAAAAGCCAATCATTTCTTAAATTCATTCATGATTGTTTGATAATCCTATCCTTACCCTAAAAGCTTGATACCCTGTTATATCTTGAGCTGATGATCGCTTTCTTTATATTTTAACCCCTCTATCCTATTGGAACCAGTGATGCTTATCTTCTTGATGTTCTAATACCTATACCTTGTCTACAACCATTGCTTTAAGCCTAGTTTGGCATTACTCTTTCATATTATCCAATAGCCTTGCTCAATTTCCTTGTCAAAGTTCTTGTTTATGGAAACCTCTCAATTACCCTAATATAGTAAAGTCTAGTGGATCATGGCCCTGAGATTTAGTGTCATATTTCCAGTGTTTCAAGTTGATCTATAATCCCTTGATAAAAATGATTACAGTCGAAAGAGATTTTGTCATAAATCGGCATCAGTTTTTAAAATGATTGAAATGTGGATTTTTCAGTCCCAAAGGGGGACAAATGTTTTCTTGAATGGTGGATCTGGACTGAGACGCGAGTCCTTTCCACACTTATATTAGGCTTAAAAGTTGCCTAGGGATTCCCAATAATGTTTTAGAACCCAGCGAGGTTCGGGATTACTTCGCGGCTGATCACCGGCTGTAATCCGTAGCGTCATAAAATGATTTTTATTAAGAACGATTTTAATTTGTTTTGATGCAAGCAAAATGATGCCAACTCACATAAGTTTTATCTCTCGATTATCATTGATTATGTTATTCCATTGTCATTCCTAAAGGTATATCTCGATTTATGCTTTGCATTGTAATGTTAGCACTTGTTGAGCTTTTGGCTCACTTCTTGCTTTACCCTGATATTACAGCTAGCAGCCATGGTTAGATTCAAGCAGACTGCCCGTAAGACCTGTGATGCTGACGCTTATGTTCGAGCTCAGGTAGAATAAGTAATAGTAGTTGTGTGAGGACTCGGTATTTGTAATCAGATGTAATAGTTGGTAGTGTTGGGCTGTTTCAAACCCTAAACTGTAAGATCTTGGATTTTGGTTGTGTAATACTCTTTAAAATGATGTAATAGCTATAATTATTTTGCTATTTAAGTTGGGGGTGTGACAGGTTTTGGTATCAGAGCTACGGTTTAGAGTCCCTGAACAGCCCAAATAGGTTATAGGATTTGTGTGTAGGTTATAGATATTATGCGAGAGAGTAGGTTAAGTAGATTATTATTAATACTCCTCTTATTGGTTGTCAGCAAAGGGCGCATTCCTCGTCATCCTCTGGATCGGACGACACTATTGCTTTCTCCGTGTATGCTGAGTTGAGGCGCGAGTTCGACATGCTTCAGGGCAAGTACGACCGACTGATAGACCGACTGAAGAACGTGTATCCGGACAGCCGAAACTATGAAGGGAAGCCCAAGGAGCAGATGATTGCGAGACTTGAGACCTTGGTTGGGTACGTCAACACTAAGCTTGAGGAGATGCCAGCGCACCGGGACCGTACCAGCCAGTATGTCATTCAGATGATGGCGGATGAGCTCCAGAGCATTGTGAAGACACTTCGAGAGGAAAAGACTACCAAGCCCCGTTCAGATGGAGTGGAGCCTTAGTTCTTTCCATTTACCTTTCATGTTGTTGTACTATCAGACTCTATGGAATCCCCAGTTGTTTCCGTCTTTCCTTTAAATAAGCCTGTTATTTCTAGAATCAGACTATGTCCCAATCCTATGTACTGTGACCTTTAAAAATTTCAATAATTATGTGCTATTGTTCCATTTGCTCTCAACTGTTATTTTATGTTTTTATCATCATATCTGCTTAATTTGGAAACTTGACCCCATATGTAAATGAGAATGCCATGCGATACCCTCGAATCATTTTATCATTCATATTTGTTATGACACAACTCTTATTTCAGGATCATGCCTCCCAAAAAGAAGAATCCAACAACCACCTTCACCACAGACCCAAATATTCTTCAACTACTGGAAACCTTGCAACAGCAAACCAATGCTATAGCTCAACAACAACTAACTCTTCAACAACGAATTGAAAACCAAGATAACCGTGAGCCATATCAACCACCTGAACCACCAGTACCACCAAGACAAATTGTCACTTTCAAGGCTTTTCAGAATGTGAATCCACCTGTATTTCATGATACCACTGATCCAGTGATAGCAAACACATGGATCAAGGAGATGGAAAGGGCTTTTGAGTTGGTACAGTTAGGGGACGATCAGAAGACGCTGTATGCCACTTACTTCTTGAAGGGAGAAGTCATTTATTGGTGGGAATCAGTAAAAGCTATGGAAGTCACTCAGCAGATTTCTTGGGAGAGATTTAAGAAGTTATTTCTGGACAAGTATTACCCTAAGTACATGCAGAATCAGATGGAGCTAAAATTTCTTGAGTTGAAGCAAGGGAACATGACTGTACTGGAATATGAGAAGAAGTTCACTGAGTTGTCAAGGTTTGTGACAAGGTATACCAGCACTGAGGAGGAAAAAGCAAAGAAATTTCAGCAAGGATTGGAGCCTTGGATCAGAGATAGGGTGGCTATGTTTGAGCTTGAGACTTATGTGGGAGTAGTACAGAAAGCTGCTCTAATTGAGAATAATGGGATGCAGTCAAGGAAAGAGAGGGATAACAAGAAGAGGAAGGTTCCATTTTATGGAGAAAAGTCTGAAGCTGGAAGTTCGCAAGATCGGAATGTAAAGAGGATTGGTTTCCAGAAGGGCGGAAATTTTCAAAAGGAAAGGAAATTTGGGCAAAAGGCAAGAATCAAAAGGGAACAATCAGGCAAGCCAAGGGCAAGTTGGAGAAAACAGGTTCCAGAGGCCAGAATGCAAGCACTGTGGAAGAAGGCACCCCGGAGTATGCAATAAGCTGAGTATGACCTGTTATAGGTGCAATCAGAAGGGACATTTGGCAAACGAGTGCAAGATGCCGAAGCCAGGAGTTACGTGTTACAAGTGTGGGAAGACTGGACACATGGCTAGGGAGTGTAAGGCAACAGGACCAGTCAGAGCTCTGATGAACGTGGCAAGTACCAGTGCAAGCGTGCCAGCTGAGGTATTGGCATTACCTCCACCACCCACACCAGCCCCGCAAGCAACAGCAAGGACATTTGACCTAAAGATGAAAGATGCTGTTCAGAATTCTGAGGTGATAGCAGGTACACTTTTACTCAATAATGTCAAAGCCAAAGTATTGATTGATTCGGGAGCCACAAGATCTTTCATATCAGAATCCTTTGTTGATAAGATCCAATGTGATAAAACGGTTATGAGCGAGGTAGTAAATGTGGTAATTGCGAACCAAGAGAAGATTCCTGTGAATCAATTTTGTCCAAAATGTGAGATTGATATTTCAGGATATAAGTTCTCGGCCGACTTGATACTCTTCAAGCTGGGAGAGTTTGATATAATTTTAGGAATGGATTGGTTAGGAGAGAATAGCGCTCAGATAAATTGTAAGACCAAGAGAGTGTATTTAAAGACGAAGAGTGGAGAGAAGGTAGTATTTAAGGGACAGAGGCAAGAGCGACTATTTCTTACAATTATTCAGGCTAAGAAGTTACTTAGAAAAGGTTGTGAGTCGTTCCTAGCATATGTAGTGGATTCAGAGAGAGGCAGCCTCAGCATGGAAGATATTCCTGTAGTTAATGAGTTTCCCGATGTGTTTCCCGACGAACTACCAGGCTTACCACCAGATCGACAAATTGAGTTCGAGATCAACCTTGCTCCAGGCACGGAACCAGTTTCAAAGGCTCCGTATAGGATGGCACCAGCAGAAATGAAAGAGTTGGCGAGCCAGCTACAAGAATTATTGGATAAGGGAGTGATACGACCAAGTACATCGCCATGGGGAGCACCTGTTCTCTTTGTAAAGAAGAAAGATGGGAGTATGCGTCTATGCATAGATTACCGGGAGTTGAATAAAGTAACGATCAAGAACCGCTACCCGCTACCAAGGATAGATGACCTTTTTGATCAGTTAAAGGGAGCAAAATGTTTTTCGAAGATTGACTTGAGATCGGGATACCATCAATTAAAGATCAAGGAAGAAGATATTCCCAAGACCGCATTTAGGACCAGATATGGGCATTATGAATTCCTAGTAATGCCGTTTGGTTTGACCAACGCTCCGGCCGCATTCATGGATCTGATGAATCGAGTATTTAAGAAGTATTTGGATAAATTTGTCGTGGTATTTATTGATGACATCCTTATTTATTCTAAATCGGAAGAAGAACATATGCAGCATCTCTGGATAGCCTTGGAGATACTCCGACAAGAGAAGTTGTATGCCAAGTTTACCAAATGTGAGTTTTGGTTAAAGGAAGTTCAATTTTTGGGGCATGTTATTGGAAATGATGGAATTAAAGTGGATCCGGCGAAGATTGATGCAGTTATGAGTTGGGAGAGGCCAAGGACTCCTACGGAAGTGCGAAGTTTTCTAGGATTGGCCGGATACTATAGAAGATTCGTCAAGGATTTCTCAAAAATCGCCACACCATTGACTAAGTTAACCAGAAAGAATCAAAAGTTTGAATGGAGTGCAGAATGTGAAAATAGCTTTCAAGAGTTAAAACAGAAGTTGGTAACAGCTCCGGTGTTAGTACTTCCAGATGATCAAGGGAATTTTGTAATATCCAGCGATGCTTCACATAAGGGTTTGGGTTGTGTGTTGATGCAACACAGTAAGGTAATAGCATATGCGTCAAGACAGTTGAAGCCGCACGAGTTAAAGTATCCGACGCATGACTTGGAACTAGCCGCCATAGTGTTCGCACTCAAGATTTGGAGACACTATCTCTATGGAGAAAAGTGTGAAATCTACACGGATCACAAGAGTTTAAAATACATTTTTACTCAGAAAGAGCTCAATATGAGGCAGAGGAGATGGCTGGAATTGATTAAGGACTATGACTGTTCGATAAATTACCATCCTGGAAAGGCGAACGTAGTGGCCGATGCGCTGAGTCGGAAGGAAAGATTGAATGCAATGATAACATCAAAAGAGTTATCTGAAGAAATCGGAAAATTTGAATTGGAACTTTGTGCTTATGGGAAAGTCAAAGAAGTTTGTCATGCAATGACCTTTCAGCCAACACTACTGGAAAAGATAAAGAAGTATCAAGAGGAAGTAATGGAAAAAGAGAAAAATCAGTTATCTGGAGAAGAGATTAATACTAAAAGGGATGAGCAAGGAATACTAAGGTTTTCATCCAGAATATGGATTCCCCATGTATCTGAATTAAAGAATGAGATCCTCCATGAAGCCCACCATTCGAAATTTTCAATCCACCCGGGAAGCACCAAGATGTATCAAGACTTAAAGAAGAACTTTTGGTGGCCAAATATGAAAAGAGACGTGGCAGAATGGGTTGCGAAGTGCTATACTTGTCAGAAAGTAAAGGCAGAACATCAACGACCAAGCGGATTAATTCAGCCCCTGAAGATTCCAGAATGGAAATGGGAAAATATCGCTATGGACTTTATAGTAGGACTACCGCGAACAAAGTCCGGACATGACGCAATATGGATTATAATTGATCGTCTTACGAAGTCGGCGCATTTCCTTCCAATAAATGAGAAGTCGTCACTGGACAAGTTGGTTCATCTGTATGTGCACGAAATCGTATTAAGGCATGGAGTACCTGTATCAATAGTTTCAGACAGAGATCCCCGATTTAACTCAAGATTCTGGAAGCAATTCCAGGAATGTCTTGGCACGAAGTTGAATATGAGCACGGCGTATCACCCGCAGACTGATGGCCAGAGTGAAAGAACAATTCAAACAATTGAAGACATGTTACGCAGTTGTGCAATCGATTTTGCTGGAAGTTGGGACGACCACCTGCCATTAATTGAATTTTCATATAACAACAGCTATCATTCCAGTATCGGCATGCCACCATATGAAGCTTTGTACGGGCGAAAATGTAGATCACCAACAAGTTGGGATGAAGTAGGAGAAGGAAGAATTCTCGGCTCAGAATTGGTACAACAGTTGCATGACTCAGTCAAGTTAATTCAGAAAAGGTTGCTTGCTGCTCAAGATAGACAGAGGAAGTATGCGGATCCAGCGCGTAAGGATGTTCAATTCCAAATTGGCGAAGCTGTGTTGCTAAAAGTGTCACCTAGGAAAGGGTTGATAAGATTTGGCAAGAAAGGAAAGTTAGCACCTAGATACGTAGGTCCTTTTGAGATTTTGAGTCAAGTAGGAAAGGTGGCCTACGAGTTGGCCTTACCACCTCAGTATCAGCATGTGCATAACGTGTTCCATGTGTCGTTGCTTAAGAAGTACAATCCTGACGCTAGCCATGTGATAGAATATGAACCTGTAGAAATTCAGGCAGACCTGTCATTTGTGGAGCAACCGGTTAAAGTACTCGACTGGCAAGTAAAGAGTCTTAGAAATAAATCAGTAAAGTTAGTGAAAGTACTTTGGAGGAACCCTAAGGTCGAAGAGTCGACTTGGGAGTTAGAGTCTGATATGCGTTCCCGGTATCCTCATCTGTTCTCTTAGATTCTGGGGACAGAATCCCTTAAGGGGGAGAGGATGTTACGACCGGCATTTTATGTAATATTATTTGTGAATAATATTAAGTTAAATAAAAATATATTCAATGCTTGTACGTTTGTGTGAGTGAAAATTTCTGCATTTTAAATTTGCTCTGGGTAGTATATGATTTTTCAAAGCAAGAATTTATTTAATTTCTTTATTTTTGATTTATAAGGAATATTCTAAGCTTTGGAAAAATTTTCTTTTAAAAGACATTTTATACACAAATTTTGAAAATGATTTTATAAAGTCTCTAAAAATCCAAGTTATTTTATGGTATAAATTTTATAATTTTTGAACTTGTACTTTATTATATAAAAATAAATCTTTGGAAATTAGTTGCTTAATAATTATCAAATTACATGAATAACCTTGCATGCAAACTCTCTTCTATTTAACCAAAGGGCTAAAGAGTCAATAACCACCCCACTAACTCACATTTTGCTAGCCAAATTACCTCCTTGACCTTGCATGCAAACTTGCCTAACTTTAGCTAGAGGGTTACTCTTGTAATTTCTCACATCCACTCACTTGTGGGCAAATAAAAACCAAACAAACATGATGATCACTCCACCATTTCCACACTTCTCCTCCCTCCTCCCTCTCCTCTCCCTCCTCCCACCTTTCCTCTCGGCTTTTTGCCGAAGCCCTACCCCCCTCCCCTTTTCTTCATTCCACATTCAAGTTTCCACCTCCCATACAAGTAAATATTACTTCCTATATCATGATCATTTATATTCCAAAGAGTTTTGAGTAAAAAGTTTAAGTTTTAAAGTTGCATGTTAAGGTTTTAGTGAAACTCAAAATACAATCTTGATTCTTATGGATTTAAGGTTGTTTTTGAGAGGACTACAATGAATGGATAAGTGCCAAGTCATGAGAAGGAAAATCTTGATGATTTAATGGCCATTTCCATCCATTTCATTCGGCCATGACCATATGGGAGCCGAATGAATGGTCCTTGAAATCATTCTTGTTGTTTTGATCAATTTTTGCATGTTTATGTGATAATGACTTAAATTTTGTGGTGATAATTTGATAAAACTCCTTGCATGCTAAGTGATCATCTAGGTATACCTTATGCTAGGCTTGCATGTCAATTTTAAGATGGAATATATGTAGAAAATGGGTTGTTTTGGGTTGAAAAACCCGAAGGCATGCATGCATGTGGAATTCTCTTAGTTTGTTGTAAGATTTTGATCATTTGGAAAAGATTTTGTTAGTGAGCCTTAATTTCAGTAGGAATAATGTGATAATATGGATTTATGCTTCTTGTTGCATGGTAATAATTTGTGGTTATCTTTTATAAAAATATATATCATGTTGTTTCAAAAGCATAAAGGTTTATGAGTTGTAAAGAGTAGTCTCTTTTATTTTGCCATAGTTGCACCATAGGTAAGGATGATCTCACCAAGGGTATTTTGAGAAAAAAAAAGAGTTAGTTCAGTAGAACACCAAGTATAGGTCTTGGTTTAAGTATTTAGTTGTTGATAATTGGGTTTGTCAAGTCAAAACCTTGGAAAATGAGAGTTATAGTTTCTGCAGAAAAATCAGTTTAGTACCCTGAGTTTAGAGTGAGTCTTGACCATGTCATTGATGTGCACTTTGAGGCCCAAGCCACCAGAAGTTAGTATGGGGAGTATATAATAGGTTTTAGGAGTTGGTTGGAGGTTTGCATGTCATTTGGTTAGGTGCACAAGTAGAATAACAAAATCTGTCCAGCAGGGGACAGTTTTGTTGCAACTTGGATATAGGGAGATTTGGCCATGTCATGGGTAGGCCCTCATTAGGCCCAATTGGGCCTTAGTTAGAGGGTATGTCAGAGAAGTTTTTCCAACCATAGTTCATAGGATATGAGCTAGAACCATGTGTCACAAGTTAATTCAAGTCAGGGCATTTTCTGCCCAGAAAAACAGGGGAACCTTGGACTTTTAGCTTAGGCCCAAGAAGGCCCAAGCCAGGCCTTTGAGCCACATCAAGCTTGTGAGATGCCCTTAGGTCAGGAGAGTCTTGTGTAAAAATTTTGAAGAAAAACTTGTAGTTTAAGAGTGTCTAATGCACTCAAGAAACCTTAGTTACCATTCTGAAATTTGCACCAGTGAGCACTTTCACTTATCACATAGTTTTAGGACATTTAGAAGTGAGTATAAGGTCGACCACCATAGTTGTAAGATAGTATAAGGTCAGTAGAACAAAAGGCACAAGTGAGGGTCAATAGGTTTTGGATAATTTAGGAAAGGCACATTGAGTTAGGAAGCCCAAATTCGAAGACTTCGTTTAGTTAGCGACCAAGTAACTTAAGTGGTGAGTCGAGATCATCCAAGCCTAGTGTGGCATTATGGTGTATATGATGTTATTTAGTATTAATATACGATATGTGATTATGTGGCTACGTGTGTACATTTGAAAATATAAATGTTGGATATGAATTAAGTGTGTATAGGCCTAAGTGCCATCCATGTTTAATTTCGGGTTGTAAATAGGTTAAGATGGTAAGAATATATTATAATGAGGATTATTATTATTTATGTAGGATCTCGAGACGAGGGAAAACTTGCCATAAAAGTCGAGTGAAGCTCCAGTTGTTGCTCCTACCAGTCAGACCAGACCAGTCTATCTCAAGGCAAGTGATTCAACTTGACCTTCGTATTTACTGTAAACAGTTCATATATATATCGATGCAATTATCCTGAGTCATTTTGATATATTTAAATCAAGCGTATCTTTTGTTTATCTTTGAGTTACATAGAGATGCCATGAACCCTCGAGTACGTATTGCAAGTAGTTCAAAAGTCTTTCATGATAGTTTAATGCCATGATAAAATAGAGATTTGTTATAATACCTTATTGATCCTTTTGATTATCATGCTATTGATCCCTGAGAAATCTTGATATTGCACCCTGATGCTTTGATTCAACTCTTGAAATAACCTCGATAGAAACTTTATCTTGATACCTAAAAGCCAATCATTTCTTAAATTCATTCATGATTGTTTGATAATCCTATCCTTACCCTAAAAGCTTGATACCCTGTTATATCTTGAGCTGATGATCGCTTTCTTTATATTTTAACCCCTCTATCCTATTGGAACCAGTGATGCTTATCTTCTTGATGTTCTAATACCTATACCTTGTCTACAACCATTGCTTTAAGCCTAGTTTGGCATTACTCTTTCATATTATCCAATAGCCTTGCTCAATTTCCTTGTCAAAGTTCTTGTTTATGGAAACCTCTCAATTACCCTAATATAGTAAAGTCTAGTGGATCATGGCCCTGAGATTTAGTGTCATATTTCCAGTGTTTCAAGTTGATCTATAATCCCTTGATAAAAATGATTACAGTCGAAAGAGATTTTGTCATAAATCGGCATCAGTTTTTAAAATGATTGAAATGTGGATTTTTCAGTCCCAAAGGGGGACAAATGTTTTCTTGAATGGTGGATCTGGACTGAGACGCGAGTCCTTTCCACACTTATATTAGGCTTAAAAGTTGCCTAGGGATTCCCAATAATGTTTTAGAACCCAGCGAGGTTCGGGATTACTTCGCGGCTGATCACCGGCTGTAATCCGTAGCGTCATAAAATGATTTTTATTAAGAACGATTTTAATTTGTTTTGATGCAAGCAAAATGATGCCAACTCACATAAGTTTTATCTCTCGATTATCATTGATTATGTTATTCCATTGTCATTCCTAAAGGTATATCTCGATTTATGCTTTGCATTGTAATGTTAGCACTTGTTGAGCTTTTGGCTCACTTCTTGCTTTACCCTGATATTACAGCTAGCAGCCATGGTTAGATTCAAGCAGACTGCCCGTAAGACCTGTGATGCTGACGCTTATGTTCGAGCTCAGGTAGAATAAGTAATAGTAGTTGTGTGAGGACTCGGTATTTGTAATCAGATGTAATAGTTGGTAGTGTTGGGCTGTTTCAAACCCTAAACTGTAAGATCTTGGATTTTGGTTGTGTAATACTCTTTAAAATGATGTAATAGCTATAATTATTTTGCTATTTAAGTTGGGGGTGTGACATAGGACATATTCCTTTCAGATATAAGATTTTTCTTTTTGATTTTCCAATTTTTTTTATATTTACTTATAGCTCTTATCTGCTACGTGATTACTTGTCTTTTATGAAAATTACTTGGGTTCGAGATCATAAATCTAGATTCATAAGACAATCTAACCTTTCATCTCCTAAAGTAGTAAGGAAACTCGAGTTCTCTTTACCCTCTAAAATTGAATCAGAAGAAGTAGAAATTACACATATAGTCATGTATGTCTCACTCAAAGACCGTTATTATTCCGCTCATTCCGTTGAACCCTCATGCATAGTCCTACCACAAGTAACCGTGAATAATTTTGAAATCAAAAATCACAATATTAGCATGTTACCTAGGTTTGCTGGGGTATAGGGAGAGGATCCATATCTTTTCATTCCAGAATTTGAGGAAGTGTGTGCTTTACAAAAACTGCAACAACTTTGTGAAGACTCCATTAGGCTCCGACTTATTAACTTTACTTTAAAAGAAGAGGCTAAACAATGGTTGTATAGTCCACCCGTTAATTCTATTTCCACGTGGGAGGGATTTGCATCTATCTTTCTTAAAAAATATTTTCCAAACCAGCAGCCAGACAGACTTAGAAATGAAATCAACCAATTTCAACAAAATTGAAATGAGTCTTTTTGGAAGTATTTTTATAGATTTAAAAAGCTTTTATCTAAGTGTCCTCAACTTGGTATAGAAAAATGGAGACTTTGTAAAATTCTTTATGAAGCCTTAGACAGTCAAACCACTGCCTTGTTAACATCTATGTGCAAAGGTAAGTTTATGGATAAAAATAAGGAAGAAGCTTGACAATATTTTGAGGAGTTAGCTAAAAAAACAATATTGTGGGAGTAAACTAGGGAACCTAATTCAGAACCTGAAAGGTCTAAGGGCTTAAACGTAGTTGGTAATTCTATTGCAACTGAGGCTAAATTAGCTACACTCATCGTCTAGAAGTCTTAGAAACCAACAATGTATCTTCTCAATTGTCTATCTATGCCAACTATAGCTCTCCTAATTATGTAGTAGATAATTGTCCTGAAATTCAACAAGTCAATGCCATGTTTCAACCTAGTGTTACGAATGATTCTTATGTACCCACATACAATCTTGGTTGGAAAAATCACGCAAATTTCTCATGGAATCAAGGTCAATACAATCAGTATAATCAAAATTCTTAACCTGCTTTTTAAAAGCCCAATTATGGTCTATACCCAACTCAAAATTCCAACTCATAATACTCATGAGGAAGATAAGCTAACATCTGAGCCAAATCCTCTACTCTTGAATCTTAGTCTTCAACAATCTCCCAATCCAAATCCTGAAACTTCTGAAAATAAATCTAATGAGTCATCACCATCCAATAAACCACCTTCAAAACCCTACTTTGATTTGTCTAGTGAAAAAGTCTTTAAGCCGAAAGCTCCGTTTCCTCAAAGACTTATCTCAAACAAATAATCTGCTCAGTTAGATAAGATTTTGGAAGTCTTTAAGCAAGTCAAGATTAACATTCCTCTTTTAGATACAATTCAACAAGTTCCCTCTTATGCTAAGTGTCCAAAAGATTTGTGTAATCATAAAAGAACCACTCATGTTTCTAAGAAAACTTTCCTAACCTCTCATGTTAGTTCTATCTTGTCGAATTAAATCCATGTGAAGTATAAGGATCCTGGTTGTCCTACCATCTCTTGTGTCATAGGTAATACCTTAATTGATAAAGCTTTACTCGATTTAGGAGCTAGTGTGAATCTTCTTCCATTATTCGTCTATCAAGCCCTAGGTTTATGTGAACTTAAAAAGAGCAGTATCACTTATCAATTAGATGATCGTTCTGTTAAAACTCCAAAGGGTATAGTTGAAGATGTGTTGATTAAGATTGGTGATTTTGTCTTCCCATTGATTTCGTTATTCTAGAGACCGAACTAGTAAAAAAATCTCAAAAATTAAATTCTCATCATTTTAGGAAAGCATTTTCTTGCCACCTTTAATGCTTTGATTATTTGTAAATGGTTCGATGATACTCACATTTGGAAACATGTCGATAGATCTGAATATCTTTAATGTAGTAAATCAACCTAATGAGCTTTTTGAACAACATGTAGGAGTTAATTTGATAGATGAGGTTGTGTCTTGGTCGAATCTTGAGGATAATACAGTTGAGTCTTTTCTTGAGGATGCTATTTTGCATGAGTTTGAGAGTAATAAAAAATTTCATGAGTTATATAAGAATTTCATTTTTGATGAGATGTTTGAGGAATTGAATGCTATTTGTTATGAGCATGAAACCCAACCTGAGGATAGTTTTTTTTCATCATAAGATCATTCTTAAGACTTCTGTCGGTGAGCCACCCACACTTGATCCTATTTTTTCATTTTCCACTCTTAATCAGCCTTTGGTAGTTGATAATGAAACTCATGATGTTGTTATTTCCAGTAACAAAGTTCATAACTATAAATTTCAAGTCATTAATCTGCTTAAAAAAAGCGTCTAATTGATCTATGGACGATGTTAGTACTATGAGTTTTATTTTGATGCATGATCTAATCTCTCTAATTGATAATGTGTATTGATTGTGTTATGAAGATAATTTTTCCATGCTCTGGAATTAGTTATCATATGTTTTTGTATGTCTCCCATAATAAAGTATAGGTATGGGGAAGTAATTATGTGTGTGTGAGGGTGTGTGTGTGTTATAAGTAATTGTGATTCTCCGTCATGCCCTTATCAGGTATTCTCGTCCTTTTACTTTGTAATTTTTTTCTCATACATTGAGGACAATGCATAATTTAGGTATGGGGAGGGGTTTATTAGTACTTGAATAAAAAAATTCAAAAATATTGAAAAAAATGAAATGTCCAAAAAAATTAAAGATATTTTAGCTAAGTTGTTCATTCCACTCTTGTACTTTAATACTAGTTGGTGTTAGCAGTTTTTCAAAACTTATATATATATATAATACCTTGAGATGATTTGAACGTAGTTGAGTAAGGTTGTCTTCATGAAACTTATGTCGAACAAATTTTTTCTTAAGAGCCCAAGACGACACATTTGCACAAAGTCCTTGTAGAAAAGATTATTTAGGAAAGTTTTCGATATCTGAGACAGAGCCCACATGTTGAAACAATGGCGAATCAATTTTTTGCGGAAAAAAATAAAAAAAATGAATCGAAGAAAAAAAATGCTTGAATAAACTACTTCAATACTCAATATTTCTCATAAATAAAAAAGATTGAGATGATGAGAACAAGTAGTATAATTGACTAGTCTTGTTTTGTGGTCTTTGTTACTCGAGTAATTAAGTCTGTAGGGGTATTTCAAAATCTAGTGCCCTGAAACCATCTGGTTTGGGAGTCACTGGCCCAAAGCTCGCTACATGGGTAACATATAAAGCTTAAGAAAATGGATATTGCGTAGTCAGTTAAAAGAACTGCGAATTTTTGCTAGATACTTGTTTTGATAGAGATTGGGTCCGTTCAATATTGGTTAAAAAAAGCAAATGTACTTACTCAATTGATTCTTCAAAGACCTACTTTCATGACACATCTTGGAATTTTGTGTAAACGTTCAGATTCGATATAAGTAGATTGTTGATAACTACATCTTGGATATTATTAGAAGAGTCTTAAAGGCATGTATTTTCCTAAAAATTCTTGTGTTGACACCGATGAATGTTATTATAGATAGAGTTTGGACATTTACTAAAGTATTTCACCAATTTTATGGGTATATCTTCTTAAACCCTTGGGAGACAACACTCCTTTTGTAGAGATCGTCTATGATTTTAACGGGTTGGTAAACCTAAAATTTCCCATCCCGCCTCCGAAAAGCAGCATATGACTTTTCTTAGTTTGCATTTTTCTTTTTGATTTTTCTCGCGGACGAGCAAAAGATAGGTATGGGGGAATTTGATAGGTCCATTTGTCCACAAAACAAAAAGTACAAATATTTCACAGTACCCAAGAACTGTGTGAGGGAAAATCTAAGATTAATCATGACATTGGAAACCGATCTCGAGACTAAAAATGTGAAGACAGTTGATGATGAGGAAATGATCAAGATTTTGGGAAGATTCTTGCAGAATGCTGAAACCATATTGCGTAACACTCAATTTAACACTAAAGATGATAAGGATGGTGATGAGCACAAGAATGATTAGAAAAAACCTTATGGCCGAAATCCAAGTCAATTTACCAAGGCAACTGGCAGCAAAGTAGAAGAGAAGAAGCAGGATGAAAAGAAGAGGGATGATAGGAAGAGGGGAGAAGAAAACAGAAGAAGGAAAAAGGGAGGAGAAGAAGGTACCAAGAAACATGTCCGACAAATCCAAATCTTACAAACTCAAATCACCAAGCCTAGCCAAACACTATCTCAGCCAAACCTACCTCAAAAGCCAAAATACTTGTATAAACAAACTTCAAACACCCTACTCAAGATACCAATCAGATCAAGCCATATCACACTAAAGAAAATAAAAAACCTACCTTCATTCAAGCCTCCAACCATAACTCACTTCAAAATTATTGGAAGAAAATCAAGGAAAATACAAGCTGGCGTTGGGGTCATCTAGAACTGTTTCAATCAAACTGACTTTCTGCCCCTAAACATGTGCATCACATATGATGACTTTTTCCAACAAGTATCTGAAGAAATTGTCAAAGTCTGTGTTGTATCTTTAGCAAAAGTCAGAATCTACTACATGGATGGCTCCTTTATTTTGCTTAGCAGGACAGTAATGAAAACTTTTTCAATCACAGAATTGAAGAGGGTAATCAGCTTGATGAAGAATAAGGACACAAGTACAAGAATGTGGAAGGCTGTGATGTCTAAAAGGTTGAGGGAAAGGAATGAAAGACATGCAAGATTGAAGGATGAAAAGGAGGAAAGGGACATAAAATATGCCAAGGAGATAGAGATGTTTGAGCAGAGGTCAAATGAGCTCAAGGCGAGGGGGTTGAGTAGAATATTAAAGGATGGACATTTTCTGGACATACAAGTTGGCAGATTCTTAATATTCAGAGTTGGTTACCTAAATGGTTACTTCTTGGATGATTGGCTCAAGCTTGTAAAAGCTCTAAGAGGAACTGAAATAATAGAAGAACTCCAAGTGCTAGTAAATCTAAAGGACATCATTAGAAAACAACCATGCTATGAGAAATTCACTTGATGGATGTAACTATTGAATTTATGTAATCTTCAAATGTATAAAAATTGTATTTGTTAATCTGTCAGTTTTATGTAATTTTTTTTAACTTAGGGTTAATCTTGTTATAAGGCATGAATTTATAATAAGCAATCTTCTCACAAATTGGGGGAGATTATTGTGCAAGACATGCATGTATAATAACAATACTAAGTCACATTGATAACCCTGAGATTTAGTTGTTTGATAATATATTTTGTATTTTGAATTGTATTACTTGAGTCTATAAAAAGGTTAGAAGATTAGACTGGAGTATTTTTCTGTAAACAGATTCAAGCTAAGGAATAAACTCCGGAAGAAGATCAAACCATGATCATGCCTCAGAGAAAAGTGAAGAAGGTTGGAGTTGAATAAAACTGTTTTATAAAAATGTTCTAAGTCAAGATATCGACAAGTCACAGATCAAGCAATATCCAGAAGTCATTCGAGAAGTCCAGAATGACTTATCGAGAAGTCCAAAATGGCTTATAAAGAAGTCTCAAAGATATCTACAAGTCAAATAAAGATGTGAAGATTGGAGATATCGACAAGTCATTTTTACATTTCGAGAACTCATAGATATCGAAAAGTCAAATGAAGATGTGAAGAATTAGAGATATCAACAAGTTAAGTTCTCATTAGAGATCTCAGAGATATCGACAAGTCAAAATGTATATAAAAATCTCATAGACCTCGACAAGTCAATTCTACATGTAGAGATCTCAGACATCTCGACAAGTCATTTCCCATGCAAAGATCAAGAGACCTCGATAAGTCAGTTATACCTATACAGAACTCAGAGATCTCGATAAGTCATTATATTTATCGAGATGTCACTTCTCTATAGAAGAAACTAGAGATCTCGGTATGCCTCTCAAATAAAGAATGCAAAAAATTCAAGATTCAAAATTATCAATAAACGATCTATCAACTAGATTGAAAAGTCTACAAAGTAGTTGGAGAGAATACAAGATCAAGGTCCAAGATTAACTGGATAAAGGATGGTCACAGACCTGCAAGATTCCGCACAGATTTGCTAAGCTAGAAATGGAAATATAAACAGGTTGCTTTCAAAAAGAGTTTAGTACATTTTAGTGCAAGTCTTGTAAACTCGTGCTGCTAGTGTATAAAGCAAGCACTGGTCCTTAGTTTAGGAGTAACAAACAGATTCATATTTTCTTGTATTCTCTCAAGGAAGAAGCCGAGTTCTTATATTTTTAAGAACACAGAATTTGTATCAAGACAAACTTAATTAATAGAAATTAAATGAGTTTTGAAATATTGTGCTTGTGATTTTATTTCTGTTGAACACAATATATTTACAAATCCTAAACTGCTTTGTTCAACTAATATCCAAACTTTTAAAAAAGTTAAAAATCAAAACAAATATATTCACCCCCTATGTGTTGTACTCAATATCTAACATTAGATGTCTGGATCTGTTCCCGAGGCTGCTCGCCAGCACTCTGGGTCCGGCTCTAAGGACTCCGGCTTTAAAAGCAAAGCTCATTCAGCAAGCCCCACCTCCAAGGAACCCCTCTATAGGAAGATTCGGGAGCCGGTGTCAGGGAGGAGTGACTCTTCTTCTGAGTCCGGTTCAGATGAAGATGACGATGACAATGAGGAGGAACATGAGGTCATTCAGGGAGCAGGCAATAAGGAGGAGGAGGATTCTTCAGATGACTGATTATGATGGCCTTACATGGCTTTAGACTCCACTTGTGGTCTTTCCATTCATAATTTTATTTATTAGCAGTCTTTTTTGGACTTTGCACTTTATGGTTTGTAACCTAACTGTCCCTTGGGACCGATTTGTGATCCTTCGGGATCTTATATATTTTTATGCATCGTTAGTTCGATTCTATACTTGTATTTTATTTTTGGCATTTGGTCCTTTGGGAATTGCATTCATTAGATGCCTGTACTTAAATTTTGATAGACAAGATGATAGAAATAAAATTTCTTAAATAAATAATATTTTTGGAAAAATGGTTTAACCCTTACATACAATGATATCATCGACCTTATTTCTATATCTACTATTAAGTATTAGGAATATGTACTGAGCGTCCTAAACATAATAATATTTAGGTTTGAAGCGTGCCAAGTGCGAGGCACTTTGTCACTGTTCAAGGTTTTTAACTTGTAGGATCCTCGTCCTAATGTCTTCTTGACCTTATAATGCCTTTTCCAGTTAGGGGCTAGCTTTCCTCTCTCCCTGACTCCTGATGCCTCAATCCTCTTCCTTAAGACCAAGTCTTCTTGATGTAAGAACCTTTTCTTAACCCTTCTATTGTAATAGAGCGAGGCTCTCCATCAAGGATAATCTGGTTAGCAACTCCCGCCTGCCTGTTTGCCTATGGATGTCCAACCGAAGTGAAGCTTTATGTTGTTATTATTACAGTACTCCGTGAACTCTGTATTATCAAAAAAAATCCTATTATCCGTGACAAGGATACATGGGATTCCAAACATATATATCATATTCTCCCACAAGAATTAGGAAATCTTCTGAGTGGTTATCTTGGAAAGTGCCTTCGCCTCAATCCACTTTGTGAAGTAGTCTATGACTACCACGATGAACTTCCTATGTCCTAATGCTACTAGACACGGATAAAAAGTGATGGGTGTTCTGATAAATGTAAGCCTCTCTAGGGGCTCTCATACTATAGTAGCATACCTCTGACATCTGTCACATTTTTTATATAAGCATTTGCATCCGCAAACATTGTTGGCATGTAGAATCTCAATCGAGTTATCTTGTGAGAAAGGGCCCTGCCCCCCAAGTGTTGTCCACAAATACCTTCTTGGGATTCTTTAAGCACCTCTTCAGCTTCAAGGGGTCTCAGGCACTTCAAATATGGAATGACGAAAGACCTTTTGTACATGAGGCCTTCAATTAAAGAATATCTCAATGCTCTCACTGATAACTGGCGTACCTCCTGGGCATCATCGGGGAGCCATCCGGTCATAAGGTGAGTCTTGATTGGATCAATCCAACAACTCGTCATACCAATTGGTGCTACCAAATTTATGACATGTATGGTAGAGGTCTTTGGGACTTGAAAGTGGATAATTCTCGGGTATCCTCGATTTCAGATTAGGCGAACTTAGATAGGGCATCGATCGTGGTGTTCTCCTCTCTCGGAACATGTTCAGCGTACCATTCATCAAATTGAGTCTATAATTCTTTCACGACTCTTAGGTACTTGGCCAATGTGTCATCCTTGGCCTCAAACTCTTCGTTAACTTGAGCAATAACAAGTCTTGAGTCTCAACAAACTTTAAGATTCTTGGCCCTCACAGCTCCAGCCTAAGCCAGCTATCAAAGCTTTATATTCTGCTTCGTTGTTCATGGTTAGGAAGTTTAACTTCAAAGAATCCTCTGATTGAACCCTTTGGGGCTTGAAATACTAGGCCTGCACCACTAGATTGTTTTGGACACTCTGTCAAAATGGAGAACCCAATATTCTTTCAGAGTCAAATCTTCATCTTTCTCTTCTCCCTCGGGGGTTACTATTTCTTAGCCCTCAACTTCTTCATCATTAATGGTGTATTCGACCACGAAGTCTGCTAAGTCCTGAGTCTTGATGGTTGTTCGAGGCTTATAATTGATGTCAAATTATCCTAACTCAATTTCCCACTTAATGAGCCTTCCAGTGGCTGATGAGCCTTCCAGTGGCTTTTGGGCTATATAGGATATTCCTCAAAGGTTGGTCCATCAGGACTTCGATCTTGTGGGCCTGGAGTATGGTCACAATTTTCTTGAGGCTATTATCAATGCAAATGCAAACTTTTTAGTGACGGAGTAGTTCAGCTCAGCTCCATGGAGCACCTTGCTCATACAATAGATAGGTTTCTAAACCTTCTTTTCATCCTTTACTAGGACGGTGGTCAATGTTTGCTCTGAGACCGCGAGATACAAGTAAAGGATATCCTCCGGACTAGGTTTGGCCAATAATGGGGCTTCAATCATGTATTTTTTTAGTTTCTCAAAGGCCTATTGGCTCTCAACTGTCCACTCAAAGTTCTTCACCTTCTTCAAGATTTTGAAAAAGGGTAGACATTTATCTCCGGACTTGGTGATAAACCTCCCTAGAGTGGTAATTCTTCCAATCAAATTCTGAACATCCTTTATGGTGTGTGGTGGCTCCATATGTAGGATGTCTTTGATCTTGTCAGAATTGGCTTCGATTTCTATTTTCGAGACCATATGACCTAAAAATTTTCCAAACCCAATGCCAAAGGCACACTTGGCAGGGTTTAACATGATCTTGTGGTGCCTCAACACTTTGAATGCCTCGCTGAGGTGATTAATATAATTGGTCTTGGCTAGGATTTTGACTAACATTTCATCAACATAGACCTCCATGGTCCTTGCAATTATATGGGCGAATATTTTATTCACCAATCTCTGATAAGTAGCTCATGCATTCTTAAGTCCAAAATCTATAACAAGATAACAGAAGACACCAAAGTCGGTTATGAAAGATATCTTGAGGGTGTCGTTTTTATACATTTTGATCTGATTATAACTGCTAAAGCCATCCATGAAGCTCAACATCTCGTGCCCAGTAATGGCATCGATTAGGGTATCAATCCTAGGTAGGGGATAGTAGTCCTTTGGGCATGTATCTTTTAGATCAGTGAAGTTGATTCACATCCTCCACTTTCCATTAGCTTTCTTGACCATCACGGGATTAGCCAACCACTCGTAGAATTGCACTTCCTCAATAATCCAGCTTCTAGGAGTTTCTCGACCTCCTGTTTTCTGGCGTGCAGCCTATCAGGGGCATAAGTTCTCTTCTTCTGCTTGATATCCTTTTAAGTTGGATCGACATTCAACTTGTGAGTTATAAGGTCAGGGTCAATTCCATTCATGTCAGTTGTTGTCCAAGCAAGTACATCATTATTCTCTTACAATAATGTAGTCAGTTAGCCCTTCAAGGGCTTATCTAGGGATGCTCCAATATATGTGACCTTATCCGGGTCTAACGGGTTTAAAGTAATCGGGACCAATTCCTCAGCTATCTTCTCCAGAAGTTCTTCATTCTCACGGACATCCATCAAGAAACGCATTCACCCCCCCTCTGTGTTACATTTTGTTACATTCAATATCTAACATACACCTTGATGGTGGACATCTTAAACTTTCTCGAGATGTGGGCGTTCATAATCTCTTCAGTGAATGGAGGGTTTGGATCATTAGGATCTCCTAAGAGCATCAAGTCATTCAGGTATGCCCTTGGGGGGACAACCCTTTGCCTTGGTGTTAGACCTTCTAAGTCTATAACGAGAAGAAAATCCCTCAGTCTTGCTGCATGTTGGGGTCTTGGTGTCTGATGCATCTCCACATCACACTTCAACCTTTGGATCTCAACTTTATGAGCCCTAATCCTCTCTTGTAGATCTTGGGGAATCATCCTAGCTTTCATGAGCCTTTACACCTCGTCGTTTATTATCTTGTTTCTCTCTGCTGCAAACTTCCTTCATTTTTGCTGAACAGGTGTGTAGCTGGGATCAACATTTAGTTTGTGCGTGATGACAGTTGGATCTATTTCTTTTATATCATCGTGCTCCCATACAAAATCATCCAATCTCGTGGTTAGGAAATTCATCAAATTAGCTTCAATTATTGGGGAAAGGTCTTCTCCTATTAACACCTTCTTGTCTCCCGTCTTCAAGTCGACTTCAGCTAACTGTTATGGTCCGATAATCGTAGCTACAGGCGTCTCATTTCTATGGTGTTGAACAGTTAGCTTCAGACATGTCATGTAGCACTCCCATGCAATATTTTGATCTCCTCGTATTTATTGAGCTCCCCATGGTGTTGAGAATTTCAGCACTTGGTGATATGTTGATGGTACCGTTTTCAAGTTATGAATCCAAGGCCTTCCCATGATTATGTTGTATATCAAGTCGACATCTATTATACAGAATCTCCAATAGGTTGACCCCTTGCGCGTACGTTGGCAATGTGATTTCTCCCAATGTGCGCTTTGTTTCACCACTAAACCCTACTAGTGTTGTCGATTTTTTGATCATGTCACTTTCTGCTAATCCCATTTGTGTTAGAGTTCTAAGCATCATGATATTGGCGGCGCTCCCATTGTCCACCAATATTCTTTTGATTAAGCAATTTCCCACAGGTAGTGAGATGACTAGTCCGTCTTGTTGCGGTTCACGTATGTTCCTCTTGTCTGACTCGTCAAACATTAAAGATGGCAAACTATCATTACCAACTCCCACTTGTGTAACTCGTATGTCTGTTTCTCTGTATGCTCTTTTAGCTTGTGAATATGTTGATTCACATACCTCTGATCCACCCGCAATGAAGTTAATCATTTTGTGATGTGGTAAAGGAGGTGGTTGTCTTACTGGTGTCATGTTTTCCCTTCTAGGTGATACTTCCTACCTGATATAAGCCATTTTATTTGACGTCATGAACTCTTTGAGATATCCTTTCTTGGTTAGAAATTGTAGTTCTTTCCGCAAAGCCACGCAGTCATAGGCCTTATGTCCGTAGTCTTCATGATACTCGTACCATAGTTTGAAATCTGGGTTTGCTTTAGGCTTGTTGCTCTTCACTGACCATTTGACTATACCTCCCAACTTGGTGAACTCCTTCATCATGGTTGAAGGTGTTATCGTGAAGCCATAGTTGTCATAAGTTGGTGGCAGGTTAGGGTCCTTCCTCCAGTCACTGCGTTCCTCCCTTTTTCACTCATTAGATTCTCGTGTAGAGTTAACATAGACTTCATCCCTGACAGGTCTTGTATACGGCTTGTATTCCCTAGATCTTGGTGTCGTAATCTTTCTCGATGATTTGTAATACTTTTCATCATCTTCCATTATGTCTTCTTCTAGTCTCATTTGTGTCATAGCTTTGGCTTGCACGTCATCCATCATTCTATAAGGGTATTTTGTCAGCTCTTTATACAACGGAGATTCCTGTTCTAACCCCCTTCTGAATGCTTCAATAGCCTAGGGACATCACAATTAGTGATAGTCATTTTTTCTCTGTTGAATCGTGTCAAGTAATCACGCAATGGCTCCCTATTTCGTTGGACGATTTTATATAAATTGCTGGTGATTTTTTTGAATAATCGACTGCTAGCAAATTGCATGTTAAACGCGTCTACCAAATCGGCAAATGTCTTGATGCTCCCATGTGGGAGGTTCACAAACCATTGTAAAGTTGGTCCTGACAATGTAGAACTAAAACATTTGCACATACAAGCTTCCTTCAAATCACGCGTAATTGGTACCGTAAATATTTGTTGCTTATATTATGCAATGTGTTCCAAGGGATCACTAGTTCCATCATATGGTCTCATTTGTGGCAACATGAAATGTTTTGGTATTTCTACCGAAGCAATGCTGTCATGGAAAACCGAATCAGCATAGCTCGTTGGGGTCGCCTTCTCTAACGATTTCGGAATGCCATGAATTCTTTCAATCAAATCTCTCACTTCTTGTATTTATCTTTTGAATTCTTCTGCAATTTGATTCCGGGATCTTGTACTTCTATGACGTGACCTTCTTCTCTCAGTATCTCCTTGTTGATCGTCACGATCTTCGTATCGTTGCTTGTCACGTTTCTTTTCCATGTCGTCATCGTTGTTTGGCACATCCTTCATGTCTTCAATATCAATAATATCATCTGCCCCATTTGTTGGCCCTTCATGTTGGTCGTATTCGTCTGTGTCATCCATGTCCAAACGCCCGATCACGTTTGGGATAGTCTTCTTCGTCGCCGTCTTCTTCGTCGCAGTCTTAGTTCTTGATTTGGCCGTAGTCAGCTCTTTCTTCAATGTTTCATTTTCAGAACGCATCTTCTCCATTTCGTCTTGTAGTCGTTTCAATGTCGCTGCCATTTTCTTATTGTTTTCATCCTCAGACCCTTGATTCGTAATTCGTTCCTCCAAGCCATCACCCGCCATCGTAGTGCAACAATCAAATCCTTAGCAAGTTTCCCATAGATGGCGCCAATTGTTTTTACCAAACAATGAGAGGTTAAATGTTAAGGCTATGATTGCGGATATACGTAAATAAGAACAAAATAAATACGTTTGACATGAGGAATTGGTGACGCGAAAAACCCGATAACGGGAAAAAACCGCGGGTGGGATTGTGTACCCAAACTAAAACGTAATTCACTAAATGGATAATAGAAATTACAAAAGATTCATCTAACATAAATGATCTATTACAAGTATCATGGCTAATGTTCTTACATTTGTTTGTAAGTCTCGGTTTTGGGTATTATGTGTATGTTCTTTTGTTTTCTTCCTTAGTGAACTCGAGTTGTAGTTGAAACTTGAACCTTATTGCTGTGTTTTTCGGTTATTTGAGTTGTCCCCGTTTTCTTCCTCCACCCTTAGCTTTATCTCTTAGGCTGTTCCTCTTTTTTCTCCCCCTCTCCACTTATCTCTCCATTTTGAATTGTAAGTGAATTGTGTTGATAGTTCAATAATAATCCCTATAAATCCGGCGTTTAAAAGACCAAGTCATACTTCCATTAGTTGATCTTCATGTCATCTTCCTCTAAGACGTTTGCTCATCCTTCCTATTCCGACTTGCTTGCAGTGTTGTCTGATCTTTGATCACATCTTGACATCAACGAAAATGTAGGCTTAATAATATCCCCAAATTTTGTTGATTAATTTATTTAATTAACAAAATCTACAACTGAATCTTTTAATGTATATCTGTGATATGCAGTGTATATTGTGTGTGATAATGATTCACCCCTTCTAGGTTAGCGTATGAATAGCTTAGTGATGTACATGCACTGGCTACTCATTTATCAAGAAAACCATTTCGTTATCCCAGGATGAACTCTTCATTTATCCCTATATATTCTCTTCATCCAATTCATATATAATCATTTCTCTTTTTTGATATTCACTTAACTCTCTCTCTTTCTTCAAATATGGCCAAAAAACATAGAAAAAGTTATAATAGTCGTAATGATGAAAACACCCACTCTTTTCCCAATCCTTCCGATTGGATTGCTACCAACCTGCTAGACTCAATAGACAATCGCCAAAGTGATATTAAAACTGGGAGATTTGAAGAGGCCAAGATGTTATTTCAATCCAATGTTGTTGCCATTGTCCCGGACGCCACTGTTCGTGCTGATCCCTTTAAAAAAGGCTGGGTATTTTTCTATTATTACCCCTTTGATGCTGGACTCACTTTCCCTTTTTCCAAGTTTGTTGTTGGCATGTTAAGCACTCTGAAAGTGTCCCCTGGACAATTGATGCCCTTTGCGTGGAGAGTTCTTGCATGCTTGGATTCTATTGAGGAAAAACACAAGCTGTGTATTGATGTTGAAGTCGTGAAACAATCTTATAGTTTAAAGAAATTCAGTGGATGCACGGTTGGGTTCACTAATAAGGACACCGATGATCCATTAATCCTCAATAATGATACAGTCAATGACCGAAACTGAAAAAAAGAATACTTTTTTTGTTGAAAAGGCATCTTTGGGAGACGATGTTGATTACCTGTTGGAGCGTTGGAGCAATACCGGTAACCCTCTCAATCTTTATCATTGTAATCATCTTATGTATATTCTCCATATAATAGATCTATTACTTTTAGTGTCGCTTACATTTAACTCTGCCTTGCAAATCATTTGTTTATCAGCATGCATGCCCTTTCTGAACAATATTCCACTTGTCTCTATTTGTCTTGACATTTATTCATGTTATTGCACTCCGTGTTGACTTGATGTTTTTTTTCTATTCTTGTCTCTACAATTGTCGTGTTGTTAATTATTCTTCGTACTTGTAGATAGTGATTTTGATTTTGATGAGGATAACACCAAGGCTAAATCTACAGTTGATAAGATCCGTGCTTTACCCATCGTAGAGAGATTGTGGCCAAACTGTTTGGGCAAGCCCATTCGTAATGTTGGTCAAGTTAACATTGAGGACTTTGCTTCTGATCTGAAGAAATCGCAATCGCGTTATAAGGCTACAGCTTTTAAGAAATCTGTGCGGAAATCTGCTGTAAACAGGACTCAGAGTAAGCAACTTTCAATCTCTATAACCCAACAATCCTATTCTGCCTTGAGTCTGTCATCTGAGTCCCAGGATAGCCCCAAGAGTGTCAAAGATGCTGAGATGAGTTCCGGATGAATTTATTTTAAAGATATACATCGAACATTCTCTTTTTCGACTTATTTCCTTTTTTCTTTCTGTTTGTCTCTTATTATATTGACATGGATCAAACCCGTCTTCCTTATTATAGAGTTTAAGCCTCTAGTAATTAAGCCTTTGATCATTTCTAGCAAAGACCTCTTTGCTAAAAGAGCCCATGATGACAAATCCACTAAAACTGATTCCTCTAAAGCCCCCATGATGTTGAGTCCCATTAGCAGCCTAGTTTCCAAAAATATCAGAATTGACCCATCTGTTACAAACAATAAACCTGAGGTTACTGTTCCCTTAGCTTTCCAGAATTATGATAGGTCTGTTGATCCCTCCACTTTTGCTCATCTGCTTGGTGACATGTTACTTCCCCAATCCATGGAGGCCCTGTTAGCTAAACCTGTTGCTTCAATTTTGAATGATGTTGCTGGATATTCCTTCCATGTAATTAGTGCCTCAATTTGTTTTATCATTATGTATTTTTTATTCGTTGCCACTTTTCCTTACATAATATATTTCTTTGTGTCATAGACCCTCCAAAGCATTATGGTGGCTCGGGAGTTTTATGAGCATGAGATGAAGAGGCTCAAAGAAGTAGAAGATGAGCATAAGAAGTGTGCAGAGAAGATTCGAGCAGTTGAGGATTTGGCGTTCAACAATTTGAAAGTTATAAAAGACGTTCAGAATGAGTTGGAAGAATTTGCTTCCAAAGTGCAGTCGTCAGAGAAAGATATGCGTGATGAGGCAGAAAAGGTCGTGCACCAGCAAATTATGCAAACTTGCATGGACATGATGCTTGAATATCATCGGGGTGAGTGGAGCTCGTAGGATGTTTCCGAGACCGTCAAGATTTATAATGAAACTTTCCCCGATGATGCCTTCCTTATGGATGAGTTCAATGATGATGAAGCAAAGTCCCCACGAGATGATGCTCCTGAAGATAAGTGACAGGATCCTCGTCCCATGACTTTAATTTAAGCATTTTAAGAATTTATCTACGTTTAAATTTTGAACCTGTTCCTTCATTGTTTTGATGTTACTTTTGCAGTACTCTCATCCCTGTTTCTCTTTTAAACGGGGGATCTTGGTTTAATTTGCTGAATATTTGCCGTAATCTATTATCTTTGAATCATACTTTTTCCGTCTTCGTACTTGATCATCTTTTGATCATATTGCTTAGTTAAATTATATTGTGTCAACTGTAGTTATTATTTTTGTAAGAGGTCATATATCTTTGATAATATTCTGTAGGCACTCGAACGTCATATAATTATTAATTTATGAAATTTGTCCAAACAATTCTTTAGAAAAGAAAATTGTTTAGACTTGTCTTAAAGTAAGACTTCTTACTTGTTGACGTACATTTTTTCCAAGTATGCTTTCATTTTAAATGTAACTGTAATTGTGAATGTACTTAGTTGTATTTTATTATCGAAGTATTTTATTTTATCGTTAATATATTTTGTCTTGTCGTCAAAGTACGTTATTTCATTGTCATACGTTGGTGCATGCACTCGTAGGGTGGTTAAAAGCCTTATTCCCTCTTGAAACTCACCAAGTAGTTATATAAATACATAGAACGTTATGAATACATGTAAATATTATCATCATCGTAATCAATGTCATTGTACTTTTTCGTCAACTACATTCGTTAAGTGTATATTGCACTCGTGAAGTAACAATATTGTAGTTGGGTGATCAACCCTTTTATGACTTTTAACATACATTAACATACGGTAATATTGTAAGGACTTATAAGGTAGGATTGCATAATTGAATTAAATGAACAAGCATAATCTTATGTATAATAATGCAATTCACAAATTAAATTGATAACTTGAAAGCATAATTTCACTACACAATAACGTAGCTCATGACATGTAGAACATGGAATCAATCTTCCATAAACAAGTCATCCAAAGCAAATAATGACAAATAGCAAGCAATGGCATGCCAAACATCAACAATTTCCAACAACTAACTATGCCCTTATTGACTTATTAATCAATGACTTCTAAGAACAGAAACTTTAAAAGATGAGATAGAAAACTTTACACGTGATAAAGTTTTAGATAAAAAGTGTTCCATCTTTTCGTTACTTGTGTTCCCTCCGTGCTCGATAATCAGTAAGCCCCACGTCCAATGACGGGATCAATAAAGTAGGGGCATTCCCAAGTGTCAGCGAATTTCCCTGCCGTCACGTCCATAGTGTTTTGGAACGTTTTTCTCAATAATATGTCACCAACATGGAAAGTTCTTATATGTGTTGGATTTTAATCCCAGCGGAAGCATGGCAAAACACTTTTACACATATAAAATCCAAATAAAAGCATATAAATCGTGATTAAAACATATGAATCGATTACTAACCTTTAATAGCGATCCAAAAGCAACGATCGGAGATCCTTAGCAGCTGCTCCTCAAACGTGAAGCACTCCACCGGTATCCTCCAAGAAAACGATGCTAAGGAGGAGGAGGAGGTGGAGAGAATTAGGTTTTTCTAAAAAAATTGGGTTGGAATAAAAATAGGGTTTATAATAGTATATTTATAGGCAAAATTTTCAGCTGAAATTTTCCCATAAAATATTATTATTATTAACCCTTTATTATTCACATTAATAATTAAAACATCTTTTAATTATTAATCCTTTTTCTAAACACTTTAGAAATAATTCTCTCTCTTGATTTAATTTCCAAAAATTAAATTCTTAATTAATAATATTAAGAACTTTTCTCAATTAATTTATAATCAATTAAATCTCATTTAATCAATTATTAAATTTTCCAATTAATTATTTATTTCATAAATAAATAATTATTAGCCATTATTAATTAATTCCTCCACCATTAAATCATTCTCTTTTATGGTGTGACCCTGTAGGTTCAATATTAAGCCGGTAGTAGAAATAAATAATAATAAAACTATTTTATCATTATTTATATAAATTCTCTAATTTATTAAATATGATTAATCAATTAATCATATTTATTCTACATCGTGAGGGATACTTCTCAGCATATCGCGACTATCCGGATAATACGAATTCACTGCTTAGAATACCAAGAACCTATTCAGTGAATAGTTACCGTACAATTAACTCCTTCTACCCTCCAATATCCTGATTAAATACAAGGCATGGATCTTGTGTCAAGCCTATCTAATTTAATCATTTGCTTTTCCATTTACTATGCTCAGTTCTATGTAAATTAGAAACTCCTTTCTAATTTCATTCACTCTGGCCAGAGATTCCTGAACTAGCATAAGTGGATCAGCCTTGAACATTCTCTTCCTTCACTGGAAGGGGTAGATCCTTTATTGATCATACACTATCTTCGTGTACAAATTCCTATACCCAGTAGAGCCCTAATAATTGTCCCTGGAGACTAAGAACTAAACCAAAGCATAGTTTAGTGTACACAAGATGACTATGATGACCTCAAGTCTAAGGATACTTGTACAACTATCACTATGTGAACAACTGCTGACACGTGAGTGAACTCCATCAGTTGTTCAGCTGTGCGAGTCATGTTTAGTGAACTTATTCTATAATAAGCACCTACATACTAGCTATAGTGTCACCACACAAATATCTATGAGAACAGACATCCTTCATAATGAAGCAAGCATAGTATATACCGATCTTTGTGGATTATTAATTACCAGTTAGTAATCCTATGACCAGGAACTATTTAAGTTTAGAGTTATCATCTTTTAGGTCTCACTATTATGATCTCATCATAATCCATAAAAAGCTTTACTCTAAACTATGGTATATCTTATTTAAACACTTAAATAGATAGAGCCCGTAATAAAAACAAAACAAGTTTTTTATTAATATCAATGAAATCAAAACAGATTACATAAAAAGTTATTCCTAAATCCTCATACATGATTGGACTTAGGACATATCTCTTTCAATCTCCCACTTGTACTAAAGCCAATCACTTTGGTATCTAATACCCATCCTGTCTTTATGACGATCAAAGTGACTCTGAGAAAGTGGCTTTGTGAGTGGGTCTGCTACGTTATTATGTGTGTCAACTCTCCCGACGTTGACATCTCCTCTTTCAACAATCTCCCTAATCAGATGAAAGCGTCGCAGGACATGTTTGGAATTTTTATGAGACCTAGGTTCCTTGGCTTGTGCTATTGGTGCGTTGTTATCACAATACAACACAATAGGCTCTTCAACGCTAGGAACAACTCCCAATTCAGAAACAAATTTCCTCATCCAAACAGCTTCTTTTGCAGCCTCACTTGCAGCTATATATTCTGCTTCCGCTGGGGAGTCAGCCGTTGTCGACTGTTTGGAACTCTTCCAACTTATCGCACCACCATTTAGAGTAAACACCTACCCTGACAAGGATTTGCTATCACTCTCTGATTGAAAACTAGAGTCAGTATAACCCTCTATTTTTAAATCAGATTCACCGCCAAAAACAAGAAAAATGTCCTGAGTCCTTCGCAAGTACTTAAGGATGTTTTTCATTGCTTTCCAGTGGTCTTCACCTGGATTGGACTGATATCTGCTCGTCACACTAATTGAATAAGCAACATCAAGCCTTGTACACAACATCGCGTACATGATAGATCCTATTGCTGAAGCATAAGGAATCTTACTCATACGCTCTCTTTCCTCAGGTGTCTTAAGAGACATTTTTTCAGAAAGGGACACTCCATGACTCATCGGTATGAGACCTCTTTTGGAGTTTTCCATGCTAAACCTTTTAAGCACTTTCTGGATGTATGTACCCTGGGTAAGACCTATCATTCTTCTAGATCTATCTCTATAGATCTTTATACCGAGAATGTAGGATGCTTCTCCCAAGTCCTTCATGGTGAAGTTCTTTAATAGCCATACTTTGACTGATTGCAGCATCGGTATATCATTTCCTATAAGAAGTATGTCATCCACATACAATACAAGAAATATTACCGCGCTCCCACTAACCTTCTTGTAGACACATGGTTCATCTATGTTTTTGATAAAATCAAACTCTTTGATTGTCTCATCAAAACGGGTGTTCCATCTACGAGAAGCTTGCCTTAAACCATATATGGTTCACAGGAGCTTACACACTAGGTGTTCATTTCCCTTGGAAAGAAAACCTTCTGGCTGTGTCATATACACTTCCTCCTCAAGTTCCCCATTGAGGAAGGCCGTTTTCACGTCCATTTGCCAGATCTCATAGTCGTAGTAAGCAGCAATCGCAAGCAAAATCCAAATTGATTTTAACAGGGCTACAAGCGAATAGGTTTCATCAAAGTCAATCCCTTGTCTTTGATTAAATCTTTTTGCCACTAGCCTAGCCTTATAGGTCTCCACCTGGCCATCTGCTCCAATCTTTCTCTTATATACCCACTTGCACCCAATAGGCTTAACACCTTCAGGCGCTTCAACCAGAGTCCATACTTGGTTGGTATACATAGATTCCATTTCGAATTTCATGGCACTTTGCCATTTCTCTGAGTCAACACTACTCGTAGCCTCATTGTAGGTCTAAGGGTCGTCTTCATCAATGATTGACAACTCATTGTCATTCTCAATGACAAGGCCATAATACCTCTCAGGTTGGCGAGACACTCTCTCTGACCTACGAATGGGCTGTTCCACAGAAGGTTGTTCAGTCTGAACAGGTGTTTCCACTTGAACCGTAGTAGTTTGTGCTTCTTGAACTTCATCAAGTTCAATTTTGCTCCCACTGTTTCCTTCAAGGATAAACTCCTTTTCCAAGAAGGTAGCATATCTGGAGACAAACACCCAATGATCGATGTAAAAGTAATACCCTAAAGTCTCTTTAGGATATCCCACAAAACTACATTTTACGGATCGAGATTCCAGCTTATCTGGGTCAACTTTCTTGACATAAGCTGGACATCCCCAAATCTTAACATGTTTAAGACTCGGTTTCCTTTCTTTACATATCTCATATGGAGTTTGAGGAACAGATTTGGAAGGCACCTTATTCAGTAAATATGCTGAGGTTTCCAATGCGTAACCCCATAAGAATACTGGAAGATTCGCATAGCTCATCATGGACCGAACCATGTCTAACAGAGTTTGATTTCTCCTTTCAGATACCCCATTCAACTGTGGAGTATATGGAGGAGTCCACTGGGAGACTATACCATTTTCTTTGAGATAATCTAGAAACTCTCCATTCAAGTATTCACCACCTCGATCTGATCGAAGAGTTATAATACTGTGTTTGGTTTGTTTCTCCACTTCATGTTTATATTCCTTGAACTTTTCAAAGGCTTCAGACTTGTGTTTCATCAAATACACATATCCGAATCTAGATCTATCATCTATGAAAGTAATGAAATACAAAAATACACCCATGGCTTGCGTAGACATTGGTCCACATACATCTGTGTGTACCAATCCTAGCAAATCTGCAGCCCTCTCTCCATGTCCACTAAATGGAGATTTGGTCATTTTACCCAATAGACAAGACTCGCATGTAGGATATGATTCAAAATCAAAGGGGTCTAGTAACCCTTCCTTATGCAATGTCCGAAGTCTATTTTCACTAATATGACCTAGCCTACAGTGCCATAAATAGGTCATATTTTCATCATCTCATTTTCTTTTATTAGTTTGCTCAATCTGAAGTAAATCATGCTCTACGTCACATACATACAGACCATTATTTAAAATTCCACGTCCATAAAGAATATTATCTCTAAGGATAGAACATTCATTATTCTTAATAATAAATGAAAAACCATCCAAATCCAACATAGGGATAGAAACAATATTCCTTACAATAGAGGAAACGTAATAACAATTATTCAAAATAATAGTCTTGCCCGTAGGCATATGTAAACTAAATGATCCTACAGATATGGCCGCAACCCTTGCTCCATTGCCCATACGTAGAATCACCTCATCTTTTTCAAGATTCCTACTTCCCTTTAGTCCTTGCAACGAATTGCAAATATGAGAACCACAGGCGGTATCTAATACCAAAATAGAAATTTGACCTAGTGACATATTAACTTCGATCATAAACATGCCAGAATCAGAAGCGGTAGTCTTACTACCCTTCCTCTTCTTTAATTCTGCAAGGTAAACCTTGCAGTTTCTCTTCCAGTGCCCTAACTTGTTACAGTGAAAGCATACAGCTAAATTAGGATCAGTCAACTTGTGAGCATCTAGTATGCTCCTGAGTGATAGTGCAGAAGACATAATATAGTAAATCTGTAAATGATAAACACATAACAACACTTAGCAAATATTCAATTTCATTTCAAAACACTATATGAATCGGGTCTTTATTCAGAAGTGGCTCCCACTAGTTTATCTAATTTATTCAACCCCCTACGTGAAAAATTAAGCATTCATAATGCTAGTGGTAATAGGGATCCTACATTCCATTACACAACCTCGGCTGTGGCACGAACCGCCATGTAATGTTCAATAGGCAGACAACTCTTGTCAATTACATCTTATGTTATTCCCTAATCAAAGTTTAGCCTCTTGAATACTTGAGTCACGGCTGTGGCATGACAAACTCAATATTCTAAGTCAAGTCTAACCCAACATTCCGTACAATTGAATCAGTCTCCAACGGCCCACGGCTGTGGCACGTACCGACCTTTAGATTCTAATTCAATGTACACATCTCTATGTAATAGACAAGTATTTCTTATTTCGAAATCAAAGCCCTCGGCTGTAGCACGAACCGACAATGATTTAAAAATAAGAACTACTTTCTATCATGTTGGAAGGCTATGACCGACACAAGCCCGTTGTATCATTGGCCAATTACTACTTAATATTATTTAATTTTAGAGGGATTATATTACGTTACAATCATAATCATATTATAAAGAGATTCTTCCTTTTAAATTAAATATTTCAAATCAATAATCAATAATCAGATGATTCCCAGATCGGGTGGAGCATTGTCAAGAGGCGTCACTTAATAACCCTTTCTTACAGATAGAAATCTGTTGTTGACAGAATCATCCTTTCTCTCATATTGAAAATTCATATTCAATTACGTGTTTCATAAATACAAGAATCTCATGATTGTATTCATAATATTATTATTAAGGTTATGAAATAATTTCACTATACTAGATTGTCTAACAAACGCCTTATGTTAATTTAAGTTCACCTAAATCTATCATCGCATGATAAACTAAGCATATATCACATATATAAACATGAATAAATGACAAGGTAGGCATGTTATATCATCTAGCATATTAGTCCAAGCATTATACATCTCTATGTATCACATGAAGCATTTAAAAGCAATTAAAAACAGTCAAAAACAGTTTTAAAACACTTCTGTTAGCTATAAACAGTTCGAAATAATTTCTTAAAATATCATATAATATACCATTAGAAGCGTCTCGAAAAGACGAATCCAACGGCACCAAAAACGCCCAATTCTGAGCTCCCACGCGCCCTCACGCGCCCCGAGAAGGTGACTCACGCGCCGCCACGCGCACAAGCGCTGTCAGGCGCGTGTCACACCGACGCCCACGCGCGCCACGCGCTCCACGTGCCTCACGCGCCCAAAACCCTACACTGACGTCAGCATGACGTCATCTGATGACGTCAGCATGACGTCAGCACTGCTTGACCAGCGCGTGTCTGACACGCGCCGCGCGTGGCACACGAGCGCGTGTACCCCACGTGCACGCGCCAGACGCGCGGTCCTCCCTTCTGCTTCGAACGTTGACGCCTGACACTTCTTTGAACAACGTGCCGCCGTCCTGTTCTTTGTCTTCTTTCTGTGCCATCAACAAACAACAGCAGATGTATATATATATACATACTAACAATTTATATATATATATATGATTATTTAATTACGAATTTAATTGCAACAACTTTAAAAATTCATAATAAATAATCTATACATCATAAAATTATAAGAAAAATACCCAGATGATCTACAACACTTGCAGAACCCAGATCAACATTCAAAATTATTCTGAGAAACGATTTCTCATCAGTCATAATTAATCTATTATATAACTTGTAAAAATCATAATTAATTCATACAAGCACATAAAATTCTGAAATTTGTACCACAGATCTATATGCATACGACCTATGCTCTGATACCATTGTTGGATTTTAATCCCAGAGGAAGCATGGCAAAACACTTTTACACATATAAAATCCAAATAAAAGCATATAAATCGTGATTAAAACATATGAATCGATTACTAACCTTTAATAGCGATCCAAAAGCAACGATCGGAGATCCTTAGCAGCCGCTCCTCAAATATGAAGTACTCCACCGGTATCCACCAAAAAAACGATGCTAAGGAGGAGGAGGAGGTGGAGAGAATTAGGTTTTTCTAAAAATTTTGGGTTGGAATAAAAATAGGGTTTATAATAGTATATTTATAGGCAAAATTTTCAGCTGAAATTTTCCCATAAAATATTATTACTATTAACCCTTTATTATTCACATTAATAATTAAAACATCTTTTAATTATTAATCCTTTTTCTAAACACTTTAGAAATAATTCTCTCTCTTGATTTAATTTCCAAAAATTAAATTCTTAATTAATAATATTAAGAACTTTTCTTAATTAATTTATAATCAATTAAATCTCATTTAATCAATTATTAAATTTGCCAATTAATTATTTATTTCATAAATAAATAATTATTAGCCATTATTAATTAATTCCTCCACCATTAAATCATTCTCTTTTATGGTATGACCCTGTAAGTTCAATATTAAGCCGGTAGTAGAAATGAATAATAATAAAACTATTTTATCATTATTTATATAAATTCTCTAATTTATTAAATATGATTAATCAATTAATCATATTTATTCTACATCGTGAGGGATACTTCTCAGCATATAGCGACTATCCGGATAATAAGAATTCACTGCTTAGAATACCAAGAACCTATTCAGTGAATAGTTACCGTACAATTAACTCCTTCTACCCTCCAATGTCCTGATTAAATACAAGGCATGGATCTTGTGTCAAGCCTATCTAATTTAATCATTTGCTTGCCCATTTACTATGCTCAGTTCTATGTAAATTAGAAACTCCTTTCTAATTTCATTCACTCTGGCCAGAGATTCCTGAACTAGCATAAGTGGATCAGCCTTGAACATTCTCTTCCTTCACTGGAAGGGGTAGATCCTTTATTGATCATACACTATCTTCGTGTACAAATTCCTATACCCAGTAGAGCCCTAATAATTGTCCCTGGAGACTAAGAACTAAACCAAAGCATAGTTCAGTGTATACAAGATGACTATGATGACCTCAAGTCTAAGGATACTTGTACAACTATCACTATGTGAACAACTGCTGACACGTGAGTGAACTCCATCAGTTGTTCAGCTGTGCGAGTCATGTTCAGTGAACTTATTCTATAATAAGCACCTACATACTAGCTTTAGTGTCACCACACAAATATCTATGAGAACAGACATCCTTCATAATGAAGCAAGCATAGTATGTACCGATCTTTGCGGATTATTAATTACCAGTTAGTAACCCTATGACCAGGAACTATTTAAGTTTAGAGTTATCATCTTTTAGGTCTCACTATTATGATCTCATCATAATCCATAAAAAGCTTTACTCTAAACTATGGTATATCTTATTTAAACACTTAAATAGATAGAGCCCGTAATAAAAACAAAACAAGTCTTTTATTAATATCAATGAAATCAAAACAGATTATATAAAAAGTTATTCCTAAATCCTCATACATGATTGGACTTAGGACATATCTCTTTCAATATGGACGTGTTTGTTGTAGGTATTAGCCACCCTTTGTTAATAAGAAACTAACCGAATTTTTGCCATTTCTCGTAATTCGTCCACAGTATCTTTGTCATGTGACAACTCTGTGTTATTCACGTCATTTGTCAAGAGTCCATATCTTGTTATTGGTATAATGATTTTTGTTGGTAACACGGCTTTAGTGCTATAGACTAGACTATATGATGTCTATCATATTGATTTTTTAGGAGTCGTCATGTCCGACCACAACACCCAATGCAGTTCTTCAGCCCACTTTCCTTTGCATGAAGTCAATCATCTTTTAATATTGTTGATTATGATTTTGTTGCTTGATTCGGCTTTTCCATTGGCTTGAGGGTATCTTGTTGCCGACTTAATCAGATTAATGTTCCAACATTTGCAAAACATTTCAGTCTTATCGCTTATGAACTGCGACCCATTGTCACAAACGATCTCGGATGGCACACAAACTTGCAAAGAATGTTTCTTTTTATGAATGAAATTACCTCTTTTGATGTCACTTGCTTGAATGCCTCCTCTTCAATCCACTTTGAGAAATAATCGGTCATGGCTAACATGAACACTTTCTGTCCTAGTGCAGGTGGCATTTTTCCCACGATATCCATTCCCCGCTTCATGAAATGCCAAGATGGAACGGATATGTTAAGATGTTCAGAAGGTTGATGTATGACAGGTGTATGTCTTTGGCAGGCATCACATCTTTTTGTGTAGTCTAGGGCATCCTGTCTTAGTGTCGACCAATAGTAACCCAAGCGTAGAATTTTTAAAGAAAGATTTCTTCCATTAGTGTGGTTTCCACATTCTCCTTCGTATGCATCCATTAGCACCATGTTTGCCTCATGTCTTTTCAGACATCTCTGGAGCAACCCCGTAGAGGATTTTTTGAATAATTCCCCATCTATGATCGTAAACCTTGAGGCCTTCATCCTGAGGATCCTTGCTTCATTGTTGTTGTTTGGCATTGTTCCAAACTGCAAATAGTCCTTGTATGTCTTAATCCAGCTGTCTGCATATTCACTGATATTGTCGTCACATTGAATAAGAGCCATTATTTCTGATCCAAGAACCAGTCTTTCCATGGAAGGCTTCATGATGTGGACCACCGGGATGTTATTTAAGTCTAACCCCTTGGACACAGCTCCCAAGTCGGCTAATGCATCAGCTTGTACGTTATTTTCCATTGGAACCTGTTTTATGCTGAAGTTATCGAAGTGGTTTGTTAACCTTATGGTGATGTCCAGGTATGCGGCCATCTTGGGACCTTTGGCTTTATAAGACCCCTTGACGTGATTAACAATGAGCAGCGAATCACAGTTGACGTCAATAGTTTTGATCTTCATGTCTTTAGCAATTGTGAGTCCCATGATTAGTGCCTCATATTCAGCTTCGTTGTTTGTAACTTTAAAGTCACATCATATTGATTCAGCTATCATATCCCCCTATGGCGATTTGAGGACAAACCCTAATCATGTTCGAAGCCCCGTCTGTGTATAATGTCCAAGGCTTTGTGTCTACTCTTGAAAGAGCTTGTTGAAATTCTTGCTCAGTAGTCGTCATTTGGCTTGGATGAAATCAGCCACAAAGTCGGCTAAGGCTTGTGACTTTATTGTGGTCCTTGCATCATACATGAAGTCGTAAGTACTTAGATGTATTGCCCATTTTGCCATTCTTCCCGTCAGATCAGGTTTACTCAAAACATTCCTCAAAGGGAAGTTCATAATGACATGTATTTTTTATGATTCAAAATAATGTCTCAACTTAGTGGAAGTCATAGTTAATGCAAGTACTAACTTCTCAAGAGATTTGTACCTTGTATCTGCATCTACCAAGCTCTTGCTGACGTAGTATACAGGCGACTGGACACCTTCACTTTCTTTCACAAGGACGCCACTTATCGCATGATCTGTTACGGATAAATAAACGTATACATCCTCTCCTTGAATGGGCTTGGACATGAGTGGTGGTGTGGTTATATAGCTTTTCAAGTTATTCAAAGCAACTTCATGTTTATCTGACCATAAAAATCTTTTATTCTTTCTCAACACGTCGTAAAAAAGTTTTCACATGTCCGGTGAATGTGAAATGAACCTGTTCAGGGCTGCAACCCGTCCTGTCAGTTTTTGGACGTTTTTGACGTTCGATGGTCTTTTTAATTTGAGAATCGCTTTGATTTGTTCTGGACTTGCCTCAATTGCTCTCCTTGGCACCATATGTTCAAGGAACTTTCCTGATGACACGGCAAAGTTGTATTTGGACGGGTTCAACTTCGTGTTGTATGACTTCAGAATATCGAACACTTCTTGAAGATCACAAACATGATTTTCTGCCTTAACAGACTTGAAAACCATGTCGTCAATGTAAACTTCCATTGTCTGCCCTATTTGGTCTTTGAACATTTTATTGACAAGCCTTTGAAACGTAGCCCCAACATTTCTTAGTCCAAAAGGCATGGCTAAGTAACAATATATCCCCCTGCCCGTTATGAATGCAGTCTTCTCACAGTCAGATGGTTCCATTTGAATCTGATTGAAACCACTCGACACATCCAAGAATGTTAGCAACTCATGACCAGCCACCGAGTCTACCATGGTGTCAATGTGTGGTAGCGGATAAGGGTCTTTAGGAAAAGCCTTGTTTAAGTCCGGGTCATCGACACAAACTCTCCATTTCCCTTTTTTCTGTACTATGACAACATTCGCTAACCATTCAGGATAATCCACTCCTCGAATCATCATAGCTTTCATGAGCCTTTACACCTTGTCGTTTATTATCTTGTTTCTCTCTGCTGCAAACTTCCTTCATTTTTGCTGAACAGGTGTGTAGCTGGGATCAACATTTAGTTTTTGCGTGATGACAGTTGGATCTATTTCTTTTATATCATCGTGCTCCCATGCAAAATCATCTAATCTCGTGGTTAGGAAATTCATCAAATTAGCTTCAATTGTTGGGGAAAGGTCTTCTCCTATTAACACCTTCTTGTCTCCCGTCTTCAAGTCGACTTCAACTAACTGTTATGGTCCGGTAATCGTAGCTACAGGCATCTCATTTCTATGGTGTTGAACGGTTAGCTTCAGACATGTCATGTAGCACTCCCATGCAATGTTTTGATCTCCTCGTATTTATTGAGCTCCCTATGGTGTTGAGAATTTCAGTACTTGGTGATATGTTGATGGTACCACCTTCAAGTTATGAATCCAAGGCCTTCCCATGATTATGTTGTATATCAATCGACATCTATTATACAGAATCTCCAATAGGTTGACCCCTTGCGCGTACATTGGCAATGTGATTTCTCCCAATGTGCGCTTTGTTTCACCACTAAACCCCACTAGTGTTGTCGATTTTTTGATTATGTCACTTTCTGCCAATCCCATTTGTGTTAGAGTTCTAAGCATCATGATATTGGCGGCGCTCCCATTGTCCACCAATATTCTTTTGATTAAGCAATTTCCCACAGGTAGTGAGATGACTAGTCCGTCTTGTTGCGGTTCACGTATGTTCCTCTTGTCTGACTCGTCAAACATTAAAGATGGCAAACTATCATTACCAACTCCCACTTGTGTAACTCGTATGTATGTTTCTCTGTATGCTCTTTTAGCTTGTGAATATGTTGATTCACATACCTCTGATCCACCCGCAATGAAGTTAATCATTTTGTGATGTGGTAGAGGAGGTGGTTGTCTTACTGGTGTCATGTTGTCCCTTCTAGGTGATACGTCCTACCTGATATAAGCCATTTTATTTGACGTCATGAACTCTTTGAGATATCCTTTCTTGGTTAGAAATTGTAGTTCTTTCCGCAAAGCCACGCAGTCATAGGCCTTATATTCGTAGTCTCCATGATAGTCGTACCATAGTTTGAAATCTGGGTTTGCTTTAGGCTTGTTGCTCTTCACTGACCATTTGACTATACCTCCCAACTTGGTGAACTCCTTCATCATGGTTGAAGGTGTTATCGTGAAGCCATAACTGTCATAAGTTGGTGGCAGATTAGGGTCCTTCCTCCAGTCACTGCGTTCCTCCCTTTTTCACTCATTAGATTCTCGTGTAGAGTTAACATAGACTTCATCCCTGACAGGTCTTGTATACGGCTTGTATTCCCTAGATCTTGGTGTCGTAATCTTTCTCAATGATTTGTAATACTTTTCATCATCTTCCATTCTGTCTTCTTCTAGTCTCATTTGTGTCATAGCTTTGGCTTGCACGTCATCCATCATTCTGCAAGGGTATTTTGTCAGCTCTTCATACAACGGAGATTCCTGTTCTAACCCCCTTCTGAATGCTTCAATAGCCTAGGGACATCACAATTAGTGATAGTCATTTTTTCTCTGTTGAATCGTGTCAAGTAATCACGCAATGGCTCCCTATTTCGTTGGACGATTTTATATAAATTGCTGGTGATTTTTTTGAATACTCGGCTGCTAGCAAATTGCATGTTAAACGCGTCTACCAAATCGGCAAATGTCTTGATGCTCCCATGTGGGAGGTTCACAAACCATTGCAAAGTTAGTCATGACAATGTAGAACTAAAATATTTGCACATACAAGCTTCCTTCAAATCACGCGTAATTGGTACCGTAAATATTTGTTGCTTATATTATGCAATGTGTTCCAAGGGATCACTAGTTCCATCATATGGTCTCATCTGTGGCAACATGAAACGTTTTGGTATTTCTACCAAAGCAATGCTGTCATGGAAAGCCGAATCAGCATAACTCGTTGGGGTCGCCTTCTCTAACGATTTCGGAACGCCATGAATTCTTTCAATCAAATTTCTCACTTCTTGTATTTATCTTTTGAATTCTTCTGCAATTTGATTCCAGGATCTTGTACTTCTATGACGTGACCTTCTTCTCTCAGTATCTCCTTGTTGATCGTCACGATCTTCGTATCGTTGCTCGTCACGTTTCTTTTCCATGTCGTCATCGTTGTTTGGCACATCCTTCATGTCTTCAATATCAATAATATCATCTGCCCCATTTGTTGGCCCTTCATGTTGGTCGTATTCGTCTGTGTCATCCATGTCCAAACGCCCGATCACTTTTGGGATAGTCTTCTTCGTCGCCGTCTTCTTCGTCGCAGTCTTAGTTCTTGATTTGACCGTAGTCAGCTCTTTCTTCAATGTTTCATTTTCAGAACGCATCTTCTCCATTTCGTCTTGTAGTCGTTTCAATGTCGCTGCCATTTTCTTATTGTTTTCATCCTCAGACCCTTGATTCGTAATTGGTTACTCCAAGCCATCACCCGCCATCGTAGTGCAACAATCAAATCCTTAGCAAGTTTCTCACAGACGGCGCCAATTGTTTTTACCAAACAATGAGAGGTTAAATGTTAAGGCTATGATTGCGGATATACGTAAATAAGAACAAAATAAATACGTTTGACACAAGGAATTGGTTAACGGGAAAAAATCGCGGGTGGGATTGTGTACCCAAACTAAAACGTAATTCACTAAATGGATAATAGAAATTACAAAAGATTCATCTAACATAAGTGATCTATGACAAGTATCATGGCTAATGCTTTGACATATGTTTGTAGGTCTCGGTTTTGGGTGTTATGTGTACGTTCTTTTGTTTTCTTCCCTGGTGAACTCGAGTTGCAGTTGAAACTTGAACCTTGTTGCTGTGTTTTTCTGTTATTCGAGTTGTCCCCGTTTTCTTCCTCCATCCTTAGCTTTATCTCTTAGGTTGTTCCTCTTTTTTCTCCCCCTCTCCACTTATCTCTCCATTTTGAATTGTAAGTGAAGATCGTCTTGATAGTTCAACAATAATCCCTATAAATCCGGCGTTTAACAGACCAAGTCATACTCACATTAGTCGATCTTCATGTCATCTTCCTCCAAGACGTTGGCTCATCCTTCCTGTCCCGACTTGCTTGCAGTATTGGCCGATCCCGTTTTGACATCAACGAAAATGTAGGCTTAACACTGTAGAACAACTCAACTCGATTTACTAACTTGATATTAAACTGCTGGCATGGAAACGGCGACTCTATAAAACACATGCCAAACACATGCCTCCCACTTCTCAAACGATTACAAGGGCAAAATATTATAAGCTTTAATTTTGTACTATCTTTCTAATGTATACCAAGGACAAGCAATAAATATCACACTAACTTTCATGAATTGAATTTAGTGCATTTTTATTTACAGGATTGGTATAAATTTTCTCTAAGAATTAAAAAGTCATCCTATCAATTTTTTCGGAATAGTGCTGATTTTCGGAAAAATCTTTCTTAAAATTTTTATCAAATGATGTGATAAATATATTGCATATTTTAATTTGTGGACATATATTAATGCACGTCGGGTCTCATATTATATTTAAAAAAATTATTATCACTATATGACACATCAATATTTGATAAAAAATTTGTGAAAATTTTTGGGAATCCTACCATTTCTCATTTTTTCTATCAATTGATTTGAAGTTGCTGCCTTTGTCTCTTGATGGGCTTAAATACTGAACAAATTTGAATTTTGATTCACATTGGCACGGTCTTTTAGAGTTTAGATTTATCTATTTTTAACCAGTAAAGCCTTGATTTATTTTGGTTTGATAAATTGTGATCTTAGCCCTGGCTGGTCAGATACTAAAAGACCCCAAAAATACAAGTACAAAATGAAATCAAATTATTGAATCATATAAGAAAAGAATTATTAAGTCAATGAAAGTACATTGGAGGAATAATTTTTAAGTTAGAGGTAAAATGTCCCCAAAAAAACTAAATTTACAATGTTAAAGAGAAATTAACAATAGTCACAAAATAATTTTAAATCCATCGGTAATTATTAGCTCAATATAAAGCATGATTTTCTGAAGGTATTTACAGCATGCTTTAGTTTAAATGTGGAGCGAACCATCCAGGAGGACATGTCAAATGTTTGACAATGCTGGGATCTTCGAATATTGACTAATTTGGGCCTTGTTTCTTTTGTAAATTATGTAGTTATATAGGAACTTTAACTTTCTAATAACTAAGTTGCAATTACAAATTTTTAAGTAATTAAAAAACTTATGTTTGGTTTATTACTATACAATTATAAATTACGTAGTTAAATTTGGTAAATAATTAATATTTTTATATTGGATTGCTATGTAACTTGTGATGACCACGGTCTTCCGTAATAACTAAGTTGTGATATTTTGTGGTAATTATAAAAATTTTGGAATTTGGAGTTCTCTTACCTAATCTAAAATTCATCAAATCAAATACCGTAACTTTTTTTGGTAGTTGGGTTACATCAAAATAAACGTTTAGGCCTTGACATTCTTATTTGTTAATTGATTTACGAGTTTTCTGCTGTGTGCCCATAATCACACTGTAAATATTAAATTTCATATGTTTCAGAAAATAAGATATTAGATTTGCTCCTATTTTTTAATAATAGTGGACCATATTGTATGCACAAAATTTTCACTAATCAAAATAATCTAATTTTATAATTTTTAATGTTTAGCATGTATCAAGCACTCACTTTAAAATCCATTGAGTTATTTATGGACTAACATGCGTGTTTTTTTATCATTTCCCAGTTACAATAGTTAAACTTTGAAATATCATGGCTATGGAAACTACTCCCAGAAATGAGTTTAGATAGCTAAAGTATAAGATTTAAAAAAAAATAATTAAAAAAGTGATAGGCCTCGGACAATATTTTTCAAAATATTTCTCAAATCATGCGTGGTTAATTTTATAGATTTTGCAATTAAACCTTCATCTCTGGCTCTTAAAAATCAGTAATAGGCGGTCTTTCAGTTTCATTCTATAATTTCCATTTTCTACGAGATTTCCTTTAGTACTACTACTAGTCTCTTGTTCCTCAAATCATCTTGTTCTAAACGTACAAATAAGCTTCAATGGAGTCACCAGCTGAACGTCGCATTCAAGCTATTCAACAACACCTATGCTCCGACCACACTCATACTTCGCTGCTCCGTTGTAATGAAACTGCCGGCGAGTTTGTTCTCGGTATTTTCTTCATTTATTTGTAATACTTATAGTATTTATCTAATGCAGGCAAATAATGTGATTATGTACTGTACACGTGTCGCTTTCTAAAGCATGCTAGAAGCAATGTGACGTTGAAATGTTGTTCTGGCTAAAAATTTAAATTAGTAGTTTAAATTTTCTGAGTACCTCAAGTACGAATTTACTTGAAAAGCTTTGCTATTACAAATATATAGTTACTAAATATAATTTTGGACTTGTAAATTTAAGCTCGTTTAGATTTTTTTTTTTTTAAAAGTAAGTTCGAGCTCGATAACTAAGAAGTAGTATGTAAATCTGGTAAACAGATGTCAATTTTAATGTACTATAGCGATGCTTCAATTGGTCCGGTAAAACTGCGAAATTGAACTGATGAAATTTGTATTATCAATCTATTTCACTGTTAGTCTAGTATAGGGAGTGTCGCGCTTCTAGTTGTTCTCAGCTGTCCATCTATCTAAAAAGAATGGGATTAGGGTGATCTTGCAGTGGCCTATTAAGTATGTACACTATGTATGAACTCGTTAGAAAATGCTCATAAAACAAGAGCTCCTAGATTATCGATATTAAAAAATTGTGGAAGTCATCATTTTTTTTTGCGGATAAAGGATTGGCACTTCTGATATTAAGTTATTAGTTAGTGTACTAGCGCGAGATTGGCAGGTCCAATTACAAATAAATTACGTACATCTTTTGTAGGGGGGCTAACTGTTGGAACATTTTTCAGATGAGGGTGCCAACTATCTTTTTTCTCCTTTCATGTAAAAGAAGAGTTGATTATTCTAGTCATGGTTGATTAACATGAATGTTTTAGCTTGGCACATTGACCTAGATACAATACTGATTAAGCCATTTTCTGTTTGTTTGTATATCCCTCTCCAATTTTCTCTTTTAATTTCTTTTTGATTTGATATTGTCCTGGTACTAGCAGAGCAGGGATATAGTGTTATACTTCCGGAGAAACTGGAGACTGGTAAATGGGAGGTATACAGGTTGGAACTGACTCTGCAGAATAAAAATACATATGTAACTGTATAAAAGTAATCCTTGATGTAATATACTTTAAATGACAGATCTGTTCTATCTCCGATGAAGCTTGTGAGTAAATTCCCTAATCATCCTGAAATCGGTACCTTGCATGATAATTTTACGTGAGCACTTGTCAGTTTGTAAGAGTAAATTCATCTGTTTTGTGTTAACTTCTGTGCTACCGGAGCTAATGGGTTTTGCTTCTTTTTACTACCTGAGTACAGGCGCTCAGCAAAAAATTTCAGGGATTATAAATATTTGGGTACACGAGTTCGAGTTGATGGAACAGTTGGAGAGTAAGTTGGTTATTTTTTTGCTCAAGTCTTTGTCTTTAAAGTTTCATTATACTCAATTGTTTATCTAGAAACCATGGTAAAACTCTTTTACAGGTACAAGTGGATGACCTATGGGGAAGCAGCTGCTGCGAGGTCAGCTATTGGGTCCGGATTACTGTCTCTTGGGATACAAAAGGTACATTACCTATTCACCTTTACGAAAATATCTATCATTTGATAATACTTATCACAAAAAATGATGAAAATGGTTGATATAATGATCTTCACGCGTCAACTACTAATGCTCGTCTCTCAACTCTCTTATTATATCTATTTGTAGTATGACTGATGTTTTTCCTTTTTTCTCTAATCATTTCAAAGCTTCTGATCTACCTTAATATGCTTTTAATGGCTTAACTTGGTTTGACCTCACTCAAGGGGTCTTGTGTAGGAATATACTTTATCAACAGACCTGAGTGGATGATAGTCGATCATGCATGTTCGGCCTATTCAAACATATCTGTTCCTCTATATGATACCCTGGGTTCGTCAATAAAAACTGACAACTTCTTGTATATTTGACTACAATGGAGTAGGGCTTCCATACCAGTATTTGTTTCTCCTGCTGCAGGGCCAGATGCTGTCAATTTTATTGTCAACCATGCAGCTGTACAAGCTATATTTTGTGTGCCACAGACATTAAATATTGTGAGTTTGCTATCCTCTCCTAAGTTATCTTAGACAGTGATAAGCACTAGAGTCTGTGGCAGAGTACAGGCTTTTGACTTATATTTAGATCAGATGTTGATGTGCGAGATAGTTGAAACATTTAATATCATGGATCTGTGATTTAGTGAAATACATTTCATATCATTGATCTGTGATTTAGTGAAATTCAGCAAGATAGAAGTGAAGTGCAGGATTTTGAATTTTAAGATGTCCACAGATCTGAGAATTACTATACAGATATTTTTAAGAACGGCCAGGTTGACCTTGGTATGACAAGATAATATTTTGTTCGAATCTTTACTTTACATTGCCTTTTGTTCGAATCTTTACTTTACATTGCCTTTATTTTCCGACGGTCATAACTTGGTAAAAAATGTCTGTTTAAGTTAAAGCTTTTAGGGGTGAGTGCTATTAAAAATTGAGAATCTTAGATATTTTTAAAAAACTATCCATATTCTTGAATTGTCCAATAGGCAAGGTGGTTATAAAATATTTTTCGCGTTGCATATGAAGCCTCATACAGATATTTCATTAACAATCTTAGACAAATTTTGCAGTTGCTGAGCTTCCTGTCTGAGATGCCTTCCGTGCGTGTGATTGTAGTATGAGAATCATTCCTTTAATAATTAGATTGAGCAATCCAAAAATTCAGATGTTTTGAAACTACTGAGCTTTTGTATAGGTGGTGGGAGGGATAGATGATCAGATTCCATCACTTCCATCAACAACTGGAGTTGAAATTATGTCGTATTCAAAACTAATTAGTCAGGTATTTGAGATTCTTCTATGCTTAAATTTTATCTCTGATTGTGCCTATGCTGTAGTAATACATGCATTATTAATTAATTAATTATGTTTACCTTAGTAAATGGTTGTTAGGATAATATGCATCTAAAATTTTCAAACACTTTATTTATGATTCTTTTGTTGTACCCACTTGTCACTGTGCAAGATGATTCCAAAAAGCATCCTTGTGTCATCTCTTGTTGTCATAATTATGCATATCGAAGTTTCCATGCAATTTTTCTACTCCATAAATGTCCAGTTACACTACTCTACCTCCCCTGGCCCTGATTTTCTCTCATCTAGCTATTTCTGTTCCAAGGTTTCTACTCAATGAGTCTTACATGTATACAAACATAATTCACTAAATTTTGCCTTTCCTTTTATGTATTGTTATATATTTTTTTAAATAATTTAACACTTAATCCAAACTTTGTATGCAACTCTTCCAGGGTCAAAGCCACCTTCATCCATTCTGTGCACCAACGCCGACTGATACTGCTACTATATGTTACACAAGTGGTACAACTGGGACACCAAAGGTTCAGTTTAAATCTATGAAAGAAACTTTTTCAATCCTACATATTATGTTACTGAACTCTGAAACATATTTATCTTATTAAAGGGAGTTGTCCTGTCTCACGGAAATTTGATCGCAAATGTAGCTGGTTCAACCTTTAGTATGCAATTTGAACCTTCTGATGTGTAAGTATTAGTAATTTTTTACTATACAAATAAATTTGGTAACTTACACCCTTTAACCCCCCCCCCCCAAACACCCAATAAAAGATTCAAACAGTGAACAAGCATGTAATTTCTTCACTCATGGAGCTAAACTCAAGTTTCCTGACATTCTTTGTTTTCCTTTGCAGTTACATATCGTATTTGCCTTTAGCTCACATTTATGAAAGATTTAACCAGATACTGGTGGCATATTATGGAGGCTCAGTTGGATTTTACCAGGGAGTATGAGATAACTTTTTTGCTTTCTTTTGCTCTACCTTTATTTCATACTCTAGGTACTCGAACCTTGTTGTGTTAATTGCATTTTATGGTGATTTCTTGAGCAAGTACAAGGAATTGTACATGATGATGGATTGCATATATTTCTGAGCAAAGATACTGGTGTTTAGGGTTATACGGTTACTGATATTCATTTAGAAAGTTTAAAACTAACATAACATATTTCTTACTTTAGCTGACTGAGGTAAGCCGGATAGAAATTCGACTGATGTAAATAAGGCAGATTAGATATTAATCCTCATGGAATTCATCATTACATTGGGCGGTCTATCGGTAAATTAATATTTATTCAACATGTCAGTCACATGTTCTTTGATGTAAACTATATTAGCTACTACGTTGAAAGGTTATACTTAGCGCTCAAGGCTTCCCAATCAGCAAGATCTGGGAACTGGCTATCGATACCCGTGCGCCTCATCATACGCTGGGGGGTCTATATCTATAAGCCTATACCTATTCAGCACGTCAGTCATCACACTCTTAGGTCTAAATTACCAGCTTCGTAAAAAACAAATTGCGCACAAAGCTCCTCTATCAACTCAGGGCTTGGAATGTTACCTGTTGTGATCATTACCCTTATTAATGTAGAAGCAGAAAATATGTAATACATTAAGGAACAAACTTGCCATCTTCTACATTTGTACAGAACAAGTCTTCCATTAAAAACATGTCAACCGACCACCAAAAATTATAGTTAGTATGTAAACAATACCATATGACATTAGTTTAAGAACCAAATACTCAAATGCAAAGGAGGTTATGTATGCAAGAAAGATCCAACAAAATACCGTTCCCACGGTTCTGTGCCTTCTTGACCATTTCTATGTAAAAACAAAGATCTATTTACATCAATACATAGCTATCTTGTCATACAAATACTTAGAGGGAAATGAGAATATGGATTAATAATATAGAATTTATAGGCGAACTATTATCAGCAATCTAAAGCGCTTATGTAGTTTTTCTCTTTGCAGGACAATCTGAAACTACTGGATGATATGGCAATTTTAAGACCCACTGTCTTTTCCAGTGTTCCACGACTGTATAATAGAATATATGCTGGGTAAGATTGCATGTCATTTTACTCGCCATATTGAATAACTTCTATAGCTTTTAATTGTTGCAGAATTACAAATGCTGTAAAGGCATCTGGTTGGTTAAAGGAGAGGCTGTTCAATGCTGCCTACAATGCTAAGAAGCAAGCAATACTGAGTGGTATGTTAGTGGTTATTATCCTGTTAAATTTTGACAACTTAATTTATTCCATCTTGAGCTACCATACACTTCATACTCCATCATTTTATATTAAATTTCATATATTACTGGTCCTCTCTTTATCTACTTTTCCGTCTGTATAGTTAAACTTATTTCATACACTAGATAGGAGGATAATAAATCTATGATCTTGAAGAAGGCTAGTTTATCCAAAGTATGTTGAGTAAAACAATTTGCTTCATTCTCCTGTGAAAATGTGCCATTGTCCTGTGTTAAGCGATTAATGCTTTTGATAATGCTAAAAGTAAAAACCATGAACAAATTAGACCGATTGTAAGATCTTCAGGTGTCACTGATTTGTAGAACTTGAGGGACAGTTTTTTTTTGTTCATTTCTCATGGCAGATTGATATAAATTTTTGTGTGCCACAAAAAGAGTGGTGTCAAACTATATGGAGGGAAAAGTGGCCGGGATAGAAGGGTGTGCATTCTGGCAATGCACAAGTTATGTAAACTAAATTAGTTGTCTCAGAGATAATAAACAAATAGGGGGAATGCTACTGGAATATTCTTGCACTGCACCATTAATTGATACAGAACCTTTTTTTTTTGCTAAATCCTAAATTAATACATGTTTTGTACTAATTGTGCTATGCATTTTTATGGTGTTTGAATGGTGTACATTGTAAAGAACTATGTGCTTTCAAAATTTTACAAGAGATATTATATATCTTAGCATGTGGAGTAAATGTTAGATAGTAAAAACTTTAGCGAGAAGTTAAACCTATGATTGTTCAATTCTGGTTCACTTTTTCAGGCAAGAATCCATCTCCCATGTGGGAAAGGTTGGTATTTAATAAAATAAAGGAAAAACTGGGAGGACGGCTTCGGTACATTGTTTCAGGTGCCTCACCCTTGTCACCTGATGTCATGGAATTTCTGAGGGTGTAAGTTCTACTTGTGTCAGACATTTTAACACTTTAATGATCAATTACTTATCATATGGTCATTTTCCATATGCTTGACAAGTTGAAAAAACTATGCAGGTGTTTTGGCCAAGTCGTAGAAGGATACGGAATGACAGAGACAGCATGCCTTATTAGTGCCTTAGACAAGGATGATATCTTAATCGGCCATGTTGGCGCTCCCAGTCCTTCATGCGGTGGGTTATGTTTTTGGCTTTATTCTAGTTTACTCTATGATCTTGAGTTACACAGTTTTTTTAACTAGCTTGAGGATTCTTGACTCTCTTGGCATAAAATTGCATAATTCATGTTTTATGAAGAAATTCATCAGCTTGATATATATTTTTTAATTATTTCTTTTGTCCAAAGCTGGCATATTGCATAATATTTGGTGTTTAATATATTTGATTTAGGCTTATTTGATAATAGTGTTACACTTTTATGATTCAACTAAGCGGAAGTTACCTTTTTTTCTATTTCCCTGTACACTCTGGGATTAATAACCAACTGCAATGAGTATATTATATAAATCAGGGTAGTTGAACAATTGGCCTTTTGAGTGTTCCGAATTTACACAGACATGTATGTCTTTGTTTTCCTACATTTTTATATAGGTTTTTGATCATCCAATTGAAAAGTTGTTTTTCCTCATCGCCTAGTTGATATATTCAACAATTTTGAGCATTTTATTATGTCAGGATAAATGAAGTTCTACAATAAGGTGTTTCTGACAAATTCTATATCTATTTATATTCTTTAGTGTACTTGTGATCTAATCTTGTTTTATTTCTACTTCCTATTTCAGAAGTTAAGCTTAAGGATGTTCCAGAAATGAATTATACATCAGACGATCAGCCCCATCCCCGTGGTGAGATATGCGTACGGGGTCCTATTGTGTTTCAAGGATATTACAAAGATGAAGTGCAGACGTACATTCTCTTACCGCTTTGCTTGTCCACTTGTACTTATGTTTTAGTTTGTGCAAGAGAGAGATACATTTTAGTGAGTAAGCTTAGAAAATCTGATAATGTACTAAACCTTTCAGGAGAGAAGTTATTGATGGTGATGGATGGTTTCATACCGGAGACATAGGATTGTGGCTACCTGGAGGCCGCTTAAAGATCATTGACAGGTGACAAAACTTTGTATATTGATAAAATTACATGGAACTGATGATGGATCTGGTTACTTGTAAATAGTGAAATTTGTTATAAGATTTATCATCAGTTTACCCTGAGCCTTCTATTATCATTGTGATCACTGATCAGGGAACTTGATATAAAAAATTATCATTACTTAAACTTCATCCTTCTACCATTAATACAGGAAAAAGAACATTTTCAAGTTGGCACAAGGAGAATATATAGCTCCAGAGAAAATTGAAAATGTATATTCAAAGTGCAAGTTTGTTGCACAATGTTTTGTATATGGTAAGAACTAAAGTTTTGAACACCCCGTGCTTCTTCTAAAATAACAAAAAACTTATGTTTACACAATTTTATAAACATATTTGGTGTTTGACCTTTGTTAAAACTTATGTTTCCCCCTTTTCATGCTGTAGGGGACAGCCTCAACTCCTCATTAGTAGCTGTTGTCTCCATAGACCCTGATGTATTTAAAGCTTGGGCTGTTGCAGAAGGTTTCAAGGTAAAATATATTATTGTACCTTAGATTTCACAATTGGAATTTTTGACCTTTTTACTTGACTCTTGGCTATCTCCATGTGGTTCTAAACATGACAATTCATCCGTATTTACCCACACATACTTTCGCAAGTCAATTAGATCACTTAGCAATGTTATAAAGGAGGAAGTTCTTTTGTAATGTTGGTTTCCCACCTGCTTATCGCAAACCAATGCACTTGGACACTTAGTTACCTAAAACATGTCTTAAGACCACCAAATTTGATATGTCATTACATAAAGCTACCGTTCAAATAATGTAATTTGCAATCCATGTTTCATGATTGCATAGATGGCTTATGGTATTATTTTTCTGAAGGGGCCATATGTTCTAACTACTAGATGTGAATCATATTTAACTGCAGACTTCCTTTTTAAGACTGAATAAGAAATTCAAAATTTGTAAACTTCATCTGGAAGTAATCTTTTTGCGAAAATCTCATCTCCAAATCTGATAGAAACAAACTATGTAGATCATGGCTTCAGTGATGTCAAGTCGGCGAGTCCTCCCAACAAGTCACGTGCTAAACAATTATATACACACACATTTACACACACACAATAATTTTTTAAATATCATGAAAAATATGTTACTTGCAAGAATATGATGCAAGACAAGTACAATATCACTTATTCACTTACAATAACTGTCAGTCGGAGATTAATTATTCTTCTGTGAGTTACATGCATAATATATGGGAACTGGTTTCTGATATGCATAAAAGTTAAACTGGTCTTTGATGTAAATCTATATAATGTGATTATATTTGTGATTGCAGTCCAAAAACATGGGAGAGCTGTGCAAAGAACCCAGAGCAAGGGCCGCTGTCCTGGCTGACATGGACGCTGTTGGCAGAGAAGCACAGGTACTTAGTTTTCTGCAGGATTGCGTCGCAGTCACATTCAGAACTCCCTTTTTTATCTAATAATATGAATTGACATTTTGAAGTTGAGAGGCTTTGAATTTGCCAAAGCGGTGGCTTTAGTTTTTGAACCTTTTACTTTGGAGAATGGTTTGCTGACACCTACATTCAAGGTAATGTTAGTTGTGTTGGACATAATAACATCACCATATATTATATACATGGCTCCGTTGAAATGACTAGCGGTCACCTCTTACATAGTTACATCTCTTTTCTGCAGATTAAAAGACATCAGGCGAAAGCATACTTTGCCAAATCAATAGCTGATCTCTATGCAGAAATCGCAGCCACTGATTCTTCTTCGCAGAAGTAATTGTAAGAGTGTAGCTGAAAAAAGCAGTTAGGCCACTGGTTTTGCATGATACTTTTTTCCAAAAAGAACGGAATAATGTGCTAGTGCTCTTATCAATTAGTTAGCTGATCCCTCGAATATTTTTATTGTATGCTATCTCCGATTCCATCGATGTAAAGGAGCTCAGTATGTAAAGCAAATTTTGGGATAAAATTAAATATTGCGTTGTGTGAATTTTCATGACATTGATTGTTTCCATTGAGTTCTGAAGTTGATGTTTATTTGATGGTTGATAATAATTATACTGTATATGTCATCCTGTTACTAGAGTTATCTTAACATTATCATATACTCATATATTTATAAATAGTGTGGTGCATAATCTGGTGAGATGATTGGTCGGAGCCTAATGGTGGATGGTACACCTTTGATGGTGGTGTATGACTGGTAGAACAACTTCGTTTGGAAGACTAGTTTGCGCACTTACAAGTAAACCTCTATAAATTAATACCTACCACTGAAAAAAATTATTAATTTATCAAAATATATCATTTTAAATTTTTATTATAACATATACTCACAAATATATATGTAAAAAGGTTACTAATTATGATTATATAATGAATGCCAAAAACATTATTGATTATTTCGACAAAAATAAAGAAGTGGAATAAATATTGGATGATGAACAAATAATTATTATTTTGAGAAATAAGTAAAAACATGAAGATGACAGTTTTGAGGTGGAAACAATGTCCTTAAAACAACGATGATATTGATTATTTTCTTTGCAATATCTACATAATATACTAGAGCTACATAATTCCTTAGCTTTTAGTAATTTAGATAGGTACGGGAAATCTCTCTTCTTTCTATCTATCTATCTACTGCCTCGTCAGTTCCATATAATTGTCTACTTCACTATTTATACATGCATTTCAAAGTTTCTATATAATTTCATAATATTTTTAAATTTTTTTTTTTTGAATAAAAGTTTAAACATAAAACTTTTATTCAGAAAAAAAAAATTTAAAAAAATATTGTGGAGTTATATTTTAAATGAACATTGAAAAGTATGTCAAAAAATAATGTATAAAATTCTATCTCTTACCTCTTAACTATCAATTTCATGTAGGTACCATATGTATAACATTTTGAGTTCATTTAAAAATTATTATTAGATAACACATATTCTTTCTTTTTATCAAATTCTCTTTGAATGAATTTAATTTTTGATTAAATAAAATACTGATTTTTATTATTTATTGAGGTCACTCCCTTTTTTAATTTAGTTATTATAGTTTCCTTCTATATATTAAAAAAGGATAGGGGTAAATTGAAGCTGCCAAATTACAATTTT